>NC_045603.1:76309195-76632832 GCF_009762305.2 Zalophus californianus
CTACTTTCTCCCCCTAAGCCTTTCAACACATCCTGCTTTCCTAGAGACTGTAGATACGTATATAACGATGTGGATTTAAAGAAAGCTGTAGGCAGCAATACGTGTCTTCAGCAAGATTTGACTTCATCTCTTGTTTTATTTAAAGGAAACTACTGATGTTGGAGATGAGGAAAATGGGAGGGAAAAAATCTTTTAAGCCACCAGGCTGTTTGATGATGCTTATCGGGAACAAGTGTCAGGAAGTCGCCTAACTTCTTGGGCCTCAATTTTCTTCATCTGCAAAATTAAAGAGTTGGATTCAGAGGTCACTTCAGGCTTGAGAGGAACCATTGTTGATTCTCTGTTTTCAAATGGGGGAAATCTTGAGTTTTGATTGAGCTAAATATAGAAATTTGTACTTTATGTGCTTTAGCACCTGACATAAAGAGCAGGGATCCAAAGAGAAAAATAAAAACCCAACTCTTTGCTCTCCTGTTTTCACCTTACGTTGCCACACAGGATCAAAGGGTAGTGTGAATTGTCTCCTTGCTGACCTAGGTGGCAGGGCTGTGGGAGAGATGGGGAAACTCGAAGTGAAACTTCTTCTGTTGGTTGAGTTCCACCCTCTGCCCTGTGTCCAGCCACTAATACAGTCAGATTCAGTTTTATGGGATCGGCTATACCTTTGGCCTCCCACCCTTCCACAGTCCATGAGCACAATCTTCCTTTACACTGACAACCTCGTTCTGATTAAGAGGGTATGAACAGGAAAAGTAAAATGTTGTTTTGGAGTCTACTATAATCATGTACCTAAGGGATAATGAGAATTTCATGCATGTACTTGGCCCCTTGAATTGTTCATAACTATTTGGAAAATATTTAAAAGTCTTTTTATTCAATATAAATTCAAAATCTATAGTATAAGCAAACTCAAAAAAATTTTTCCTCTGATTTCTATTTCCTCTTTTTTTTTTCCAACTCAAAAATGTCTCCTGAATCGGGGCGCCTGGGTGGCTCAGTCGTTAAGCGTCTGCCTTCGGCTCAGGTCATGATCCCAGGGTCCCGGGATTGAGCCCCACATTGGGCTCCCTGCTCCGCGGGGAAGCCTGCTTCTCCCTCTCCCACTCCCCCTGCTGTGTTCCCTCTCTCTGTGTGTCTTCTCTCTGTCAAATAAATAAAATCTTTAAAAAGAAAAAAATCTCCTGAATCAACTCTTAATTATTCAAGGGGTAATCATTTGTAATTGTCTAAGCGCTTGCCTCTACCACTCTCTGCCTCCTGCTGTTTGTCTAATAACTTCTGAAATGGTTTTGCTAAGAGGTTGAAACTAATTTTGGATAAAGTGAAAATTTGTGGCTATTCTGTGAATTGGATTGTTCTTTGCCAATTTCATCCCATTTGTGGGGACTATAGCTGCTAAAATATAGCAGTTATTGTTAATTCGAAATTACAAATGGTGTCATAGAAGTGGAATGGCATAGAAAGTTCCGACTGGATTCATCCGTGCTCATTTTACCCAGTGCCTTCTGTTTGTAAGGTACTACAACTCTGTGCACCTTTACTCATTTAGGAATGCCGAAGAGATGCCATATATTACAGAATCGTGTCCAGATGATAAGAAATGGCTAAGACCCAGAGAAAATTATCCATTTTTATTAAATATGGTATAGAATACTAGGGAAAAAATGCTGGAAAAAGAAATTTATTTTTATTTTTATTATTTTTTTTTAAGATTTTATTTGAGAGAGAGAGAGATCATGAGAGAGAGCACAAGCAGTGGGGAGGGGTAGAAAGAGAAGCAGAGTCCTGCCGAGCAGGGAGCCTGATGTGGGACTTGATCCCAGCACCCGGGGATCATGACCTGAGCTGAAGGCAGATGCTTAACCGACTGAGCCACCCAGGCACCCAAGAAATTTATTTTTAAAGAATAAAAATTCTTAACCTTCAGAAAGTTAACATAAAAGGTATTGTAAGGTCTTAAAAGTTCTTGTTCCACGAAAATAATTGTAATTATGTGTGGTGATGGATGTTAACTAGACTTACTGTGGTGATCATTTCATAATTTTTATTGAATCACACACCTGAAACAAAATGTTATGTGTCAGATATATCTCAATTTAGAAAGAGGCAGTGTGTAATCTATGAGTTTGTTTATAATAGTTGGCAAGAATATTTTAGAATATAAAAATGTTATTTTAAAACCTTTGTATTTTTATTTCAGGCTAATTTGTGTTTTGTGGATATTGACAACCATTTTATTGAACTGCCTGAAGAATTTCCACAATTCCCCAATAAGGTGGATTTTATCCAGGAACTCTCTGAAGTGCTTCTTCAATTTGGGATCCCTCCTGAGGGCAGCCTCCATTGCAGTGAGAGTGCCACAAAACTGAAGAATCTGGTTCTGAAGGACTTGGTTAATGACAAAAAGAATGGCAACGTCTCCACTAACAACATCAGCATGTACGAGTTACTGAAGGGCAATGAAACCATAGCCCGCCTCCAAGCTTTGGCCAAGCGGACCGGTGTGACCGTGGAAAAAATGGATCTCTCTGCCACACTGAATGAAAAAGAAAAGGATTTAAAACTTCAGTGTGAAGAGGCAGAACTAAGGGACTACCAGCTCAACGTGCAGCTCCGTGAGGTCTTTGCTAACCGCTTTACACAGATGTTTGCAGATTATGAAGCGTTTGTGATTCAGACTGCCCAGGACATGGAATCCTGGCTGACCAACCGAGAACAGATGCAGAACTTTGACAAAGTAAAAAAAAAAAACACTTCGTTTCCCTTTTTTTATGGCTCTTAGTGGGCTGTCATTACTGATTTTGCTAACTTTTTTAACTACAGATTTTTCCTCTCTCCCTTCCCATTAAGAACTTATTCTTACATTTTGTCTTCATCCTATGATGACATCTCAACTTGTCCATGTAAAGATAGCACTTTAGTTTCAGAAGACAAAGTTTTACCTCATCTTAGGATCAAAAGAGAGAAAAAGTGAATGAATTAGGTTTTATGACTGTAAGTCTAAGGTTCTGTTCCAAAGTTTGTGGGAAAGGAAGATAGAAAATGACACTGGCTTTCAGTTGTCCTGCTGAAGTTGAAGCTTCTTTCTAAGGTTTACTATAGAGTATTCTTCTGGCAGATTTTCTGGACATATCCACCAGTCTTTTAGCTTGTTTTTGTTTTCCAGACAAAAGCACTTAGAGGTGTGCATTTACTCTTTCGGGTCACTAGAGTGTAGTTCAGTCCCCTGCCTCTGTGACTGCCAAGGCATCATTTTGCTATTAGAATGCATTATGGTTTTTTGCTAAATGGTAGCATTGTGTCATGAAAGACCTCTAAAAGGGGCTAATGTATTCTAAGAGGCTAATCTACAATTGTGGAGTCTCTGACAAGTAAATATTAATAAACATTTTTTGTAAAGGTTGGTAGTATCAAAGATTATTTTCTGATTTCATCAGACATTTTTTCAGTTGAAGTTATAAACTACATTCAGCAGTAAGTTCTGATGCATTTTATGTTTGAGAAAACTTCCTTAATAAATTAAAAAGCCTTCACTTCTCCAAATGTATTCCTACTTTTAGGTTCCTTTCTTATTAAGCTTAACTGTTTTTTTCCTATCCTACTCGGAACTAATCTGTGTACACTCATGATTTATCCTTGGGGCAATTCAAATTTTTATCTAAATCAAGCACTGGTACTTTCTTCCTTCTTAATCTTTATGTAGTTTCAGACTATAAATGGAATTCTTTTTATATAACCACTAGAGAAATGAAAATTTCATTTGGATTCCAGAAGGCTTGTAATCATTTCATTTTTCACTAGGAAAATGTACAGGACTATCACATCCTAGTCCTCCAAGCCAAGTCTTTGCTAACTTAAGTGTTGTAGTCCATGAGGGTCTGAATATCAAAAGCCAGATATTTGGCCCATTTAGAGGGAGAAGGAAAACTGTTTGCTCTAGAAAAAGTAAAATTGGTATTTATCTGTAAAATATCTTTTGAAGAGGTGAATTGGTTTTCAGAGACTACTGTGAACCTTTCACTGGCTATTTGGATTTATGTAAACACATCTGAACCCTGGTAGCACTTAAATTGAATAAGTGCATTTCTATAAGGAACTTTTTTAAAGGCTTCCTAAATTTTAGAATGAAAAATAAATACGCTCGGAAGAAGCCAATGAGTATTAAGGAGACTAATCTTATGTCAGAGCTTACCCTTTCATCTTTCGCCTTCTCGCTTCTGCCACGCTGCACCTACTCAAAAGAGTGAAAAGCAAAACCAACCCAGGAGCTGAAATAATAATTCACTTCCAAATTTCAGCTAGTATCAAACTGTGACTAGAATTCCTGTAAACACATGGACCTGAAGAACCACAGAAAAAAAACAAACACTTTGAATTAGGAACTGATCACAATTTACTGAACCATTCCATGCACCAGACAAGCTGGTAACAGGAACGTGCAGCTGGTTGTACATGTTTTCTAAAGGCCCAGCTTGCTTTGGATGGTTTTTCAGGCAATACTTATTTTAGTTGTTAAGGCCCAGACTCGTTAATCAGCACAGGTCTGGAAGGAGTTTGATCTTGAATTAGCACTCATCCATCAGTCTCAAACAGTGTTGGGGCCTAGAAAAACATCCACTTGACAAACAAGATTTCACCCATAAGCACAAATTCCATGTTTTTTTAAGGTTATTACTTATGTATATATCTCAATCATACTCATTGATCATGTAAGTGCCTTATGACTCAGCGATATACTGCATAGGCTAGGAATAGAGAGCAGGAAAAAAATCACAGTTCACTGGGAAAGGGTCAGAAATTATTGGTAAGAGGATGATTGATGATAACTTGATCCACCCTCTTTCATTAGTAATGCCGTCTTTTCTACCTAATGATTATGAGTACCAGAATGTAAATCAATTTTGAAAGGTGGGATCAGTGCTAAAGGCCTAAGTGACCTAAATTCCGTGAATTTAGAAGGAGAAGTGATCTTTTGAGATTTTTAAATATCAAGCATCAGTTCTGCATGTTACACGATTTTTAAAAAATGACCTCACCAACAAATTTTCAGATTTATCACGTAGTACTAAGATAGTCTCCTTGCTCTAATAATTTCTAATTATCTCATTACAGGCTTCCTTTCTCTCTGACCAGCCTGAGCCTTACCTGCCATTTCTTTCACGCTTCATTGAAACACAGATGTTTGCCACCTTTATTGATAATAAAATTATGTCTCAGTGGGAAGAGAAGGATTCTTTGCTTCGGGTCTTTGACTCTCGGATTGAGAAGATGAGACTGTATAATGTAAGGGCACCCACCTTGAGGACATCTATTTATCAGAAATGCAGCACTTTAAAAGAAGCAGGTACATTTGTCATGCCTTTTAAAATTAAAATCCATGATCGTTTCTTTTTACACAATGTTGGCCTTATAAACCGAAAATTAATTTTCAGTTTTAGACTTCATGGTTAATCCTTTATACTATATCAGGTGTTTTCTGTAGTTTTGTTTCCTTCTGTTTCTGTGAGTTAATGTCCATTCCATTCCTATTTGACATTCCTCTGCCCTTAGAAGAGGAAAAAACAGGGGCGCCTGGATGGCTTGGTTATTTAAGCATCCAACTCTTGATTTCGGCTCAGGTCATGGTCAGGTTCTTGAGATAGAGCCCCGCATCCAGCTCCGTGCTGGGCGTGGAGCCTGCTTAAAATTCTTTCTCTCTCCCTCTCCCTCTGCCCTTCCCCCCTCCAAAAAAAAAAAAAAAAGAAGGGAGAAAAACAGTAACAAATTGAATGTAATATAACCATAAGGTTGCTGTGAATTTTGTCTTATTCTCTTTTATTGCCTTAATTGAAAAAATGTAAATTTTTCTTGCTGCTTATGTTGCTTTTTACTTCTCACTTCTTTTCATTAAAGGAAAGGTAAGTATTGATTTAATAAATCTGAGATGCTGCTTAATTTATATAACTGTAACAGTATATTTACTCTTTAGTGGGGCCATTAATTTTTAATAGTTTCACTTATTGAAATTAAGTCTCTGGATTCCTGTATTCAAATTAGAGTTTTCCAACTCGGACACAGTTTTTCCCTTAGAGTCTTGGCCATTCTTGTCTGGCAGTAATATAGTCCATTAAATAAATAATCATTAATAGCCAGTATTTACTGAGTACTTACTATGTGCTAAACATCATACCACATGTTTTACATGCATTTTGCCTTTGATCTTAACAATGAGGGAGTGTAAGCACATTTACTTTTGTTTTATTAGTGTCCTCATTTTACAGTTGAGAAAGCTGAGCGGTTAAGTAGCTTGCTTATGATTGCATAGCTAGTGATTGATGGAGCATGATTTGAATTCAGATTTGACTAATTCTAGCACCCGAAGCCTTAATACCACATTAGATGTTTGTTTAGTAAAGAAACATGTGAAGTGGGATGCGTGGGTGGCTCAGTAGGTTAAGTGTCTGCCTTCAGCTCAGATTATGATCCCAGGGTCCTGGGATAGAGCCCCGCATCGGGCTCCCTGCTCAGCGGGGAGCCTGCTTCTCTCCCTCTGCCTGCCACTCCCCCTGCTTGTGCTCTCTCTCTCTCGCTGACAAATAAATAAATACTTTATTACAGTTACCAATCCACACAATTTTATACGTTTATACCTTGTTCCTAACACTTTCTTTGCCAAATAAACTGATACCCATCACTTGAGTGTCCCTTTTTTTCATTTTTTTCCCCCTTCTAATATAGAAGCTATTTGAGCAAGTTTTCCTCTGGAGCAAAAAGAGGCAGGAAAGAGTTTCTTGCTCTGTTTCTATGCTTGCCTTTCTCACTTTATTTAAATAGATCAAAGTCACAGAAGTGGTGATGCTATAGTTGTAGCATATTTAAGGAAAGAAATATGTAAATGATGTCTTTATATAGTCTTAAGAGGTCTCTTTGAGGGCACCTGGGTGGCTCAGTTGGTTAAGCAACTGCCTTCAGCTCAGGTCATGATCCTGGAGTCCCAGGATCGAGTCCCACATCGGGCTCCCTGCTCAGTGGGGAGTCTGCTTCTCCCTCTGACCCTCCCCCCTCTCATGTGTGCTCTCTCTCTCTCATTCTCACTCTCTCAAATAAATAAATAAAATCTTAAAAAAAAAAAAGGTCTCTTTGATAAGTCACTGAAACATCATTCTGTTGTATTCCCACTTATGAGAGTAGATCCTTGGAGCCCCTTCAGGAAGTGGCAGTTACCTCTATGTTTCTGGAAATTGAGGGAGTGGAATGAATGAAATTGTGCCTATTCATAGAACAGTGTGACTTTCAGTACTTTAATAGCCATGTGAAAAATATAATGCCTTGTTGAGAAAATTTCATTCCTCCCTTCCTGACAGAATTTTTTTAATGGAGCAGTGATTCCTTTATTTGTGTGCTTCCAGAAAATCTTTTCAATTAAAATAGATTTTCTGTCAGCCTCTCAAAAAGTTTGACATTCCACTGTCATCACAGAAATTACATAATTCTCTTGAAAATATACCATTATAGTTTTAACATATGAAAATGAGATTGGGCTAAAGCAGTAGTCTCCAAGGAACCTAATTTATCGAAGACTTTTTTTTTTTTTAAGTAAAAGGAGGCAGCTGGCTGTGACTGCGTCTATCCCCCATAAATGGTGCAGTTATTTCTTTCATCAAGTAAAATTATCCTCTTCCCAGCCCCCCCAACAATAACTACAGAGATTGGCATTTTCTTGCTTTGTATGGATTTTTATTGTGTTGGGTTTTTGTCCTTTGTTGTTTTGTTTTGTTTTGTTTTTTTTGTTTTGCCTCTAACTAAAAAGAATTTTGATTTGCAGGTGAACTCTTTAGGCAGAGGCTATCTGCTGTTGATATTGTGGCACCAGAACCTCATGATTTCTGTGCAGAAAGACAAGTTGATAGTAATGCAGAGTTTTTCTTTTTTTCTTACCAATCACAGAAAATGAGTATTGGCACAAACCCTTGAAAATCTAACGGGCCCATGACCTCTCAAAGCAGGCATTTAATAATTTCTGAATGTTCAGTATTCACTGGTGGTATAATTACTGAAAAGTAACATTGCATTATGCTCCCTATGGCAATCTTCAGTATAAACCCCAGAGTAACTCATTGTGAATCAAGCTTTTTGTTTTTAATAAGCTTCCTGACTAAAGGAGAATAACTCAGTATCAGATGGATTTCTCTGTCGTTTTAAATCCAGCGGAAAAACTGAAGCTGCTTTTTTTTTTCCTTTCATGAGAACAGAAGCATTCATTGGCAGAGATGGAATTTTGTAGTATTTCATGGAACATAAAATTGGCAGGGACTTCAGAGAATTCCATGCCATGAATCTAAGCTTTATTTTGCCTGAACCATCTGTTAATTAAGTGTTTTATAAATATTAGGAAGCATTGAGAATATAGATAGGGTTGTGGAGAGCCAGAGGGTATCATTGAAAATTAAATACCATTTCACATTAAAACATGGCATTCTTTTCACCCAACATAGACCATATGGACTATGTTTTAAGAGAAGTTACAAGTTACACATTAAAAATAAAGTGAAATTCAAGAAGTTTTGGGTAAGGGGGCACCTGGGTGGCTCAGTCATTAAGCGTCTGCCTTCAGCTCAGGTCATCATCCCAGGGTCCTGGAATCAAGCCCCGCATCAGGCTCCTTGCTCAATGGGAAGCCTGCTTCTCCCTCTCCCACTCCCGCTGCTTGTATTCCCTCTCTCGCTGTGTCTCTCTCTGTCAAATAAATAAAATCTTAAAAAAAAAAAAACTTTAAAAAAGTTTTGGGCAAGTTCATATGAATTATAAAGGAAAAATTAGGGCAGTTTGAAGTAGGTATCTAATATTGTGAAGTTTAAGTCATGGGTAATAGCGACATCTGTAAAAACATCGCTTAATGCTGTCATCAAGCACAAGGAACTGGCTTAGGTGAAGCATTATCTCACACAAGATGGTAGTAAGCACGTTCTTTTGACAGGTGTGGAATATGTCCGGGACAGACCCCTCTCCACTCAGAAAGAAAGTTTTTAAGACTATGTATGGGGAATAACCAGCAGTACTCAATCTGCTGATATTAAAGTAGGCAAAATAAACTGGTTCCATGAAATACTTACAAAAATACCTTTTTACTTCTCTTAAATCCAAAGATTAACAGTTCCCAGAGTGCTTTCTGTTTATGACACCACCACAATTACTGCTTGTTCTCCCCTTTTAGTATTCTGTAGGCAAAGAATTAAAGACCTAGTCTTGCTTCACAAATAATATATTTTCTCTTGAAAATTCAGTTCATAAAAACATTTAAGATCAGATTTTTCTACCAGAGAAATAGTTCAGTCTTTCTTGGGTCTTGGAGATACCCTCCTAACTTTAAGTGGTTTTAAATAGAAATGTTAGCAATTCCTATCTTTTAACTTTGGCTATTTTATTCGTCAAAAGGTCAGTTTCTTATCCTCTGGACATTTTCTAAATGCCTGCTTATTTTATTCTCTGCATTACCCCTCTTGATCTAATAAACACTCCTGAATGACTCCTACTAATGAGAATGTGACTGTTGCTAAAAGTGAAGTAATAAACTTTACACCATTTCTTGTTTTTACAATTGGAGAACTATGGATATTTAATGGATCTTTGTACAAAGAAATAAAGTAATATAAGGCTACTGTGCTTGCTTTTCCTTCCCTGTCTTGCAGTTCAAGGTCAATATTTTATTTGCCGTCTTTTTCTTAAATGTACTTCGAACCATATTTTCATTAAGAAAATATTTTTCTTACATATTTAATATTGAAATATTGAAGTATTAAAATGCTGAATATCCCACTTAAGGGAAACTTGTTTCAGTACTAAAGATTTTTCAACCCTGCTGCCCTGCTTTTGACAGAGGCAGAACATACCATGAAAATTAGTCATCTAGTATTCACTTAAAATTAACCTTTTTATACTTACATTACACTGATTTCTCAAGAGCTTTTATAAAAATCTATTTTAGAGTGTCAGATTGAGTTCCTTGGTGCATGAGTGGAGGAAGCATTGTTTTAAGGTTTAGCCATTGAAATGCCTCTAATTTGTTATAAATTTAATTTATAGCCCAATCAATTGAGCAGCGACTGATGAAAATGGATCACACGGCAATCCACCCACATCTGCTTGATATGAAAATTGGTCAAGGCAAATATGAGCAAGGGTTCTTTCCAAAGTTACAGTCTGATGTGTTGGCAACAGGACCAGCTAATAACAAGTAAGCGAGCACGTTCTTCACTTGAGCAGTGGGTTGAAGGGGTAAGTGAAGAGTGCAGTGCTGTGCAGCTCTAATGGGGCATGGTGATCATTAAATATCTTATCGATCTCATTACTTCCTTCAAAGGCCAAATCAATCCATTTGGAATATGGATTGGCATTCTATGAGTATTTGACTTTTAATTCCATCACGTAAAAAATCCAAACAGATTTTTTTTTCCTTTTTAAAGTAATGGACACTTGGGAATACTTTCACTTTGACTATTTAAATATAATGCTAATACTGTCTAATGGAATTAGAAAAATTATACTTTCACTGTCTGTATTAGTTTCCTAGGACTGCTATACAAAGTACTACAAATTTGGTGGCTTTTAAAACAACAGAAATACATTCTTTCACAATTCTGGAAGCTGGAAGTCTAAAACCGAGTTATTGGCAGGGCCATTCTCCCTCCAGGACCTCTAAGGGAGGAGCCTTCTTGCTTCTTCAACTTCTGCTGGCCTCAGGCATTCCTTGACTTCTAACAGTGCTAACTCCAGTCTCTGTCTCTGTCTTCATTTCCCTCTATGTCTGAGTCCAAATTTCCCTCTTCTTATGAGGACACCAGTCCTACTGGATTAGGGCCCACCCTAATGACCTCATCTTAACCTGATTACATCTGCAAGGACCCTATTACCAAATAAGATCACATTCATAGGAATTGAGTTTAAGACTTCAACATATCATGGGGATCTGAGGGGGGACACAGTTCAACCCATAACACCACCTTTGTACTTTTTAAGTATCAAGTTCAAAAATTACAAAACAATCAAAAATAAAGATAAACCCTATCATTCTTTATGGCAGATGATTCCATTCAGAAAATATCTGACTATGATTAGAATTGAAAAGAGTTCTTTGGGTTTAAGGGATTTTGAGTGAATACAAGTGTTTTATTAACAAGTGAGGAATAAAGGAGGGTTTTACAAGAAAGGACACAAAGGAAAGTATTAAAGGGAAATATAGTAAGTTGCAAAGAAAAGTTGGAATTGGAAATCAGTAATTCTGGGATTTAGTTCATTCTTAACCGCTAACCAGGAACCTTGGACAGGTTGGAATCATTTGCCCCTTTCTCACCGGAAAATACTCTTTTAACATTCTACAACACGTATCACCTCATAAAAGTGTCCCAGAGGAGGAAAGGAAAAAACCAGGCTGTGGCAAAGAAATGGGATAGAAGACTGAGGTAAAGACTGGGTACACAATATGGAAGTGGCATTGAGGTACCTGAATTTTCAAAAGGTAAGTAGAGAATCGGTGAGGGGAATAAAAAAGGTAGAATGATGTCTTTTGACCTAACTGGCCCAAACTAAATAATGGGAAGGTTCTCAAAAGATGGTTTAAATGATGTTTCTATTTTTTAGATGAACTGCTAAATTTACATGTTGTAAATTTTTGGCACTTGCCTCTTTATTTCCTAAGGTGTTTGTCATGATTCTGTTGGTCAGGAAAAAGGGAAACATAGTAAATTATATAATATGTTGGTTTAATTTGGTAAACACTGTTCTCAGCTAGGTACTGTGGTATTTGGAATTTCTTGGGGTGCATGTATATGTGGTAATATCTGTGTATTCTTGTGTTTGTACTGCTAATTCCCTATTTTTAATACCCTGAAAAGAATGAACCCCTTACCATTTTCCTAGATGAAGGTGTTCCTTTAAATGTTTCTTAAATGTGTTAGAATAATTGATTCATTTAGTTCCAAATGTGAGAAAACTGTAGTGGTAGCAAACACATCAAAAGGGAAAAAGTGGTGTGTATGGATTAGGATTAAGGAAAACAGTTACAGTACCATTTACATTGCTGCTGCTTTTCCTTTCAGAGTCTAGTATTTATCATCATAAATATATACCCCTTAACAGTTCAGTCAGAAAACTTAGGAATGTTCATCAGTGCATCAAAGTAATTATTCTTTCCTTTTTTCTGCTTCCAAATATACCTTTCCTGCCAGTGGAGCCTTCTCCATGCCAAGGGGGGGGTGGTTATGGAGTTGATCTGCTGATAATAATAGCTAATATTAAGCTGATTCTACACTGCCTTCTCTGCTGACTGCACTGAGTACATTTTAGCTCCTTCTTACAAGCATATCCTTATATATAAAACCTATATTGTTTTACCCATTTTATGAATGAGGTTCAGAGAGATTCAACAACTTGCTCCAAGATCACATAGCTAGGAAGTGGTGCAACTAAGATTCAAACCTAGCTCTGCTGATTCGGGGGCTCAAGCCCTTAACTGTTAAACCACATATACATACTATCTGGCTCAGTTACTTCAGAAATTTTGGATTTGGAAACTGTGCTTTGGTAGCCCCCAGGAAATTTTGAATAGCCTAAAATATTGAACATAAATGTGTACTATGAGAAAGAGATAAGTACCAAAAATTTTGTAATACATAGTTTCACAAATCATCTGAAAGAAAACATCATACTTTTAAGCCACCTTAATATAACTTATTTAGTTTGGGCCATTTAGGTCAAAAGGCATAATTCTTTTTTTTTTTTTTTTTATTCCCTTCATTGATTCTCTAGTTGCCTTCTGAAAAATCAGGTGGCTCAGTGCCACTTCGGTTTTGTGTCTCCAATGTGACAAGATCATCCACAATGAAAGAGCCCTCAGATACCTCACTTCTACCTTAAACTGGACTCTGTTAAAAGGGTTGGCCCCAAAGAAGATAGAATAATACTCTGAGGAGCAAGATAGATTTGTAGGCACCATCTTCCCAAGTGAAGAACTACATGAAGCAATGGTTGAAGTCAAATAGCCTAACCCTGAAGACAGTGGCATTATTATGTGTTGGTAGGAGTCTTGAGCTTGAATTACTGGCAGAGTTAGGAGTGGAACTCAGTTCCCCTTACTCCAGGTACCATGTTCATGATGTCTCATTCATAAAGCCTGGAGGTCTGGAAAATTTTCATCCAATACCATTTACATAGTTGGAAAAGGAGTGCTATGCAGTAAAGTAAAAGAATTATGTCAGTGGAGCATGAGACTCTGGAAGAGATGTTAAACATTATGGGGGTTCAAACTTTCCAGATGATTGTCCTAGATGTTCTGGTTTTTCAGAAATGAATGAGAATTTTCCATCAGAGTAGACTAGTCATCATTTACCTATTTTTCCTATGTTTGTTAAAGTATCCTAATTGTTTGAATTATTTCATCCTAGTAGACTATAAATCTAAGTAGTTTTTATTTCCTCTTTAATAGCATTAGTTTACTCATTCATTCATTTGGCAAATATTTATGGAACCCTGACTGTATGTGAGGCAGTGTCCTGTTCACTGGGAGTTTAGCAATGAACAAAACAACAAAAGGAGGAGGAGGAGGAAACAAAGAAACTTAATATGTAAAATAAGTAACCTATCAGTGATGAGATTTGTGAAGAAAAATAAAGCAGAAAAGGGAAGTAAGGAGCATTAAGGAGGGAAGATTTCAACTTTAAATTTTCCTGCCTTGGGCGCCTGGGTGGCTCAGATCGTTAAGCGTCTGCCTTCGGCTCAGGTCATGATCTCAGGGTCCTGGGATCGAGTCCCGCATCGGGCTCCCTGCTCAGCAGGAAGTCTGCTTCTCCCTCTGCCTGCCACTCCCCCTGCTTGTGCTCTCCCTCTCTCTCTCTCTGGCAAATAAATAAATAAATATAAATAAATAAATAAATTTTCCTGCCTTGTTTTCTTGCTTTTAATCTCGTACATAACCCCAAGGTCTCTTATTTCCAGACTGAGCCCCAAGTATTACATTTTCAGGTAGATTTTAGTCTGAAAGAAAGATCTAAGAACTCATTGCAGGATAAGGAGATACATAACCATGCCTCTGCAAATGGCTGATCAACTATTAGAATTTCATATGCTGCTTACAAAGCAAAAGCAAATAAGCAGTCATTAGGATTTTAGCAAATGTGATCATCTTTGATAAAAAATATGCTTAGTAAATGAGATTTAATAATAAAAAGAAGAAAGTAATTCCTTAACAAGACCAGGAATGTGTAGACTTCATAGTAATTTTCTTAAGCAGATGATCATATCCCTGTTTTGAAAATAAAATAGGGCATTTTGTCTCACAGCAATGTATAGTGAGATGCTAGGTATATCATGTAAGTTAAAATTTATCCTTTTCTTTACCTAAAGCCTTTTCCACTTTGCCTGCGAAGGGAATTATTCTGCCGTTTGTATTCTCCTTTTCTTTATTCATTATATAAATTCATTAGGGCACCTGGGTGGCTCAGTCGTTAAGCATCGGTCTGCCTTCAGCTCAGATCATGATCCCAGGGTCCTGGGATCAAGTCCCACATTGTGCTCCCTGCTCAGTGGGGAGCCTGCTTCTCCCTCTCCCACTCCCCCTGCTTGTGTTCCTGCTCTTGCTATCTCTTTCTCTGTTAAATAAATAAAATCTTTAAAAAAAAAATAAGTTCATTAGCTGGTATTTTAGTCTATTTCCTATCTTTACTATTTATTTGAACTACCCTGTCCAGTAACCCTAATTTACTGTCTCTCACCTTTCTTGCTACAGAGCTATTTCTAAGGCCTGTACATTTTGTTTGTTACTTATATTTCCCTGTTGTTTATTATATAAATTTATCAGCTGGTGTTTATATTCTGCTTCAAAGTCGTTAAAGAAAAACAATATCCATGACACTGTTGAAGATGTTAAGACAGACTTTATTCAAGGGGGGCCATGTAGGGACCATTGCAGTGGGAGAAAGATTGAACTCTATTCCATATACAATGTGGATAAATAGGAATTTATAATCAAGTAGCAGAGTGGAGAGAAAATTACTAAGAGGAAACATCAGAGGTAGGGGGGAGGATTTTGACTAAACCAACCTAATAAGATCTTGCTGAAGGTAGGGCTGGGTGATCAGACATCTGGAGGGTGATGGATGATGTAGAAGCTGATCAGATACGGAGAATGATCATGTGCCGAGGATGGTGGGGCAGGGAGGTTCCAGCTGAACTGACTTAACAAGGTTCTTGTTAAAACTAGATTTTATAAGGAAGTGCACAGATGGACCTAGGAGAAGGTTCAGGAGCCTAACTAAAGTTTGATCAAGCAAAGAATCTTTGTCAGTGTCTTAATATGCTTTTTTCTGGATCTTCTTTCTCAGTCACCCTAGTTCTCTTTGTATCCTTTTTACAGTCTTACTTTGATCCTTTGCTATTGGGAAAGTTCCAAGGATTCTACTTCAAAGATCTATCACTAGGATTTTGCACTTTTTGTCCCAATATAAGCCTATTTTTCTTAACTATTTAAGAGGGACTACCTTGCTATCATTTTTATCATAATTATTCAGTGTTCCTCTAAATGGCAGACTGAAATGAGATGATTCAGAAATTTGAAACCAGAGTCATGCATAAATTATTTTAAAAAAGCAACAGAAGAAGCCACATTCTCATTTTAAGCTTTTTGTAAATTGCATGCTTTATTAAATAAAAAATTAAAAATAATTAACTGGCAGTAATACAGTATGACTTTTCCTGAATGGCAAAAGCATAAATCATTTTTTAAATTGTATATAGCTCTGTGCTGTCAAGGATATATTCAAGAGAAGATATTCTTAGAAAAGTGTGGTGAATACATAGTCATGTGGATAATAAGTCAAGATCTGGGGGAAAAAATTTTTTTTAAGATTTTATTTATTTATTTGACAGAGACATAGCGAGAGAGGGAACACAAGCAGGGGGATGGTAGAGGGAGAAGCAGGCTTCCCGCTGAGCAGGGAGCCTGATGCAGGGCTCGATCCCAGGACCCTGGGATCATGACCTGAGCTGAAGGCAGACGCCTAACAACTGAGCCACCCAGGCGCTCAAGATCTGAAAAAATTTTTTAAATAGTTTGATATAAAATAATATATGCTTATTAGAAAATTTAGAATATTTGAAAGTGATAGGGTAAATTTTAAACACCCATAATGCCATCACCATGAGATGTTAACATTTGCTGTTAGACTCTTCCATTACATGGATCCTGGTGTGCATGTCCACACTTTTTTTAAACAAAATTAGGGCGCACAGGGGCCTGTGCCTAAACAAAATTAGCAGGCCTAACAGGGCACCTGGGTGGTACAGTCAGTTAAGCATCCGACTCTTGTTTTCAGCTCAAGTCTTGATCTCAGAGTCATGTGATCAAGCCCCGCACTGGACTCTGTGCTCAGCGCGGAGTCTACTTGAGATTCTCTCTCTCTCCCTCTCTTCCCCTCCCACTCATGCTCTTTCCCTATCTCCCTATCTCTCTATCTCTCAAATAAATAAATAAATAAATCTTAAAAAAGCAAACAGCTGACAGACATGATACCAGCCCTTCAAGAGTTTATTAGAGTAGAGAGAATTTTGTAGAAAATAGAGATAAGCGCTTATAATAGACTGTGACGAGTAATAAAATTGGGGAGTGGAAGAGGGGTAGACAGTTTAGGTTTGGAGGAATCAAAGAACACTTTCAGTGTAGCTATCTGAAAGAAGAATAGAAGTCAGGAGGAAACGTCATGGACAAAGGTACAAAGGTGACAGAACTTGACCCCACTGGAAATACTGACATAGTTGAAACTAGCTGGTTGTAAAGTAGTACTAAGTGTAGCAGAGAGTTTGGGTAAGCTAAGAATTGAATGATAGCCCTGGATATGGCAGTTAGGGATATAAATGGCATCAAGAGCATTACTGGGGCGGGGGGGGGCGCCCTTTAATTTAATACACCTAAAATCAGACGGTTAAGTGTCTGCCTTAGGCTCAGGTCATGATCCCAGGGTCCTGGGATCGAGCCCCGCATCGGGCTTCCTGCTCAGCGGGAAGTCTGCTTCTCTCTCTCCCTCCGCCTGCTGCTTCCCCTGCTTATACACTCTCTCTCTCTCTGTCAAAAATAAAATCTTCCAAAAAAAAAAAAAAAATATATATATATATATATATATATATATATTTTTTTTTTTTTTAAGAGCATTGCCGGGGAAGCTGATTTGAGATAAACTACAGATCCAAAGGTAAACAAGTGGAGGCCTTATATGTCATGTTTTCTTTTTAAGAATTCTTTCAGGAGGAGAGTGAAGAAAGAAACTTAACTATAACTGTAGAGGGTCAGGAAAGAGACCAGCGTGCTTGTAAGCTGAAGGGAAATACTTAGTTGAGAGAGAAAAATTGGAGATACAGAAAAAGAGATGACTAGTGCAGCCTGTTGAAGAAGTCAAGAGAGAATTGGTCAGGGAGTTTCTTCCAGGTGGCAGAATTAATTTTGAGCCATGGCCAATATATTTTATACTTTGGGATTAAAAGAAAGATGAGGTATCTGTATATACATCATTTCAGTAGAGGACAGGAAGAAGGAGTCAAGGATGGGTCATCAGTCGAGGGGAGGCACTTGATTTGAAACAGTTTTTGAGGGGAATGGGAGAGAGTTGATGAAGGGCAGGTAAAGTGATTCATGAGGAGTCAGGCAGAAATCAAGAACTAGTCCCACGTAAATAGGAGAATAGAGAAGTAAGGGGATGGAATTCATCTAGGGTTTGGGGCTCTGCTGGACAGTAAAGTGAGAGGGAGAGGATCATTATGAGGAGATACTGTGTGTTTTTTAACCTCAGTTTTTAAAAAAGTATTGATTGTAGTGATGGTTACATGTCTGAATATAAAAACCACTAAATTGTATGCTTTAAATGGGTGAATTGTATGGTATTTAATTATATTACAATAAAGCTTTCTGTATTTAAAGAATTGATTGAAAAATAAGTAATCTTTTGTCTTAAAGAATACATTTTTTCTGTTTTAAAAATAAGTTATCACATTTTTTTGTTTGTTTCGTTTTTTGTCTTAACCCGCACCTTCTTGGGTATGGCTCCTTTTCCAGTCGCTGGGTAAGTCGGAGTGCCACGGCGCAGCGCAGGAAAGACCGCCTTCGCCAACACTCGGAGCACATTGGATTGGACAATGACCTGCGGGAGGTATGTGGCCTGCCTTCCCAGGATGCCTTACTCAACCCAGCAGTTGTCGCTGTGCAGGTTCTTCAGCATTCTTTTACAAAATGGCTCAGTTTTATTTTAAAATAGTAATCCCTTTGTACTGACTTACATCAGAAAACACCTTTTTTCCCCCCATTTTTGTAATTTTAATACACCTAAAATCAGGCTCTAAAACAAATCTCCCTGTGTACAAGTAAAGGCTAAGTTTAGTATAAATTTTTAGTCAGTATGTCTCCTGTAGAGAAAAAAATATACAAGAAACAGACTTTTTAAGTTTCAGGCATAAACTTAGTAAGTAAAGATGTATTTGCTTGTGCTTTATCCTTGGCTTGCTGACACCATTTTATAAAGTGTTTAGAAATTATTTTTGAATTAAGATCCTTATGCTTTAGTTGTACTACTTGAAAATAAACCATAATTATACATTTGAATAATTGTTAAGTTTTGACTATTGTGATCAAAGAAGAATGCAGTCAGAAGATCTGTTAACTATTTTCTAAACTCAGATGTGTAGAAATAAAGCAGAAAACATCATTCCAAATACATATTGCTTTTCTGTTAAAATGTTCATACATTTATGATTTTAAACATTTTCTTAAAAACCGAAGCACAATCTGTCTAGTGCTTTTCTTTGTGCTACCATATTTTCTTCTCTCCCCTTCTCCTGTGACTTTATCATATGCATGCATGTTTTGCTTGTCTCTTTCTCCCTATCCTTTTCTTTTTTGCTTTTCTGTCATTGGCACTCTCCATCCTCTTAGCCTTCCGGGGAACTTGTGGTCTGTCAGAACTCCATGGCATTCTGGGAGTGGGATCAGGGTCCACCTCCTCCTGCACGACTTCCTAAAAAATCCTTCTCTGAGTGCTGCCTGGTATGTTCTTTGCCTGAAAGTGCTTTGCAGATGTTCCTGAATCTTGTCTCTGGTGTTCCTTGAATTACCCACATGCGTGTGTGCACGTAGCTCTAGAATGCCCCACATCACCTTGTGACGTGAATTGTCAGCCTCTCCACTTGGCTCTCCACTTCCTCTTGTGTCTGTTAACTTTTCCTGGTGGTGTGTGCTAACACAGGTAATTCTATACTGTTGGCAGGTAAAACTGATCACTGGAATTCCTAATTAGTGGTATTTTGGCAGGTGAGGGGTAGGGGGAGTTATAGCGGGGCCAGAGACGTAGCACATTGTTGTTCTTCCAAGGGAGAAATGTATTAAATGGTCAAAGTCCCTTTTATTTAAGCATTTTGCAGAGATAAATAATTCATTTTGAACAGATTTTCTTTTCTTTTCTTGCTGGGTTTTATCTCCACAGTGTTTTAATGAGCCCTTCCTGATCTGTTTTTTGGGGGTTTGTTGTTGTTGTTTTGGTTTGGGTTTTTTTATTGTTTTTAGTTTGAAATTTATTTCCTTTATTCATGGTCTGTATTTTACGTGGTCAGAAAATCAGGTCATCAGTATAGGATCTTAGTTCTAAGAGGCACCTTTGAGGTCCCCTTGTCTAACATAACATGAAGTCCAAGAGACTTGCCCAAAGTTAAATGGACACACAAAGGCAGAGCTGGGCCTATAGTACCAGCCAAACTGGTACTCTTTCCACTACCCCCTGGATACCAGGTTGCAGACAACAGCTACTCACCTGAGGGCAAGAGTAACTTAGGACTCCTGGTTTGTTGTTTTTGGCTTTGACAGAAATGAAAAAGAGCATGGTAGAAATCTCAGAAGAAATCTGGGGTCACTTCCTTCTAGTAGTGAAATGGACTTTCTTACAAAAACATTCCTTGTGAAAGGTTTCTCTTTCTTCTCCATTTTTTACCTTAAAATACACCTTTTCCTCCTGCTACCCCAAAGAAAATTACATTTTTATCATCACTTGTTTACTGTAAAGGCAAGCCTTCTATTTTTGCAATATTCAGAGGCAACATCACTTCTTGCTGTAAGGAAGGGCCTCATTCCCCCCCACCCATATCCTTTATGTGTATGTGCAAGGAATGTTGCTCATTCCATGGCTTCAGCAGAGCTGCCCAGGAGGAGACTTGGCCCTATGGAGTTCACTCTTGGCTAATAATTATACTGCCCTATATGTGATGTGCTGTGTGCTTGGTAAATATGACTGAAGAATAGCTCCATTCTAGCTTGTTTTCATTTATAAAATAGAACCATAAACTTTAACAGTGCTTAAATTCCTAATCTAGTTATGGACTTAAAAGTCTAATTATTCATATATTTCAGAAAAAAAGAGAAATACCAAGACCTATTCGTAGCCTCTTGCCCATGTTTCTCACCTTTCTTCTAGCCAGTGTGTTTCTTCCTAAGCTAAATTGGATCCTTCCCTCTTCTTGAGAACTGAGTCCTGCCTTTGCACAGATCCTAAAGGTCGAGGAACTTGAGGCTGGGGAGAAACAATCCCTTCAACATTTGACAGCTAACATTTGTTTTTACCAGCCTTTTGTCCCTGATTTGTAATATTCCAGATAATATCTGTACCACCTGAAATGTTAGGAAGTGCAGGTGTTATAATTCCCAGATAGGATCTCTGCCTTATATCTCAGGTTGGTTTTTCTGAAGCTTTTCTTTCCCTGCTTTTTATTTACTTGAAAACTAACTTTCAGGATGTTTTGATAGACCTTATTACACTTAATTTCCCCAGGGGTGATAGTTATCTTTCATTCTCAATTTTCCCTGTTTCTTTGACCCTCTAAAAGAGATTTGAAGTGAAAGATGCATATGCAAATACTATGGGCACTAAATTCTTGCAGCGTTCATTTTTTAAAAATCTGTCCTTAAAATGATTGCACTGGAAAGGAAACAGATTATTTTGTTTATGTAGTAGCAGGTAAACTGATCAGTTGAATCTCTAATCAGTGGGAATTTTTAGAAATTTGTATAAGATTTAGCAGATTATTTTTCTTCCAAAGGGGAAATATTTTAAATGTACAAACTCCCTTTTATTTAAAGAATGTAAAGGATTTTACACATTTTCCCTTGTAACATCAAATTCTTCCCTTGAGATAGTAAAGATAGATTTCACATATGTGCCTGTGGGAGGATGTGCTGGCTCACAATCTCTCTCTCCCCTCAACAAACTGCGCTAGTTTTACTATATAACTTAGAGTAGTTATTCTCTAAATATGGCCCTAAGACACTTGGACTTTTTGGAGATTCTGCCCTGTGGTCCTGACGCAAACATAAACTGTCTGGATGAGCTTTTGCAGGTGGCACAGAAAGAAGAGAGACAACAGGTGTCCTGTGGTAATCACCTAGAGTGATTTTTTTTTTTTTCCTGGACATTAACTAACTAAAGCTCAAGAGCAGTGGACTGGGTTTCTGAGTTTCTGGGTTTCTCTCTGAGGCATCACTATCTCTGAAAGTAATATAATGTCCCCACTCTCTCTTGATTGTGGAACAAGGCAAGGGGGGAATGTAGCAAACATGTTCAGAGTGAGTTTGCAGTCTATTGCCCATTTTACAAATAAGCAAATAGGCCTGAGTTTATAAAATTAGTTGCAGCCAGATTCTAGAGCTCCTGATTTTACTGTTATAATTTGATTAGAGCAAAGGGTTGGTTTGGAGAGCTCTAAGAGGCTAACAGTATGTTAAGTCTCTTGATCTGTGGGGAGAGGAGGAAACAGTGGTTCTTGCGGAACCTTGGATTAATAATCCAGAAACCCCAACTTTTTTCATCCCTATCATGATCCTGACTAATCACAACCCTGGGTATTCCCAATAAAAAGATTAAACTAGGTGAGCTCCATCTCATTATGAATGTGTTTTAACCTGACACGATTTCTGTTTCCCTCATTTCCACAGACATTAACGACTGGGGGGTGGGGGAACACGAGTGTTCTCTGCCTATTGGTGGCGCTAAAACTTGAATTGCTACTGCATGAGTACATTTACAGCCTTTTCTGCATCTTGTTTTTCCTCACTTGTTTGTGTAATGTTAAGAAAGTCGTAAGACTATCTGATGTTTATATATTTAAAAATACTCTTTAATTTTTAGAAATATATGCAAGAGGCACGAAGTTTAGGAAAAAACCTGAGGCAACCCAAACTGTCAGACCTCTCTCCTGCAGTGATTGCACAGACCAACTGCAAATTTGTAGAAGGCTTATTGAAAGAATGTAGAATGAAGGTATGTGTTACTCACTGATGTGAGACAGTGTGCACTCAATTCCCATTTGAGCCTGTAGCTTTGCTAGAAGACAACTTTTACTGGGGCATGAACCTCATGTGCTCTTTACTGAGCTCATGAACCTTCATGGGTTCTCTGTTGCCCACAGAATCAGTGACGTGGGAGCCCTGCACAGTTTTTCTCACCTTTTCAGCCATTGCTGTCTTCCTCTAAAACATGAACAGATATTAAGCCAGTCAAAAGTTGTGGGGCACCTGGCTGCCTGAGTTGGTAGAGCATGCGACTCTTTGGGCTTTTTCTGTTTGTTTGGTTTGGGTTTTTTTTAGAGAGAGTGAGGGGAGGGGCAGAGGGAAAGAATCTTCAAGCAGACTTCTCACTGAACGCAGAGCCCAACACGGGGCTCGATTTCATGACCCTGAGATCATGACCTGAGCTGAAATCAAGAGTTGGACACTTAACTGACTGAGCCACCCAGGCACCTGGAGCATGTGACTCTTAATCTCAGGGTCATGAATTCAAGCCCCATGTTGGATGTGGAGCCTACTTGAAAAAATAAAAAAGTGTGCAGGAATGTGGTCATTTTATATGAAAAGCAACACATTTTTTGTATAGAACCTTGTCCATGCCCATACATGTATGTATACCCATAAGGAAGAAGACCTTAGCTGTGTTGTAGGTTTATGTATATTACACACTAGTCTCTTCTTAGATACCATGTTTATCAAAGGTAGTAATACACATTGACAAAATTCAGGACATCATTTTAGCCAGTAATTTCATTCTTTTATTTGACAGTCATTTCTTGAGTACCTTCTGTGTGTATTCAATAAATGCACTATTTTCAGCATCAGCATACAGTGTTGAATCAGAGACAAGGTCACCACCTAAAGGGACTATAGTCTCTCTCTCTTTACATTTTATAAATGCAGCTAAGACTGCTGTAAATTACTTACTTGAAACTGATTTCCATTTCCCTTCCATTTTCTGGTGCATACTCATGAGCAGAGACAAGATAAAAGAGGCCCGGTTCACTCACAAATTAGGGAGTTCTGAAAAAATTTAGAGCTGCCTGTTTGTGTTGTGTTTTTTTGCTTAAGTGCAATCAAAACTAACTGCAGATATCTTCAGTATGCCAAGATGCAGGGGCAGTGGAGGGTTAGTTGTGGTGGCAGGGTGGGTTTCAGATTCTTACAGTACGTTTTCCGGGTCTGGTGCAATTCCCCAGTGTTACTCAAGTTAGTAATCTGAAAATTGTCAATCATAACTATTTACATGGGGATACTTTAGTATTTTGGGGGGGTGCCTGGGTGGCTCAGTTGGTTAAGCCACTGCCTTCGGCTCAGGTCATGATCCCAGGATACTGGGATCGAGTCCCACATTGGGCTCCCCCTGTGCTGCAGGGAGCCTGCTTCTTCCTCTCCCTCTCCCTGCCACTCCCCCTGCTTGTGTTCTCCCTCTCTCTGTCAAATAAATAAATAAAATCTTTAAAAATAATAATAAAATAAAATAGTATTGTGTGGAGGCAAAATAAATATATATAGAGAGAGAGAGAGAGATAAAATAGTATTATAATCTCCTTCCAGTGACCCCCTATTTATCTGACAAAATACTTAAAAGCATATGTGATATTACTGCAGTTAGTTGACCAAAGAGATTAAGACACTTTTCCCAAAGTAATAAAAGTCTACAATTAGAAGTATAATGAAGAGGGGACACCTGGCTTGCTCAGTTCATGGTATGTGACATTTGATCTTGGGGTTGTACAGGGTTCGAGCGTTAGGTGTAGAGATTACTTAAAAATAAAATCTTTAAAAAATAATAATAATAATGAAGGGAACCGAGGTCTCTGATCTAGTAGTTGACTTGTTGGTCTTTGGCTTCATTGCGGGGATAACACCTGTGACCACACATGATGCTTTCAGACAAAGCGCATGTTAGTGGAGAAGATGGGACATGAAGCAGTGGAACTGGGCCATGGAGAAGCAAACATAACCGGCTTGGAAGAGAACACCTTGATCGCCAGCCTCTGTGACCTACTGGAAAGGATATGGAGCCACGGCTTGCAGATCAAGCAGGTAATAGTCTCAGGAGGTCCTGGTGATGTGGCTGGTAAGGAACCCTGTCAAGAAATGTAACGAGGGGCACTTGGGTGGCTCAGTCGGTTGAGCTTCCAACTCTTGATTTTGGCTCAGGTCATGATCTTAGTGTCATGAGATCAAGCCCCACGTCAGGCTCCGTGGCTCAGTACAGAGTCAGCTTGAGTTTCTCTCTCCCTCTTCTTTTGTCCCTCTCTCCCATGCTCTCTTCCTCTCTCTCTCTAATAAATAAATAAATCTTTAAAAAAAAAAAAGGAATAAAAAAATGAACAAGGAGAAAAAGATGAAAAATTAAAGGATATGTTCCTTTGTCACAGGATGACTAGAAATGCACCACCGGCTTTTTAATTCCAGAAAAAGAAAATAAAACCCATGATTAAGAGGTGGTTTGGGGCTCTTTCCTGGTAAACAGGAAAGGATAAAACATCACATTTACTGCAGAGGTTATATCCCATTGAATCCATTAAGTGTCTGCTTTCGTCACTGTCCAGGAAAATCTTTTAGCCAGAATTAACAGTTCTTTACCATTTTATGTCGTGTAGTTATTCAGGGTGGAAAAAATCAAATGGTTTCTTTGCTTTTGTCCCTCTTATCTCCTGTTCTGATTTTTTTTTCCCTCTTGTCGACATATTCTTCCTTCCTCCCCTTTTCTCTTTCTCCTCTGGCTCCAGTTGTCTTCCCTAGCTGCCATCCCATACATCCAAACATATTTTGCCTGTAAGTGTACACAAATACATTCTTTGCTGCTAGAGCCTTTTAATTCTGTGGTTTCCAGTGTGGCCAGTGTAGACAGTCCTAATTACATACAACGAAGTAACACCTGAACTGAAGTGAGAAGTCTCCACACCTGTACTTCTGGCCTTTTGTTTATTAGCTGCCCTTCCCCGGGCTGTTGCTAATCTTTTCGGTGAGGCAACGGAAGACCGTCATTTCACATGGAGTCAGTTGCTCAGAATATCACACAGCTGGAATGGATATCTCCAAACTTCAGAATGACCATTTAGATGTGAATGGTTTTGATGAGAAATTATTTTTTGATTATTTCTTATAAAATGAAAAACTTTTTTATACCTTGTAATTTCAGGGGAAGTCAGCTTTGTGGTCACATTTAATTCAGTTTCAGGACAGAGAAGAGAAGCAAGAGCACCTTGCAGAATCGCCAGGTGAGAGTTCATTGGTTTGTTTCTGCAGAACTGGCAGCATTAGACTATGTGAAGAATCAATGCCATATGGCTTTGTCTTTACCTCTCTCTCAGGCTGAAACTTACCCACCTTGCCAGTAGTGGGATAAAGTAGAAGAAGCAAAATTACTTACTAGCTGTGAGATCTGGGAAAAGATCTTGGTCACTTGACCTTTCTGATCTTCAGCTTCCTCATCCATAAGACAGGGAAAATAATGTTAAGCTATGTAAAACTATAATGTTGATTAAGTAAGATAACATGTGGAAACCCCTAATGAATTATAAAGGATCATACAAGTATACCTTACTCTGGCCAGTGTTAGGGTGTAGTGCATACTGTTTTTTTTTTCCTTAAGCTTTATAACCATCATTAATAATCTCTCCCAGAAAAAAAAATCTATATATGTCTCAAAAGTCTTCACGAGTCAGATTTTTCAATTTAAAGCAAGACACCACGTGTTAGAAGTGTTATTATACTTTAGCTAATTAGAGTTATGTAGGGTTCCTAGATGTTTTGCCTTATATGTATTTTTCTTTATGTAAAATAACCATCTATTTCACAAAAAGTAGTAGTAATGGTAGAAAGTTAGTAGATATAAAATGTTTTATACTGAATCAGCAATTTGGGAACCTTTTCTAAAATTACGGATTTTAGACATTCAGAAATTTTTTTAAAAACTCATAAGCCAACCACCAGCTAAGGAAGCATTGCAAATATGATTGAAGCATACCCTACTTCCATTCCCCTCATTGCAGTACTACCCTAAATGTGGTGTTTATTCTTGGAAACCTAGTTTTTTGTTTGTTTGTTTGTTTTTAATAATTTCTATTGTTATGTTAATCACCATACATTACATCATTAGTTTTTGATTTGGAAACCTAGTTTTTAAAGGTATTTACTGAGACAGCTAGGAATATGAATTTGATAGTGCATTAACCAAAAGCTCCACTAAATAGAATGTCAAGGTTCTCATGTCCCAAGATGTAACTATATTTGTAAAGATTAAGATCAAGTTTAAAAGCATTCTCTAGTATCCATCTCCTTTGCTCCTTTTTCTGTTGAAAAAAGTAAAAATGCATTGGTGTTTGCCCTGAAACTATCTCTAACACTTAGCTGTGTTCATAGAAAATTTAGCTGTTCAGATCATAAGACCATAACCCAGATAGTTTACCCTAATTAGAAAAAATAAATTTCTAGGAAGAAATAGCCATTTGTAGGATGAAACGTTGGAAAATCGAGCTCGATTAAGTAAGGCAGGGAGATTGGGGATATTTGGCCCTTTTGCCAAATGTGGCATGCAAGCATGTCCAGCTATCTGGTCAAGTGTTGGATAGTTGAGGTGGCAGTCAGAGACTCAGCTGCTTTATTAGTCAGGGGGACCAGCAAAACTCAGAAGTCAAGGCTAAGAAGTATCAAATGTGTCAAAGCCTCATACAGTGAACACACACACAAAGTATGAACATAGGCTAAATATTTTACTGATCCTAAGTAGGATTAATGTAAGCCATGTAGCTTTTGAAATCAAATTTACTGTCTGTTAGGAAGGGTGGATTTTACTATAAATAATGCTCTAACACTTCTGATGCTTCAGCCCACAATTTTAAAATATGACAGTGTGAAATATATATAAAAACATTAGCTTAAAAATATTTCATTATTGAGAAGCAGTGTGTTCTAATTATATAGAAATTAGCAGTTTATTGACTTTTCTGCTTTTAAATCTGGGTGGGTTTTTTTTTTTTCCCAAAAAAATACTTCTGTTTACCAACTGTTAAGCATCCTAATTAATGGCAGTAAACAGTCTGCATTTTCATATCAAGGAGAGATCCTCTGTGTACTTAGAAATTCACAGTATGTTTGAACACTGCTGTTACTAGCATTGAGCCAGGATGAGTCTCTATGATGGATCATTACTATTCTTTCCAAAGCAACACAAAACAGGAGTCAGAGATATTTTAAAGGTTGTAGAAGAATGGAAAAAGTCTGTCTTAACAAGAAGGTCATAGGGTAGATTATCTTAATTTTTTTAAATAGATTCTATTTTTTAGAGCAGTTTTAGGTTTATGGCAATATTGAGCAGCAATACAGAGATTTCCCATATACTCTCCACCCCCACATATGCATAGTCTCCCTCATTATCAGCATCCCCTACCAGAGTGGTACATTTTTTATAGTTGATGAACCTACGTTGACACATCATTACCCAGAGTCCATAGTTTACATTAGGGTTCACTCTTGGTTGTACCTTCTGTGGGTTTAAACAAATGTATAGTGACATGGATTGACCATTATAGCATCAGATAGTGTTAACCACCCTAATAATATTCTCTGTGCTCCACTTACTTATCCGTCTCTTTCCCCTAATCGCTGGCAACTACTGGCCTTTTTTTTTTTTTTTTTAAGATTTTATTTATTTATTAGAGAGAGAATGAGAGAGAGCACATGAGAGGGGTTAGGGTCAGAAGGAGAAGCAGACTCCCCGCTGAGCAGGGAGCCCGATGTGGGACTCGATCCCGGGACTCCAGGATCATGACCTAAGCCGAAGGCAGTCGCTTAACCAACTGGGCCACCCAGGCGCCTGACTCCTGGCCTTTTTACTATATCCATAGTTTGCCGTTTCCAGAATGTCATATAGCTGAGAGTCGTGTAGTATGTAGCCTTTCCAGATTGGCTTCTTTCACTTAGTAATATGCATTTAAGTTTCCTCCATGTCTTTCAGACTGTCTTAACTTTGACCAAGTCACCGCACCTAGTAGGCTAGTTCGAAGTCCTATTGCAGAGACAGGATCTCAATGCAATTGACCCTAGAAAGAAGACTGTTCTTGACATATTACCCAAAAGTTTCTGCCTTTAAAAATGTTGGCCAGCTTAAACATAGGTGGTGTTCTTAAACCTTGCATCTTTGGACAAGGTTCCACTAAGCTTTAAATGGATTTTTAAATCGGTCGGCAAGGAGTGGAGTAGGATGCAGGAGGGGGTGGAAATACTGCTTTTAAATGGTTATTCTGGGTCTAGCCTTAGAATTTTGAGAGACTCTTCAATTATCTTCATCAAAATTTTTCTGTTAGAGGGGCACCTGGGTGGCTCAGTCAATTAAGCGTCTGCCTTCAGCTCAGGTCATGATCCTGGGGTCCTGGGATCGAGTCCCACATCGGGCTCCCTGCTCCGCGGGGAGCCTGCTTCTCCCTCTGCTCCTCCCCCCCATGTGCTCGCTTGTGTGCTCTCTTTCTCTCTCTCAAATAAAATCTTAAAACAATTTTTTGCTATTGGGGTGCCTAGCAATCAGTAGAGCATGCAGCTCTTGCTCTTGGGGTCCTGAGTTCAAGCCCCACATTAGGCATAGAACTCACTTTAAAAAAGGTTTTTCTTTACTTACTTGCCTGCAGACTGTAGATGGTTCTATAAAAACAATGCATACAGTCTCTGTGCTCTGCAGACTTCCTGCCCATGTAGCAGCTTTGATTCAAGCAGATACACAAAAAGAATTCCTGTGGCTAAATATTAAATCCACAAGTGTTTATGTTGAAGGAGAAAGTGGCCTGTTAACATTTGAGTGTGTTAAAATAAGAAATAGGAATATTTGTATACATTTAAATCGTGTATAAATTTCTCTTCTGGAGTAGACTTCATGGAGACCTTAGAGTTTAGATCTCTAGGTGAAAAGTATGGCTTCACTCATTAACTGCTTTCTGCTCACAGGCTTCTGAACTGTTCCCTCCAAAAGTCACTAATAAATTACTATATTGGTTTCCTGGGGCTGCTGTAATGAAGTACCACAAACTGGGTGGCTTACACAACAACTGTCTCACGGTTCTGGAAGCTAGAAGTCCACAATCAAGGTGTCAGCAGGGGTGGCTTGTGAAGGAGAATCTGTCCCACTCTTCCCTCCTAGCTTCTGGTCATCTCAGAAATTTCTTGACCTTTAAATGGCATATTCCATGTGTCTTCATCTTTTCTCTACTCCTGTCTGTCTTTGTATCCAAATTTCCCTTTTATAATGTCATCCACCAGTCACATTGGATTAAGACACACCCTAATGACCTCATCTTAACTTGGTCATCTACAAAGACCCTATTTCTGAATAAGGTCACATTCACAGGTCCTGGGAGATGGAACTTCTGCATCTTCTTGGGGGACATAATTCAAACCATAATATAACTACTATTGCCTACCTCCCATGTCGCCCTCCAACTATCTGGTTAACAGATGATTCACAAATCTCTTTCTCCAGCCCTGGTTCCTACACATCCATCCTTGATGGCCCAGTGGGACCTCAAACTCAGCACATCTGAAAACAAACTGATTATCTCAGCACCTCTCCCTCTGTCCCAGTTAGGCTTTCTCCCTTCTCTCCACATTATTTAATGGCAACAGTACTCTTTTCTCAATCAAGCTTAGAAGCTAGAAAGTCATCTGGAATATAACAGAAAGCCCAGTGGGCATGACATCAGAACACTCTGCCCCTTTTGATGAATATGTACAATTGGGCGAGTTTCTTGACCTCTTTGAGCCTCAGTTTCTTCATTTGCAACATTAAGATTAACAAATCCAAAGGGAAGTAATAATTCAATGAGATAATTTTTATTAAATCATTTTATATTCATACTTAATATTGTTCTTGACTCTTGGGTCTTGCTCACTTTCTACATCAAGTCATTAAGTTCTGTGTTTTTTTCCACTGCATATTTCTCCTCTTTGTTCTCCCTGGCTGCCATGGTCTTAGTTCATCCATAAGCTGGCCTGTGAAATAACTTCTACCACATCACCCTTATTTCTCTTAAACTGTAGTACTGTCACTGTAGTTAACTAACTAAAAAGCACTCAGGAGCATAACATTCTTTTCAGAATCCTTCCTGCTATCCTAGGAGTTGTACAGATTTCTAATTTGTCATTTAAGGCTCCTCCATCTGGCCCTAAATAGTCTCATCGTCTTCCATGAGTATTTGTTGAGCATGTATGTGGTATGGGACCTCCACCAGGCCCTGTAGGTTTTCTAAGAAAAGGATATGACTGAGCCTCAAGAGGCATATAGTTTAACAGTAATAGAAATGTTAAATTATGCTAAGTTTATATTAGGTGTTCAGTTTCACTGGTCCTGTTAGAGGGAACGACATCTAACAGTGTACCTTGGGAAGAGAGAATATTCAGGAAAGATTCCACAAAGAGGCAAAATTAAAGCTAGGTTTCATTTTATTTTATTTATTGAGAACTTAACTTTGAGCCAGGCAGTATTCTAAGTGCTTTACATCTATTTGAATAAGGTAGGTATTGCTACTGACCCCAATTTGCAGATGAGAAAACAGACCATGGAGAGGTTAAGTTACTCATCCAAAGTCAGTGAGCTGTTAAGTTCTCTGTAGGGTTTGAGAAAACCATGTTCTTAACTATTAAGCTAGAGTGCTCTCAATCTAAAATGCTAAATAGGCTGTAAACAAGGAGAAAGATACAGAAGTGTTAAAGGGTGATCCAAAGATTTTTTTCATCATTTGGGGGCACCTGGGTGGCTCAGTCATTAAGCGCCTGCCTTCGTCTCAGGTCATGATCCACGGTCCTGGGATCGAGCCCCACATTGGGCTCCCTGCTCCGCGGGAAGCCTGCTTCTCCCTCTGCTGCTCCCCCTGCTTGTGCTTTCTCTCTCTGTCAAATAAATAAAATCTTTTTTAAAATGTTTAAAAACAGATGTTTTATAAAGTACATCATATGTTTAAGAAACACTGATCAGGGAAGAGTGGAGAAAGTAGGGTTCCAAAATAGAATGCCCAAAAAATGCTTAGGCCTGTGAATGCTATTATTGGTGGATGCCTCTGCTCTTTAAATGTCAGGCTTCTCTTTATTAAGCCTCTTGCCTGCACTCTGCTTCCAGAGGCATGATTCCTTTTTGTTGTCATGTCTCCCTCTAGCCAAGTTGCTGATTATGGTTTCAGTTGCTTTCTCTTACCTCATGATCTTTTTCTTTTTCTCTTTTCAACCTATTTCTTACCACTAGTGTGGCCCTCTTTCATGATATCTAATCATCTGGAGTGTAGACGCGTTCTCTGAACTTTTTACTTTCTCCCCAAAAAGAGAGGTGTGCTTTCATTAACAACATACTTAAATGGTGAGAGTCTCAGACAAGAAGACTAACAGCACATTCCCTGCAAGTCACTGGAACAGTTTCCTTGGTGTCTGTTACCTCTTGGGTATCAAGATAAAGCAGTGTTTTTAGTGACCCATTGAAAACTCCATCTGAAACAGCCATGACAAATGGCCTATTTATCACCCACCTGGTGTGGAAGGCCCTCAAAAGAACTACCTTTTGGTTGGCCTGGCCATAGTCTCTTTGTCCTGGCAGTGCTCATTTATACCTGACAAGTATCAGCCCAGCCGCTTTCACCAGGTGCCGAAACATGCAGACTCTAAGACAACAGAATGTTTCGGGCCAGCTTCACATGTATCTGTGTGTTTCTGCACTGCACCTCTCCAAAGTAGAATGGATCTAAAAACTGAGAAAATGTAGGTTTAATATACAGTAAAACCCAAAAAAAACATAAATTCTCATGTTATCAAGTATTTGCAAAGTGTAATGTTACAATTTAGTTTTCATTTACAGATAGAAAAATGGAGATAAAGGGCACAGAACTCCACAGCATCCCATTTAAAGTGAAATAGAGCAGTCCCAACTGCAATACATTAGCCAACAATTGATTGCTTAGCTCTTGCTATATAAGGGAACAATCTTTCCTTCTTCTATAAATGTTAACCATTCAAGCTCCAAAGAGAATGACTCACAGACATTATACTTCTAAATGTCCATTTAGATTACTCACTTTGCATGATATACAGTACTTTGGATTCTGAACTTTGAAGTAGAAACTTACCAGACTAGAGAACCCAGACTCTTAGATTTTCCATTTTAAACACTCTTTCACAGTATAAAGAAATTATGTGATTGTAATTTATGAACCCAGAGATAATTCACATACTTAGTAGCTTAATTTATAGACATTGCTTTCTTGTAGTTATCCAGAGCTATTAGAATGAATAAGTTTAGAAAATGACTCGTCCTCATGGCCAAAATTTGCACACATTGCATTATTTGCTAACTGGGCTTTTATGATTCATTTTAAATTTCCAAATGCAGCCCCACATTAATTAGAAAGAAAATAGCTGTTTTACTGTATTAATAAAGTGACATCATTCAGGGGGGAAAATTGAGCTTTTCTGTTTTCTTTAGTTCTTATCAAAGTAATTTTGAAAATATTTATTTATAGAATGTGAACCGTGTAGATTTTTTTTTTTGTCCTTGCTATTATTTTTCTAATACTTTGCTGATATTTTTTTACATAGTTGCCCTTGGACCAGAAAGAAGAAAATCTGACTCAGGAGTTATGTTGCCAACACTCAGGGTCTCTCTTATCCAAGACATGAGGTATATATGCTAGCATTTGATGATAACTGTCAAATATTTATGGCTTTCACTTATATTGCTCAAATAATTATGGCTATGTGTATTTTTTGCTTATGTATTCTGAGGAAAACATTTTTTATAATCTTGCTTATTTTACTTTTAAACTATTATTTTTTTCCTAGCATTAAATTCAAAGGGAAAATACAACTGGGAAGAGTTTTAAAGTAGCTTAATTATTTTATAAGTTCTTTGTTCAGTTTTTAAAGTCTCCTTATATACCTGCTGCCCACAGACACAGACCAAAAAAATCTGCAAATAATGACAAGTTACTTGGCAGAAAAACTGCTGTCAGGTAGGTTTAATTTGAAGTAAATGCAAATCTGAGAATTACCAGTTGCAATTACTGGTCTTAGAAATTGTTAGAAAGCATCGAGATATCTAAAATAGATTTATTGAATGAGGAAGACAAAGGCTTTTTTCTTTTAAACATTTTAGGCACAACACTTAGCTCTTAAAATATGTAGTCTTATAGTCGATGTTATAACATTAGAACACTTCCCTTTTATGGTTTATTGCTTTCTTAATATTAATTATTGATGTTTATTTGATTTGTCAGATACTTGCAACTGAAAAGCATTGCTTTTTTTTTTTAAGATCTTATTTATTTATTTGACAGAGACGCAGCGAGAGAGGGAACACAAGCAGGGGGAGCAGGAGAGGGAGAAGCAGGCTTCCCGCGGAGCAAGGAGCCCAATGCAGGGCTCGATCCCAGGATCCTGGGATCATGACCTGAGCCGAAGGCAGACGCTTAACTGACTGAGCCACCCAGGCGCCCCGAAAATCATAGCTCTTAAGAGTGGCAGCTTACTATAGTGGTTACACATCCTGGCTTTACTGCTTGAACTGTGTGACTTTAGGCAATTTTTGTAACTTCTCTGTGCCTCAATTTCTCCACCTCTGAAACAGAGATAAAAATCGTTCTCTATCTTATAGGATTGTTATGAGAATTAAATGAGTTAGTCCATTACTATAAAAAGTTTCAAGAAGTACTTGGCTCATAGTAAGTTTCAGTAAATGTTAGTTTTTGTTATCTGAATCAATTTATATATTTATATCTCCAATGCTTTTATTCCTTGCTAGACAAAATATAGTTTCTCTCAAAGAATATTATGATTCCTTTTTTTTGTTTTATTATGTTAATCACCATACATTACATCATAAGTTTTTGATGTACTGTTCCATGATTCATTGTTTGCGTGTAACACCCAGTGCTCCATGCAGAACGTGCCCTCTTTAATACCCATCACCAGGCTGACCCATCCCCCCACCCCCTCCCCTCTAGAACCCTCAGTTTGTTTCTCAGAGTCCATAGTCTCTCATGGTTCATCTCCCCCTCCGATTCCCCCCCTTCATTTTTCCCTTCCTGCTATCTTTTTTTTTTTTTTTAACATATGATGTATTATTTGTTTCAGAGGTACAGGTCTGTGATTCAACAGTCTTGCACAATTCACAGCACTCACCATAGCACATACCCTCCCCAATGTCTATCACCCAGGCACCCCATCCCTCCCACCCCCCACCACTCCAGTTATGATTCCTTTTGATGGCCAGCATGAGAAGAATAGTTGTAACTATGAAGAAAAAATGATCTTCAGCTCTCTTAATGGAAAAATAAAACCACATGTGTTCTATAGTGATTTCATAGTAGAACCTAACTTCTAAAACCTAATTAGGAGATGGTCACAACACATAAGGCTACCCTACTCCTGCCAGTTTCCTGCTTATTTACTTTTATCTCCTTCATGTTGTTCTTTGGGGAGAGGGGTGTCCTGCTTAGATATACTCCCTTTGCTTTGTAAGAGTATAGCTTCCTGGTTAAGACCTCAGGCACTGGAACCAGCCTACAGAGGTTGCTGTTTCAGCTCTGCCATGCACTAGCTCTATAGCCCCAGACAATTACTTATGCTCCCAGTCTTCTCACCTCTGAAATGGGATAGTAACAGTCTTTCTCTCAAAATGTTGTTGTAAAGATTCAGTGAGGGGTGCCTGGGTGGCTCAGTTGGTTAAGTGTCTGACTCTTGGTTTCAGCTCAGGTCAAGATCTCAGGGTCATGAGAGGTGCCTGGGTGGCTCAGTCGTTAAGTGTCTGTCTTCGGCTCAGGTCATCGTCCCAGGGTCCTGGGATCGGGCCCCGCATCGGGCTCCCTGCTCGGCGGGAAGCCTGCTTCTCCCTCTGCCCCTGTTTGTGTTCTCTCTCTCACTGTGTCTGTCTCTGTCAAAAAATAAATAAAATCTTTAAAAAAATCATGTTATAAAATAAGATCTCAGGGTCATGAGATTGAGCCCCATGTCAGGGCCCAGTGCAGAGTCTGCTTGTCCCTCTCCCTCCCCATCTTCCCCCTCTGCTCCTCCCCTGACTTGCGTGCGCGCGCACACACACACACACACGCACGCTCGCTCGCACTCTCTCTCCCTCTAAAATAAATAAATCTTAAAAAAGGTAAAATAAAATAAGAAGATTCAGGGAGGTAATAAATCTAAAGAACCCAAAATAGGCCTGGAAACAAATGTGTGTATACTTACTCATGAATGTATATACATACATATTTATTTCTGTTTCCAACTTTATTTACGTGTGTGTGTGTGTGTATAGATATACCACACAGACAATTCTTTTTTTATTTTTTTAAGATTTGATTTATTTATTTGGGAGAGCAAGAAAGAGCATGAGCAGAGGGGAGAGGGAGAAGCAGGCTCCCCACTGAGCAGGGAGCCCAACGTGGGGCTCAATCCCAGGACCCTGGGGTTATGACCTGAGCCAAAGGCAGATGCTTAACTGACTGAGCCACCCAGGCGTCCCAGAAGTCTTTTTAGAAAACAACTTTGAGAGATGCCTGGGTGGCTTAATCAGTTAAGCGTCTGCCTTTAGCTCAAGTCATGATCCCAGTGTCCTGGGATTGAGCCCCACATCGGGCTCCCTGCTCAGTGGGGAGCCTGCTTCTCCCTTTGCCTGCTGCTCCCCCTGCTTGTGCTCTCTCTCTCTCTGTCAAATAAATAAAAATCTCAAAAATAAAATTGGTGATATGGTCCTAGACATAACCTGCCTGGGCCTGAGCTTCCACATCTGTAAAAAGAAGCTAAGCAGGGGCGCCTGGGTGGCTCAGTCGTTAAGTGTCTGCCTTCGGCTCAGGTCATGATCCCAGGGTCCTAGGATCAAGCCCCACATCGGGCTCCCTGCTCAGCGGGAAGCCTGCTTCTCCCTCTCCTACTCCTGCTGCTTCTGTTCCCTCTCTTGCTGTGTCTCTCTCTGTCAAATAAATAAAATCTTTAAAAAAAAAAAAAACCTAAGCAATATGACTTCTTAAGTTTCTATTCTATATTCTAAAATTAAATTGATTAGTAAAAAGTTATCTTAGCAATCACCACATTTTTAAAACTCTGGAACTGGGGGCGCCTGGGTGGCTAAGTCGTTAAGCGTCTGCCTTCAGTTCAGGTCATGGTCCCAGGGTCCTAGGATCAAGCCCCACATCGGGCTCCCTGCTCAGCGGGAACCCTGCTTCTCCCTCTCCCACTCCCCCTGCTTGTGTTCCCTCTCTCACTGTGTCTCTCTCTGTCAAATAAATAAATAAAATCTTTTAAAAAATAAATAAATAAAACTCCGAAACTGTAACCAAAATAATTGAATAGTTTGGCCAGTTGAATCAGGTAAAGATATAAAGATAAAAGCAAAAATGTTAGATAAGCACACACACACACACCCTCATGCACACTCATAGAGTTTAAAATAGGCAAATCCTTCATTTAACTTAATTGAGCACCAATTATGTGTTGGACTCCATTAACACTTGCTAGCAATTTAATAGTTTTCAATGTCAGATAGATTGCCTCTCTCATGAAGTTTAAAAGTAGTGTTAGAAGAACAAATAACTGCTATGGAGAGGGTTAAAATAGGGGTGTGAACGAGAGTGGGTAGCTGCTTTATCACAGATGATCTGGGCTGGCTTCTTGGAGGAAGCAACATTTGAACTAAGATGCAATGACAAGAAGGAGGCTAGCCTGTGGAGGTTCTTTTGGAGGTATCAGAGGAAAGCTATCAGGTGAAGGGAATAGGCAGAAAAAGGCTCCAGGGCAAGAAGCAAGGAAGGCAGGCTGAGGAACCAAAGAAGTGGTATGGGGGAGAATGGCAGAAGATAATGCTGTCAAATCAAGTCAGCTCTGCCAACCAGGGCAAGGGATTTGGATTTAAAAAAAAAAAAAAAAAGATTTGATTTATTTATTTGAGAGCGAGAGAGCATGTTCACAAGCAGGGGGAGGAGCAGAGGGAGAGGGAGAAGCAGGCTCCCCACCGAGCAGGGAGCCCGATGTGGGACTCGATCCCAGGACCCTGGGATCATGACCTGAGCCGAAGGCAGACGCTTAACCAACTGAGCCACCCCAGCATCCTGACCATATGGCCAATTAATAGCAGAAATGGAACTAGAACTAAGGTTTCCTGACCATAGGTCAGGTCTCTTTCTAACTAGATGCAAGCTCTCAGCCTTTGCCACATTGCCAGGAAAATACCAATCATGAGTAGACACAGACAAGTTGGCAGTGGTGTAGGGTGCACATCAGTTTAAATATAATTTTGTATAACCTTGACTAAATCTCCATTTGTTCAGGATACTCAACTGAAAAATCGATATCCTGTGACTTAACACATAAGGGTTACTTTGGCTTTCAATTTTCAGTCTTTGTCTTATAAAAAATATGAAGAAAGACCGCCAAGTATCCTAAAATAACGTTTTGACCAAATGATAGATGCTTTTAATAAAATTTGACTGGTTGGCAGGGTGCCTGGCTGGCTCAGTCGGTAGAGCATTCAACTCTTGATCTTGGGTCCCGAGTTCAAGCCCCACATTGGGCATAGAGTTTACTTTAAAAAGAAAAAATGTGATTGGTTGATTGCTTTCAAAAAGTGTTTCATAAGGTAGAAAGGCATTGCCAAAAAAAGACTTCTTAGGGTTTTTCCCCTAACATTTTATCATAAAAAATTTTAACTGTACAAGAAAGTCAAAAGATTTTACAATGAACACATTCTTAAACCCACCACATAGATTCTGCTATCTTTCTATTTTTTTTTTTAAGATTTATTTATTTATTTGAGAGAGAGCAAGCACACATGTGAGCGGGGGGGGGAAGCAGCAGAGGGAGACAAAGGTAAGCAGACTCCCGGCTGAACCCCGAGATCATGATCCGAGCCGAAATCAAAAGTCAGATGCTCAACTGACTCAGCCACCCACACACCCCTTTTTTAAAAATTGTGGTAATGATAAAAAAGAATTAAACCTTGACGTTTGCAACAACAAGGATGGAGCTAGAGTATACTGCTAAGCGAAATAGAGGAAGACAAATACCATAGGATTTCACTTATTCATGTTGAATTTAAGAAACAAAACAAATGAACAGAGGAAAAAGACAAGCCAAAAAGACTCAACTATAGAGAACAAACTATAGAGAACAACTATAGAGAAACAACTATAGAGAACAAACAGATGCTTACCAGAGGGGAGGTCGGTGAGAGAATGGGTGACAAATACATATATAATAATTTTATATATGTTTTCTGTGTATACATACATATATATACACATAAAACATAAAACCTACCATTAAGTGTATTCACAGTGTTGTGGAACCATCACTGCTGTCCATCTCCAGAACTCTTGTCATCCCAAACTGAAACTCTTTGCCCATTGAACAATAAATAAATAATTCCCCATTCTCCCTTCTCCCCCAGCCCCTGGCACCCACTTTTTAATTTTCTGCCTCTGTGAATTTGCCTATCCTCATTTAAGGGGAACCATGCTTTTTGCATCTGGTTTGTTTCACTTCGTCTTACACTTTTTGAAATCTTCATTATCAGATGTTTATAATGTTTATCCGTGTTGTAGCATGTGTCAATTTCCTTCCTCTTTTAGGTAAAGATTCCATCTTACATATATACATTTTGTTTATTCATTTATCAATTGGTAGACATTTGGGTTGTTTCCACCTTTTGGCTATTGTGAATACTGTGAATGTGGGTATACACGTATCTTTTCAAGTCCCTGCTTTTAGTTCTTTTAGGCAAATACCCAGAAGTGGAATTACTTGATCATATGGTAATTCCATGTTTAATATTTTGTAGAACAACCATACTCTTTTCCACAGCGGCTATACCATTTTATATTCCTACCAGCGATGCACAAGGATTCCAATTTCTCCACCTCCTCACCCGCACTTGTATCTTCTGGGTTTTTTTTTTTTAACGGTAGCCATTCTGATGGGTATGACTTCCCAGTTTCTTTTGGCATACATAGCAGCACTCTTTTGAGGTCTTCATAGTCCATATGCTAGAGTCTCTTCAGCTTTATGAGCTCAGAAACCAAATAATTAGTAAACCAAAATGTAGTCAAATTCTAAGATACTGAATCCTACTAACCAAGACATTTACTTCAAATACCTAAGAGAGATGTAAAAATAATGGGCTGGAGTTCAGTCATCTGTCAACTCTGGTCACATCTAGACCACGTAAGGAGAGAGTCACAGGAAGCCAGTGAAACCAAAACATTATTTCCCTAACCAGATGACTTGATACTCATTCACCAATACGGATATTCTCTGCCTGGAAGCTAGATAAAAATTAGAAGACTGCTTGCTATCTTCAGAAGCAGAGATGTGGAAGCCTTATCATCCAGCTCTACACTAGTGATCCTCATGCTCTTGGGACTGATAGCATCTCAGGAAGTTCTGAAGAAAACATTGCCGGTGGTTGTCTCTCCCTTTTCTCTGCTTCCATTCTGCCCCTTTAAGATGGCATTTTATACATTGTTGTTCTTATTCAAAATGTATTTACTTTAGAGTTTTACTCTTAGTGGACAGGATTATTTCCCTGTTTTCAGGTTCTTGACAAGTGCTTCATTTTAGTCCCTCATCATTACCTGGATAGCTGATACAGATGTTTTTCCTTAAAGAAAAACACCCAAGTAATATTCTAAACCTTGATTTCTAGGGGCGCCTTGGTGGTTCGGTTGGCTAAGGCCCTTCCTTCAGCTCAAGTCATGATCCTGGGGTTCTGGGATCGAGCCCTACGTCAGGCTCCCTGCTCAGTGGCGAGCCTGCTTCTCCCTCTTCTCTCTTCGCTATCCCTTTCACTATCCCTGTCGCTATTTCTGTCTGTCTCTCTCTCAAATAAAATCTTTAAAAAAAAAATAAAAATAAACCTTGATTTCTTTCAGTCTAGACAATTAAAGAAAAAACTAATTTTCCAAGATTAGTATACCTCTCTTGAGTCCCTGTTCTCTCTTGGGCATATGTCTCTGTTGGTACCTCCTGTCTTTCCAGGTTAATCTCTTGAGGCAAAAAGACATTGGCACTTTGAGTCCTCATAGTTGTCAAGAGTCTTGGCACCAGATTGCTTAGCTTTGAGTCCAGGACAGATATATTTAAAGGCTTTCCCCTTTGTCTTAGTATCTTAGACAACTCCCCAAAACCTTCGTAGATGCCAGGTATCACCAGACTGTCCGTTGTAGAATGATTTTTTGTTCCATAGAGAAAGGCTGGGGACAGTAAATAATTGTACAGATTCTACATTTAAAAGAGATTATCATGGTGTTACCAATATTACCAGTTTCTTTCCAGAGTAGCCATGTACATGTCATCTAACTGTTCAAACAGACTTTTTTTCTTAATATTGTAATTGATGTTGAGTACAAGAGAATATTACATGACCAAGGAGACTGTGAATACTATAATCCAAGTCTGGGTATTCTGACTATGTAAACAAATGAACAGGATGTCTAAGTAAATCCTAGAAAAATTTTATTTGTAAAGATGGGAATAAATTACCTAAGGGTAAATTAGCTAGTTCCTATTTATCTTTTTACTAATAATGTGTACATATGTGCTTATGAGTATCTGGCTTTATTCTACACTAAAATTAAGTAGTTATGATTGATTTTGTTACCCTGGGAAGGAATATTTTGAGGAATTTTTATGTCTGTACAGAATATGAACTTAAACTAAAATCAGCTAATCCTTAATTTCTCAAATAATACCAGGTTTAAGTGAGTGAGTGAATGAATGAACAAACGAACAAACAATACTGGGTTTTGTTAATGATACATATTGTGAAGTAAGCACTGATTTTGGATTCAGGAAATGTGGATTCAAATTTAGAGGTACTGCCACTCTTAGAAATCATTTGGTTTTAGGGAACAGAAGCCCATTCAGACCTGCTTCAGTAAAAAGGGATGGATTTATTGGAGATATATGAGGGTGTCTTCCAGAATGCAAGAAGAGAAACTGTGGCTGCTAACAGTCTTGTCACAGATTATTCTTACTGTCTCACTGGAAGCAAATCATAGCTGTTTCTCCCTTCACATCTGCTCTTCTTCCCCTCCCCTTATCCCCCTTCCCCTTTCTTTCTGTTTTATTGTGCACATGCTTGCCCAAGCCCTGGCTTTAACATTGTTTCTTATTTTTAGCATTCAACAAAAACGAACTTGGTTTTCTTCCAGTATACTAATTCCTAGTTTCTTTTTTTTTTTTTCCTAGTTTCTGAGAGAAAATCTAGTGAGCTCAGTTTAGATCAGGCACGTTCCTCTTATTCAGTCTATTCTAGCTGAAGGATTAGGATCATGGGGCCATAGGTCATGGCGGTAAGTAGAGTTGTGTGTTCTGGGTCTGGGGAAGGGGAGCTTCTCCAAGAATGTGTGAGGAAAAAGTAATTGGTAGAAAATGGATGACATCTCTAGAATAATATTTATTATCTCTGTGACCTTGAATGGATCACTTAGACTCAATTATTCTGTTTTCTCATCCTTAAAGCAAAATAATGATGATCTCCTTCTCACTCGTTTTTGTGATAAACAAATGAGACAAAGTACATAGAAACTTTTCTAAGGGCGCCTGGGTAGCCCAGTCAGTTAATCGTTTGCGTTTGGCTCAGGTCATGATCTCAGGGTTCTGGGACCAAGCCCCACTTTGGGCTCCCTGCTCAGCGGGAAGCCTGCTTCTCCCTCTCTCACTCCCCCTGCTTGTGTTCCCTCTCTCGCTGTCTCTGTCTCTGTCAAATAAATAAATAAAATCTTTAAAAAATTTTTTTCTAAATTACAAAGTTACAGTGTTAGAAATAAATCAAGTAAATAAATTATTTAATCCATGCCATATATGCTTTTCTGTGAATTAACAGGATCTATTTTGGAAGCAATACTTGTATAATATGTTGAATTCCATTATAGTTATCTATAATAAATTATTCCAGTTAAAATAAAATTCAAATGGTATAACTGCACAGCAAATTTTTTAATAGATTTGGATTACACGGGCACCTGGGTGGCTCAGTCATTAAGCGTCTGCCTTCGGCTCAAGTCATGATCTCAGGGTCCTGGGATCAAGCCTGGTATCGGGCTCCCTGCCCAATGGGAAGCCTGCTCCTCCCTCTCCCACTCCCCCTGCTTGTGTTCCCTCTCTCGCTGTCTCTCTCTGTCAAATAAATAAATAAAATCTTTTAAAAAAGAAAAGATTTGGATTATAGTTTAATAACACAATGCATAAAAATAGTTAAAGCATAAAGTTAGATAGATATTTACAAAGCAAAAGAGTTTTTGAGCTCCTGTTATGTGCTAGGCCCTATAGGATACAAAGAAGTCTGCAGGGCTGCTAAGGAATAGTGGGCTCCTTTCCCCAGGGAGCTTTTACAAGCTGAGAAAAATGTATACCAAGAGAGAATGATAAAAGTAATAAGCTGTACATGGCAAATTCAAATTAGACTATAGGATTTCATGCATTGAAGAGGTCATGGAAAGGTATCTAGAAGAAGCTGAGGTCTCAGACACGAATAGAATCAAATAGGGAAACAAGAAGAAAGTACTTCAGGTAATGGAATGCAGAGTCTTATGAGTCAGCTGTATGGAATGGAATTTTTTTGAATAGGAAGATATGTTGAGCTGAGGGGTAGTAAGTCTTAAATGTGAGCTGGTACAGTTCAGACTGTATCCTATGAGTTTTGAAGGTTCTGGAACAACGGAATTATATTAAGGAGCCAGTATTTTAAACAGTTACTTCCCTGGTGCCAGTGAATAAGATGGGCTTGAGGAGAAGAGTCTGGAGGCCTCATCTCCCAACTTCCATGCCTCTTTCCAAAAAAAAAAAAAAAAAAAACAGCGTAAATAATTTTATGATGGGAATGCTGATTGCTACCTAAAATAGACTGCACATTATGTATCCCAGTCCTTCTCATTTTCCTTAAACATAGATTGTTTTTTCAAATTATAATTATTTTTCACTTTGTCATTCTTACCTACCATGTCTCCAGATAACTTGCTTAAGGCCAACATAAAATTTATTTCAGTAGGTTTTAATTTTTTTTTTTATTTTTATCTTCTTTTTGAGGAGGGGGTGGGGGGGGGAGGGACAGAGGGAGAGAGAGAGAATCCTTTTTTTTTTAAGATTTTATTTATTTATTTGACAGAGAGAGACACAGTGAGAGAAAGAACACAAGCAGGGGGAGTGGGAGAGGGAGAGGCAGGCTTCCTGCTGAGCAGGGAGCCCAATGCGGGGCTCGATCCCAGGACCCCGGGATCATGACCTGAGCCGAAGGCAGACGCTCAACGACTGAGCCACCCAGGCGCCCCGGGAGAGAGAGAATCCTAAACAGGCTCCACACCCAGCACGGAGCCGACCTGAGCCGAAATCAAGATTCAGATGCTCAACCAGCTGAGCTGCCCACATACCCCGATTTTACTGTTTTAGAATAGAAAGAATACTGAGGACAAGATTATACAGCGTAAGTGCTTATCAAACCTAGTGTAGATTCATTTTCAGTGAATACACTTTGAATCAGCTTGGTATTCCTGTTATGTGAGCTCCTACTTGGCACTACACTCACAGGGTACCTTATAAATACTGTTGAACTCTAAGTGGCAAATGCCTGAGCATTTTCCCTCTGTTGCTTTGAGTCAGCTGTGTCATTTGGGACATGTCAGCGGGGTAGAGGAAGAGCCAGTGCTGCTTCATAGGCTCATGCTGGAGGTGCCAGATTGGGTTGTCAAGTGTCCCCCCACTGCCAGCACCATCAGTAAGAACCAGGGTCTGTGAGGCCGCTTGCCTCGCAACAGCTTTCTCTGTTCATGACCATGTATACTGGAATGAGCCCTTTAAAGATAAAATCAGTGTGTCATAAATTCTGAAAAAATTCTTAGAAATGAGGTGAGGTTGGCTAAGCCCTACAAAAATGGCAACAGAATTTTCTTTTAATTCCTCATTCTGACTTGTTTTTAAGCCACCTCGTCAGTGTGTCTGTGTAATGTGATATAATGCTTTGCATCTCGTTTATGAAGAGTCTTTGATCACATATCAGTACTGAGGCATGAGGGCCTAAATCTTTAGATCCAGGGATTAAGAGAGAGGAAGGGAAGGAGAAAGGGAGAAAGAAAAGGATAAAAGAAAGACGGGCGTCTGGCTGGCTCGGTTGGTGAGGCATGTGACTCTTGATCTCAGGGTTATGAGTTTGAGTCCTATGTTGGGTGTAGAGATTGCTTACAAATAAAATATTTTTTAAAAAGGGAGAGAGAGAATATGTGTATATTTTACAGGGAGGATATTCCTTATTCTGAATTCTTAGAATCAGTAGAGAAAAGGGTTTGTTGTAATACTTATTACAGCTAGGATGAGTCATTCTGGACATAAAAAAAAAATCAGAGGAAGGGATGGTGGGTCACAATCACAAAGACTTTTTAGTGACTCACTGTAGTGGCTCTACAATTACCCTGCTCCTTAGGCTTGCCCTTTCTGCCCAATCCTTCTTCCCCTTTAGGAGGAAAATCATTTAGGAAGATAAGCTCAGGGGTGCCTGGGTGGCTCAGCTGGTGAATGTCTGCCGTCAGCTCAGGTCATGATTCCCAGGTCCTGGGATTGAGCCCCATGTTGGGCTCTCTCTCGGGCTCTCTGCTCAGTGGGGAGTCTGCTTCTCCCTTTCCCACTCCCCCTTCTTGTGTTCCTGCTCTCGTTACCTCTCTCTGTCTCTCAAATAAATAAAATCTTTAAAAAAAAAAATGGGAATTTTGAATTTATAAGTAAAAAAAAAAGGGCAGTCTTCAAGTGCCATGGAAAGTAAGATTTCATATTTTCCATATGTTGTCCAGAAACTACTTGAAAAATAATTCAGTGGATTAAAGTTATGACAGATAGTCAAACTAGACAAAGTATTTTTAATAAAACTTAAATACTCAGCGTGTTTTATTACTTTTATTTTCCTAAGGGTCAGGAATCATCAACTGCCAGGTTACAGGTAACCATGAGGCTGAAACAAGAACATAAAATCTGAAAGAATAAACGAGTGTTAACTGCTTTATCTGAGGGTGTTGCCTGTGCGCATGTGTTGTAATGGTAATTCTGATGTGGGACTGAATTCATGATTCAGATGGAACCTTTGAACAGTTTAATCAACATAAAGTGTTTATTACCCGTTCACACTTCTGCTAAGTATGAAAGAAATGTTCTGAGCAAAGTGCTGTAATGCTTTAGTTCTTTTCCAGCTCAAGGTTATTCTTAGGATCTACATCTTTGCTGTTGCTACTGTTCTGTAGGCATATTCAGAACATGAGTGAGATCAAGACTGACGTTGGACGAGCTCGGGCGTGGATAAGACTATCTCTAGAAAAGAAGCTCCTGTCCCAGCATCTCAAGCAGTTGCTCTCCAATCAGCCACTCACCAAGTAAGAGACAGCCTCTTAGACATTTCTGCTTCTGTGACCTGTGTGTCTGCAAAGCAAATTGTATAAACTGGCAGACTGGTGACTTCAGCATGAATTGCTGACTCCTGTGCACATGTGTTCTTCCTTTCTAACAGGCATGTGCATTGGAAACTCCATGGTTTGACATAGTATTTGATTTTACCTGGGAGGACACACCAAACTTGACAGCCAAAGGCCAGATTGCTCTGTTCTCAACCAGAAAAAAAGCTAACTAGTCCACATAGGCTGACCGTAACATCCAAAATACAGGTTGAATTTAAGATCACAGCAAAACCTGAAGTAGCAAAAAAAAAGTCCGCATTAACAGGTTTCTTTTGAGAGTCTTGCCAATGCTTACATTCAATTGTTTAGAGCCAGGAAAGCAATCAAATGCATGTTACTTAATTGTTAACTGTTTTAATAGGTTTCCCTTTATTCCATCAAGAAACCCTCTTAGATAAAATGCATCATCTATATAATATATATGTTAGACCTAATTTGAAGGCTGAGGACTTAGGTCTCTAGAGCAAAGCTATGCAAAAAATTCAACAGAGATCTCAAAGATCTCAAGACTGTTGGAATCTCATCATGGTAATATTCTTTTTGTAGTTTTGCATTTGTACACATCATCAATTGGGCTACTTACCCCCTGGAGCATTTTAAGATGAGTCTTAATGTCCAAAGAGTAGGGTTGATAAAGAATGCAAAGTGAGGTATAACCTGTGAACCTGATCTTGTTCTCTGAAACTGGTTACTCCCCTCACCCATCCCTGCCCATTATAAATCAGTCATGGCCACTGTGGCCAAACTACATAAAGTGCTACATAAAGGTTGGGTGCCTGGGGGTACCTGGCTGGCTTAGTAAGTAGAGACATTTGACTCTTGATCTCAGGGTCATGAGGTCAAGCCCCACATGTGGTGCAGAGTTTACTTATAAATACATACATACAGTTGCACACCTGGCTGGCTCAGTTGGTAGAGCATGCAACTCTTGATCTTGGGTCATGAGTTCAAGCCCCATGTTGGGTATACAGCTTACTTGAAGAAGAAAATCCCACTACATAAAGGTAAATACCAAGTATTTCACATGTTTTCTTCTGTACTTTCTTCTATGCATGCTCTCTTAGTTAAGATTATACTGTATTTACAATTCAGTATCATCCTTTTTTTTTTTAAGATTTTATTCTTAAGTAATCTCTACACCCAACTTGGGGCTCAAACTCACAACCCCAAGATCAAGAGTTGCATGCTTTTCCAACTGAGCCAGCCAGGTCCCCCAGTATCATCTGTTTTTTAGCTTAGTGTATTATAAACATTTCACTATATCGTAAGAGTTTAAGCTGTGAAGACTGAATGGCTATGTTCAAATACTGCCTTTTGAACGCTATGTTCAAATACTGCCTTTTACTACTATTTGAATGACTTTGGACAAGATACTTAACTTTTTTGTATCTCTGTTTTCCCTAATTTATAAAATGAGAATGCTAGTAGACTTACTTCATCCAGGGTAATCATGAGGATTAAATGTATCAACAACTATAAAACATTTGGAAAAGTGCTTAAATATAAGTGCTTAATAAAAATTATTATTTTTAGTAGTAGTTTTGTTGTTGTTAAAACACTTCATAAACTTTATTTTCAATGCTCACACAGTATTCCAATGTATGCATATACCGTGATATATTTTTCCTTCTACAAATAACATTTTAGTGGACATCTGTGAATAAACCTTGCCCGTACTTCATATTATATTCTTAGGACTGAGTCCTAAAAGTAAAATTAATGTATTTGGCTTTGACTAAGTGAAGGTGTTTATTTTTAGTACCAGACATAATGAAAAGCATGAAAAATATACTATTATTTTGTGCTTGTCTTACCCATTCCTAGGAAGCTTTATAAGCGTTATGCTTTTCTACGCTGTGAAGAAGAAAGAGAGCAGTTTCTTTACCATCTTCTTTCCCTCAATGCGGTTGACTACTTCTGCTTCACCAGTGTGTTCACCACTATCAGTAAGTCTGGAGAACTGGCTATTAAGTGAAGAGTTGCTCAGGCAACTAATGGAATAAGAGTTTATATTTTTAAAAGTGAGATGCATGATAGTACAGTGAGATAGACATTGTGAGTGAGGCTGGCCCCAGACCTCTATTTAGGAATGAAGGTTGTGCCCCGGCAGCTGGGAGGACTGCGGGAAGGCAGCCCTCAGCTGTCAGCCCCTGTGGGGAGGGCCTCACCAGAACAAACTGCCTTCCCCCCACCCCCAACCCTCCAAGATGATCCCTCCTAGCAGGGCCAGCCAGCATCCTAGGACTATCATAGGGCTGTTCCAGAACTTACTATGGTATCAGCTGAGGACTTCACTGTGACTACGTCACAGCTCAGCTTCTCTCTCAGCCACGTGGTGATCCCAGGAGCAACATCGTCCATGCTGATTTCTGACTTCATCTGCTTCCCAGGAAGCCCAGTCTGCAGAAGGAAATGGGCTGGATGTTAAAAAGGAATGTTTGATTAGGGATGCCTAACTGGCTCAGTCCATGGAGCATGCAACTCTTGATCTCAGGGTCATGAGTTTGAGTCCCATGTTGGGCCTAAAGCCTACTTAAAAAAAAAAAAAAATGTTTTATTAAACAAATGGTCCAGTATCTTACATAAAACACAAAAAGTTTTGGGGCGCCTGGGTGGCTCAGTCATTAAGCATCTGCCTTCAGCTCAGATTATGATCCCAGAATCCTGCAATCAAGCCCCGCATTGGGCTCCCTGCTCAGCGGGAAGCCTGCTTCTCCCTCTGCCACTCCCCCTGCTTGTGTTCCTCTCTCGCTGTGTCTCTCTGTCACGTAAAATCTTTAAAAAAAAAAAAAAAACAAAATTTTAAAAACCAGCATACCATAATAAACGTATAAAACATCATTAAACTTTGTTGATTCAGAAAGACTTCAAGACCTTACTGAATAATGTAGGTCTGTAGAGGGAGTAAATGCTGACTGGATATGTGTTTTTGATAGAAAATCAAATTATAGCATTTATTCTATTCACCAGTACTAATGCTTATGTGCAGCGGCTCCTCTTCACTCCCCACTTTGGAGGATTTTTACTTTTGTCAGTTAGGAATTATGTTTTGCTGCAAGAATCAGAAACTTGGAAAACAGTGCTTTAAACAAATAGGTGGTTTCGAGGCGCCTGGGTGGCTCAGTCGTTAAGCGTCTGCCTTTGGCTCAGGTCATGCTCCCGGGGTCCTGGGATTGAGCCCCACATCGAGCTCCCTGCACGGGAAGCCTGCTTCTCCCTCTCCCACTCCCCCTGCTTGTGTTCCCTCTCTCACTGTGTCTCTCTCTGCCACATAAATAAATAAAAATCTTTAAAAAAAAATAGGTGGTTTCATATTTCTTATATAATGAGAAGTTTCAAGATAGTCCATAGTACGTTCATGGACCCAGGGTCTTTGTCCCTCTCTTCCTAGACAGTCCTTAGTGTGTGCTGATCACCTCGTGGTCACAAGATGGCTATTCTCAATCCACCTTCTAGCAGGAAGGAGTGCCAAGAAGGAAAGGGCAGAACCTGTGCTAGAAAAACGGGATTTTCTAAGGAATCCCAATAAATATAACATTTCACTGGCCAAAAATTTGTAGGTTTTGGCTTTCTAGTCTCTGATAGAAGCAGACAAGGAAAAATGGAGCTGAACTGGGTATTGGGCCAACCAGTAATACCTATCAACTATCCATTAGTATCTAAACTATCAGTCAGTTTAGTACATTACTGCTGGTATAAGAAGCTAAGATGTTAGGGGCGGCCTGGGCAGCTTAGTTAAGTGCCCAACTCTTGATTTCAGCTCAGGTCCTGAACTCGGGGTTGTGACATCAAGCCCTGTGTCGGGGCTCCCCACTCAGTGGGGAGTCTGCTTGAGATTCTCTCCCTCTCTCCCTCTGAATAAATACACCTTTTTTTAAAAAAAAGCTAAGATGTTATGTGCAGTTTTAAAAGAAAAGAAATAGCAGAGGTAGTTAGGATTTCTAAGATCCTACCTATATCTATAGATTTCATTTAAGTAACTTTTCTAAGAATTGAGATCTTCATGAAAGAAATAGTTTAATAATATTACTCCTTATTCTATGTAATCACTGTTGTGCATCTGTGGTCCCTTTGCAGGCTCAGAACTGCTGACCCTAAACCCTTTTTTTTTTTTTTGCAGCTTTTTTAATCCTCTCCATGAAAGGGAATGAAAGAAGCCTCTGGCACCTAAAATAAAGTCTTGCACTAACCTCTTCTGCTTTCAGTTTCTAAACCCATTTGATTCTGATGATTACTAAACCATGAAAGTATGGCCTTTCCTCTGACATTTTCCTTTCCTTCAGCCAAAATGAAAAGACAGAAAGGGAGGTTATTCACCCAACATAAAGTCATTTATGTAAAATTAAGGAAATGAACCATTTATCCCATTCACTTTCCTCATCTAAGAGTACATTGAACCACGATCTCATTTTCTGAGGCTGTATCTGGGCACCTTGTCCAATAAATGTGTATCATCCTATGTGTAGATCTTTCAAGGAGGGTTTCTAATACACCTTCTTAGGACTAAAGGAGCAGAAATCCCAATGATACCAACAAAAATTGATTCTACCCTGCTTTTAAAAAAAAAACAAAAACAAGCATGACTCTGAGGGATGAAAATGCACCAATGTGTTTGAGCCATCCCCATTTTTAAAAGAGAGTGGAGGGAGTGTGCAATGTATAGAGAGCCATTCTGTTTGAGCAAAAGATGGTGATAGGACAGTGACATCTAGTGGTGTGCCTTTTGAAGAGCCTTCAGAAGGAAAAGACTGCGCACAAATTTCTTTCTACATTTTGATTCTTTCCCCAGGGCTCCTCTTGTACCTCCTGAGTGGCCTCAGTAACTTTCCAATTGTGGTTTATATGTGGTTTATGTCCAGAATGGTATTGTTTATTACTCTTGGCTTTGCTTATCATGGTGTAAAATTGGGATGGGGCATCTGGGTGGTCCAGTTGTTGGGTGTCTGCCTTCAGCTCGGGTTATGGTCCCAGGGTCCTGGGATTGAGCCCCACGTCGGGCTCCCTGCTCGGCGGGAGACCTGCTTCTCCCTCTCCCACTCCCCCTGCTTGTGTTCCTGCTCTCGCTATCTTTCTCTCTATATCAAATAAATAAAATATTGAAAAAAAAATTGGGATGGGAACGTTCTGAAACATTGCCCGAGAAAATTAGCAACAAGGGGATAGTGTCCAACAAGTCATTCACACCCTTTTACATACGAAACCATATCAGTAACCATGTTCATTTATATACTTGATTTTAGAACAAAATTTAAAATGTTAAAGCAATGAAAATTCTGTATAGCAGTCAGTTCTGGTGTTAATGCCTGGGATTGTTTTTTATAAATGTAGAAGTTATATATATCACCATGGTGATACTCTGCATGCCATGCATACCTGGTGATACACATGCCATGGAAACCATCAAAAGTGTTGAGACTTGTGATTTATAAACTGGACCTCATCTTTCTAGACTGGAAGAGGCAATCTCATCTCTTTGTTTAAGTATATCTTGATAGATCATAATGAGCAAACTACCTATGAAAGCCAGCAGAGTCATTAATATATATTTGCTTTATTATCAGGAGAATTTTATTGTAATTTTTACTTAATTTTAGCATTGTTCTTTCAGTGATTCCATATAGGTCAGTGATCATCCCCATCAAAAAGCTGAGCAATGCGATCATCACATCGAACCCTTGGATCTGTGTATCGGGAGAGCTAGGAGACACGGGAGTAATGCAGATTCCCAAAAACCTCCTCGAAATGACTTTTGAGGTAGGTTCAGCCAATACCTTTCTTAGCAGAAAATGTCATACATAGTTCTTCACAAGGATTCCAGTTTTACTTTTTCATTTTTCCTCAAATAATAAAAGGAGTACTCAAGCATGCAGGATCATTTTTGTGAGTATACACCTAAAATTGTCTTAAACACAGTTACTTGTTTTGTTTTTTTATTGCTATAATTTTAATTATTAAGCTCTATTTTTCTACTTACAATGGAATACTTTGGGGCTTTGCTAGGTCCTATTCCATGATTGCTGATACCTAGCACAGAACTTGGCAAGTAGGGAACATTCTAGTAAATGCTTTTCCCACAGTGGTTCTCTTCCTGAATCTGGACAAACGGACAGGAGAGCTGACATCCATGCTTATGGCTTGTAAACCACATGGTGACATTTGTAGAGTGATTCTATAAAAATACCTTTCGATATTGTAGTCAGTTTTCAGGTCTCAGCTGGTGAAATGTTCCCCCTGTCTTTGAGCCCCCTGCAGGCTGATCCTGGCATGCAGGAAGAAGACAAACTCATGCTCTTGTTTCAGGAGGGAAGTAGTTCTAACTGAATGTCCTATTGTGTTCCTTGGGGTCTGGGAATAGCAGTTTCCACTTAGTCATAACACACCCAAGAGCCCGTTTTAGCCCTCTTTCTCTAATGGATTCATTATGTATAAAAGATTAAAACCCTTCGCTTTTCTTTGACTAGCAAGTATGGAACATAAACTCTACTATAAATCCAGTCATTACTGTTTCCAGACTCTCTCTCATTTCTGCCTAGTTCTTTCCATCTTTCCTGCCACGGCTAATTCAGGATGCCTTCCTCCCTCACCTGGATGGCTATGATGCCTTCTCACTTGATACGAAGAAGTCAAGGGCTTTAAGAACTCAGCTCTGATGTTCCCAACCATACATAGTCAGTTGGGGGTTCTGTGATATTTTATCAGAATTTAAAAGTCAGAATTTAATTGAGATTTATTTTTACTCTTCCTTTTATCATTGCTTTCTTTTGTACTTGTCCAACAAAGGCCAGGAAGGACATTGATAACTGTACTTTTTTAATGATAGTTTCAAAGACTTCTAGTGTTGAGGTCAGTTCTGCCTTAGCATTTTATTAGAAACAGAAAAACAGCTGTGTCAGTGATTTTTTTTTTTATATCTATGGTTATTTCCTGACCTCACTGTGACCGAATCTAAATAGGATCCTTTTGCCACTTCTTGAAATTCTTCTCATCCTAAAGGCACCCCTCACTTGATAGTTAATGTCCATATGTGTCCTATCTCATAGATGTACTATAGTAGATGTGAATATATTTTTCTAGTACAAAGCAAAGCACATTATGCAGGATGGGTCCTCAGCAGTTGTTAAATTAGATGGAACCAAAGTGCCACCACTAAAGCTAAGTGGTAGTGGGCGTGGGATCAGGCTCTGAATAACCTGTGCTCCTGTCCCTCCAGTGCCAGAACTTGGGGAAGCTGACCACTGTTCAGATTGGCCATGATAACTCAGGACTGTTAGCCAAATGGCTAGTGGATTGTGTCATGGTCAGAAATGAGATCACAGGACATACATACAGGTAAGTAAATGTCCTTGGGAGCTCAGAATTCTTTGAGGCTCTTTAGACAAGAAAAGTTTTAAGAATTGTTTTCTTCTGGGGCACATGGCTGGCTCAGCCTGAAGAGCGTGTGACTCTTGATCTCAGGGTGGTGAGTTTGAGCCCCATGTTGGGTGTAGAGATTACTAAAAAAATAAACTTTAAAAAAAGAACTGTTTTCTTAAGCTTTCTCACTACCTTCTGAATTTTAATTAAGGGTTTTGGGTTTAGTTTTACTTTTAATTTTTTACTTATCTGAGGGTGAGAGCAGAGTAAGCAAGAGACAACACTAGTGGAGTGGGGAGCTGCAGAGGGAGAAGGAGAAGCAGGCCTGCTGCTGAGCAGGGAGTTTCGGGGTTGGGGGAGGCTTGATCCCAGGAACCTGGGATCATGACCTGAGCCACCCAGGCGTCCCTTAGTTTTACTTTTTATGTAATACAAAATTGCCACCAAAAAAACTTTTAAAAAATTGTGTTTGCTCTCAATACTTAGTCCACAAGTGTTGGAAAAGATTGATATAACTGTGATTTAAAAAAAAAAAAAAAACAGCTTGAAGTAATTTAGTAGAAGCAAAGGATCTTTTGGACTCTACTAGTTATAGCTGCTACTCCTCTTTGGAAACATTGTCCTCTTTTCTCCTATAATTCATCTCCCACATTAACTTCTAGTTTGAAAATATTCTTGTCAGAACTAACCACAGTATTTTAATATAGACTAGGTATGAGAAAATACTGAATCATTGTAATTTGGTTGAATGTGATAACAATTTCTGGCTATATAAGAAAGGATGTCCTTATTTTTCAGAGATTCATACTGAAGTGTTTTTAGGGGTAAAACATCCTAATGCATGGAATGTACTTTAAAATACTTCAACACAGGGGCGCCTGGGTGGCTCAGTCATTAAGCATCTGCCTTCGGTTCAGGTCATGATCCCAGGGTCCTGGGATCGAGCCCCGCATCAGTCTCCAGACTCAGCAGGAAACCTGCTTCTCCCTCTCCCACTCCCCCTGCTTCTGTTCCCTCTCTCACTGTGTCTCTCTGTCAAATAAATAAATAAAGTCTTTTAAAAAAATAAATACTTCAGTGCAAAATAAACAAAGCATATGGCAAAACATTAAAGAATATGGGTGTCTGTTAGACGATTCTACTTTTCTGTATGTTTTGAAATTTTAAAATTAAAATTTAAAAAACAAGCCATAGGCACTAAAATGATGGGCTTCACCCATGGTGCCATTTTAAACATTCTGATTAAAACTAGTAAAGTACTGGTGATGGAGAAGTTGTTTTTCTGACCTACAAGGTTCCCATGCGGGCGGTGGTTGGGGAAAGGCATTGATGATGGAAGCCTGGAGAGAATCCTTATTGGGGAATTGATGACCTCAGTGGCAGATGAGGATCTGGTAAAGCAGTGTCGGACTCCACCCCAACAGAAATCCCCCACCTCGGCTCGGAGACTGAGCATCACTTCACTGACAGGAAAAACCACCAGTAAGTACCACCATTGATAGTTAAATTTGCAGTGTGCCTCAGATGTTGCGGACATCATGTGGCCATTTCACAGGAAACTGTTGCATTAATGAATTGTGGCAAGATTAAAAAGAAGAAAGCTGAGGAAAATTAATTTGGGCCAATGGAATTTGAAAGAGGGAGGGAGGGAGGAGAGAGGAAAGAGAAAAAATAAGGCAAGAATTAACAAATAATTAAAAGCCTAAAGAATTTAGATATTAAAATCAAACAAAAACTGCATGCTCTGTTTTAATTAAGCTATGGAAATGTGAGTAAATAATATTTTGACTGAAACTTAAAGGAAGAAGGGCACCTGGCTGGCTCAGTCAGTAGAGCATGTGACTCTTGATCTTGGGGTTGTGAGTCCAAGCCCCATGTTGTAGGGTGGATTGTACTTTAAAAAAACAACTGGGGCGTCTGGGTGGCTCAGTCGTTAAGCATCTGCCTTTGGCTCAGGTCATACTCCCAGGGTCCTGGGATCGAGCCCCGCATCCAGTTCTCTGCTCCGCCGGAGGCCTGCTTCTCCCTCTCCCACTCCCCCTGCTTGTGTTCCCTCTCTCACTGTGTCACTCTCTGTCAAATAAATAAAATCTTTAAAAAAACAACAACAACCTTAAAGGAGGAATAAGGACAATTCATATTACAATACTCCCAGAGAGCTACATCTAGCTATCCAGAGCCCCTTATTCTAAGAGAAAATCTAAAAATTTCTCTCCCTACCCCTGTGTTCCTATGTAAGTAATAAAATACTATAAAGGAGTGACTTCTGTGGATAGGATGCTATACTATCTTTAATACTACCATAAACTTCCAATTTATGCTAATGTGGGCTTTAGTAGGCTGAATAATGTCTCCCAAGGGTATTAGATCCTAATCCCAAAATCATTAAATGTTACTTTATTTGGAAAAAAAGATCTTTGTAAATGTGATTAAATTGAGAATCTTGGGATGGGGAGATTATCCTGGATTATCTAGGTGGGTCCTGAATGCAGTCACACATATTCTTAAAAGAGGGAGGCAGAAATTGGAGTGATGGAGCCGCAAGCCAGAGAATGCTAGCAACCACCAGAAGCTTGAAGAGGTGAGGAACATGTGCTCCCACAGAGCCTCCAGAGGGAGGGTGGCCCTGCCTTGATTTCTGCCCGGTGATAATTTCTGACTTCTGGCACTCCAGAACAATGACTGAATAGATTGCTGTTGTCTTAAGTCACCAAGTTTGTGGTAATCTATTACAGGAGCCACAGAAAAACTAAGAGGCAGTATGATTAGTGAAAAATTACAGAAGTTTATCAGTGAAGTGGTTTTATTTCAGCCATAGACAATAAAGCCGTAAGTAGAATATAACAGAACCTGAGAGGTTTTCAGTTTACCAACAAAGAGGTTTCCTTAGATATTTTCAGTCCCTATCCATTTATTAGCACATGGCGATCTATTAACTATTAGAATGATATAGTCTAAAAATTCCCCTTATTCTTTCTCAAAGTAGTCCCCTGATTCATAATTCTTTATTGCCTTCAGAGGTAGACTTCACACACTCACTAGAAAAACGAAAATTATAAAGACTGATAATACCAAATATTGGTGAGGATGGAGAGCAGTGGAATGCTCAGACATTGCTAGTGGGAATGCCAAAGGAAAAAGTTTGGAACTTTCTTATAAAGACATGCACATGTTTAGCACACACTTGACACAGAATCCCACTCCTCAGTATTTACTCATGAGAAATGAATACATGTAGCTACAGGAAGACTTGCAGTCCCATGTTCATAGGACCTCTATTCATAATAGTCAAAATGGAAATAATCCAATATCCACCAGCTGGTGATTGGAGAAGCAGAACGTGCTATATCTATTCAGTGGCATACTACTCAGCAATATATAAAAATGAACAAACTATTGATGTATCTAACAATGTGGGTGAATCTCAGAAGCATAATGCTAAGTAAAAGAGAACAGACACAAAAGACTAGGTGCTGTATGATTCCATTTATACTGAATTCTAGAAAAGGCAGTATAATAATGATAGAAATCAGAGCATCAGTTGCCAGGAGTTGAGAGCTAGGGAAGGGGATTGACTGAAAAAGGAGCACAGGGGAACTTTTTGGGTTGATAGAAATTTTCTACATCATGACTGTGGTGGTTGCATGATACATGTGTCAAAGCTCCTTAAATTGCACACTTAAAATTGGTGAATTTATTGTATGTAATCCTAAATTGATTTAAAAGACTGACTTAAGGGGGCGCCTGGGTGGCTCAGTCGTTAAGCATCTGCCTTCGGCTCAGGTCATAATCCCAGGGTCCTGGGATCAAGCCCTGCATCAGGCTCCCTGCTCCGCGGGAAGCCTGCTTCTCCCTCTGCCACTCCCCCTGCTTGTGTTCCCTCTCACTCTCTCTGTGTCTGTCAAATAAAAAAGTAAAAATCTTAAAAAAAAAAAACTGACTTAAAAGATTTCAGTCCAATCCATCCAAATTATTACAACTTCTAAAACAGTCCCAGTTTAGTGGGATATTACTGTTTTAAGAGGCCTAACCCCCCCACTTTTGGTCATATTTTCTTTTCTTAATCAATAAGTAGAAAATTTTAAATAACCTGAGATTCAGAGATGGGTAACTGGCATTTTCTCACAGTGTGTGCAAGGTGATATTTAGAGAACTAAAAGTTTTAAATCAGTTTTAAAATACTTCTGATTAGAGGCTCCTGGCTGGCTCACTTGGTACAGCATGAGATCTTGATCTCAGCGTTGTAAGTTCAAGCCCCACATTGGGTGTAGAGATTACTTAAAAAAATAAAATCTTTATGGCCGCCTGGGTGGCTCAGTCGTTAAGCATCTGCCTTCCACTCGGGTCAGGGTCCTGGGATTGAGCCCCACATCGAGCCCCACATTGGGCTCCCTGCTCCGCAGGAAGCCTGCTTCTCCCTCTCCCACTCCCCCTGCTTGTGTTCCCTCTCTCGCTGTGTCTCACTCTGTCAAATAAATAAATAAAATCTTTAAAAGTAATGGGGCGCCTGGGTGGCTCAGTCGTTAAGCGTCTGCCTTCGGCTCAGGTCATGATCCCGGGGGCCTGGGATCAAGCCCCGCATTGGGCTCCCTGCTCAGCAGGAAGCCTGTTTCTCCCTCTCCCACTCCCCCTGCTTGTGTTCCCTCTCTCACTGTGTGTCTCTCTGTCAAATAAATAAATAAAATCTTAAAAAAAAAAAGCAAACTCATTAGTACAATGCTATTTTAGAATGAATAAAAGTTTTCAAAATAGATCTTCATGTTTGTTTTTTTTTTTTAAGATTTATTTGAGAGAGAGAGCACGAGAGGGGGAGGGTCAGAGGGAGAAGCAGACTCCCCGCTGAACAGGGAGCCCGATGTGGGACTCAATCCCGGGACTCCAGGATCATGACCCGAGCCAAAGGCAGTCGCCCAACCAACTGAGCCACCCAGGCACCCTTAAAGATTTCATTTATTCGTTTGAGACAGAGCATGAGCAGGGAGAGAGGCAGAGGCAGAGGGAGAAACAGGCTCTGCTGAGCCGGGACCCCTTCATGGGGCTCGATCCCAGGATGCTGAGATTACGACCTGAGCTGAAGGCAGACACTTAACTGACTGAGCCACCCAGGTGCCCCAAGATCTTCGTGTTTAAAAAAGAAAATATTCAGGGGTGCCTGGCCAGCTTAGTCGGTAGAGCATATGATTCTTGGTCTTGGGGTCATGAGTTTGAGCCCCATGTTGTACATAGAGATTACTTTAAAAAATAAAAATCAAAAAAATATATTCAGAGCAAGGAAAAAGTAACTAGCAGCTAAGAGGCCACAGTACCAGTCCTTCAATCATTAGAGTTTCCCATTTTAGCAATCTTTATGCATTGGTATAGAAAAACTTGAGTTTTACCTGAAGAATGTTTTATGCAAGATATCGTCCAGCAGTATGAATTCAAAGATTCTTAAACACTAAAATGTGTAGTTTGTCCTTTATGGTGTGACATGTAAGTTAAATTTAATAGTTAATCACCACAAGAAATTACCAAATATTTAATTTTTTCTCGTTACCTACCCGCTTCTATCCCTAAAATCTGTTTACCATCTTTTTTTTTTAACCGTTCTTGGGGTTTGGGAGGCAAAGGCAGTTTAGATCCCATTCAGGCAGCCCACCACACTCTCCCCCAAGAACGGGGCCTAAGCATGTGCGGGCGGGGGGTGGTGAGGGCGGGTGGCAAATGAAGCAGTGCCCACATGGACTGAGTACCAGAAAAGGAAGCAGTTCTGGGCTTTGGGTGCCGCAGTGTACCAGGAATCTTCCCTTTTCTTTCAACACAATAGCAAAAACACAGATTTCAGGTTAGCCATTTAGAGCTTCACAAACCTGGGTCTGTGCCCACTAAGGGACTCAGAGGTAGGTAGGTAAGAGGGTACCTGCAAGTGATGCTGTGGGTCTTTCCCACCTCACTCCTCAGATTCAGGGGCTTGCTAGCACTTTGTGACAGGTACCATACCAGGTGATTTACACCTGTAATATCTCATTCACCTTTCCCAGTGACCCATGAGGTGTATATTTTCCCTATTTTAGGCTGAGGAAATTCAAACTCAGAAGAAATTTGACATCTAACCAAAGTTATAAATTGCAAGTGGTGAGGTTGGAATTTGAATGTAGGAGTCTGTTGGATTCTTTTCCTTTGTGCCAAGATGCCTCCCACTGGGCCGAACTGGCCTGAGGCAAGTTTCAACAGGGCCCCTGAGAAGCCAGCCTGCTGTGGTGAAGTGTTCCCTGCCTGGTGGACACAGGTAATACCCCATAGTACTTTAGTTTATTACCTTGCATGAGAATTCAGCTGCTGTTCATTATTTTTTCAGAACCCAATGCTGGACAGATCCAAGAAGGAATTGGAGAAGCTGTGAATAATATTGTGAAACATTTTCACAAACCTGAGAAAGAGGTATGATGATCTATAAAACTTTGTAGGATTTTAAAGCCATTTTTATACATGATATATAAGGCAGTAGAGGGTATGTTAATTTTTATTGGTAAGCTTTCTCAGTAGCTACAAAAACATGCTTCATAGCCGTCCTCAGCACCTCTTCTTCTAGCATCTTGTTAAACATAGATGCGGCTGATCATCCTTTGGCACTGTGTGTTTTGCCCCACAGAGAGGAAGCCTCACAGTGTTGCTATGTGGAGAAAATGGACTGGTTGTGGCACTTGAACAAGTCTTCCATCATGGGTTCAAATCTGCCCGCATCTTTCACAAGAATGTCTTCATCTGGGACTTCATAGGTAAATTAAAGCGGGTGTATATTATTATAAGGTCACTGAAATGTTTCTTAGAAAACTCGAAGACCCAGCAGTTTAAGCAAATAAGGGTTAGTAACAAGGGAGTACATTTTTTAAAATAAATACCAAATTAGCAGTATCTTTGCTTTTCATTCATTCAACAAATATTTATAGTGTCCATAATATTCCAGACACTATTCTAGATACTCAAGATATACATCAAGGGACACCTGGCTGGCTCAGTCGGCAGAGCATGGGACTCTTGATCTCAGGGTCATGAGTTCAAGCCCCACGTTGGGCATAGAGCTTACTCTAAAAGAAAGATAAACATCAAGAGATAAGTAAAACATGAAAATTTCTGTGGTTGACAAACTTATATTCTGGTGGGGACAGGAACCCAGACAATACACAAAAACATAACAGGTATGCATGTCATCTAGTATGTTATAAAGCTATGTTTGATGTGGAAAAAAATAGAGCAGTGTGACAGGACATGGAGTGGAGAGTGCTCTTCTAAGTGGGGCGGTTACACACTTTGTGGACAAGGTGACATTTGAGCAAAGACTCTAAGGAAGTGAGTCAAGCCATGTGACAATCTGGGAGAAGAGCACTGGGGGCTGAGAGAACTGCCAGGGAGAGGCCCCAAGCTGGGAGTGTGCTTGGCCTTTTCGTAGAATAGCAAGACTAATGTGACTGGGGCAGAGTGAGGGAGACAAGAGACTAAGGATATTGGGGAAGGGGGCTATTTACTGCCAGAGCAAGGTGCTTTAGGGCCATCTAGGCCTTTGGAAGAACTTCGGTCTTTATCATGATTGAAATAGGAAGTCCTTGGAAGGCTTGGAGCCAAGGAGTGAGTGACATAATGTAACTTCTGTTTTAGAAGGACTACTCTAGCTTTATGCTGTCCAGTATGGTAACAACTAGGTACATGTGGCTATTTAAATTTAAACTGATTTAATGTAAATTAAATTTAAAATTCACTTCCTTAGTCACACCTGCCTTGACCTAGGAGCTACTAAATTGAACCTTGCAGATATAGAACATTTCATTCATCACAGAAAGTTCTGTTGGAGTATGCTGCTCCAGCTTGCTAAATAAGCTTTGTAATCTTTATTTTGGTATGCAGTTCTTCTAGAATTCCCAGTTTTTTTTAAAGGGGTGTTGAATCATTTTGTGTCTTGAAATATAGTCTAGATGAAGTAGTTGATTTTATCCAACTTAGAATTTTTAGACAAAAGGTTGACAGAGCTAGGCATTTTTTTTTTCTTTTGGAATGCCTAGAATCTTACTGCTCCTGTTTCTGGTATGAGTATACATATCCCTTCCTCAGATTTCCTGAATCAGTTCTATTTCAAGATTTTGTCACAAAGTGTTAGCCAGCCATTCTGTAACCAGAACAGAGGGCACCATCCTAATGGCTACTGTATATTTGCTAGTTACTCCTAGAAGATTCTCGTCTTGACAGAGGAGTCCATTTTTTTCTTTTTTGCCAATTTCCATTGCTTGAAGGTATTCTAAAGAGAGTAAACTTTTACCCTTCTGGAATGCAGTCTAGATTAGAAAATAAACTCCTGGAAGCATACTGTTCCACTGTGAAACATGGACCTCTGGAATTCATCTTGAAACCAATGATAAAGTAATGATTTTGGTTTCTGAACTGGCTATAATGCAAAGCATCAGTAGTGTTTCCAGAATAAACTAAGTGATTAATCTTTCTGTACATGAAGTATTAATGTGTATTGTTATATGATTCTGACTTCTTTCCCCAGAGAAAGCAGTTGCTTATTTTGAAACCACTGACCAGATTCTAGACAATGAAGATGATGTCCTTATTCAGAAATCATCCTGCAAAACCTTCTGCCACTATGTAAATGCTATTAATACTGCACCCAGGAACATTGGGAAGGACGGCAAATTCCAGATTTTAGTTTGCCTCGGAACACGGTATAAAGCTAGCTCTTGACTTTCCCTATATTTGTTACGTGTTGAACAAGAGTCCAGAAGGGGTTATGCCAGATCATGCCCCTCCCAAAGCTCTGCCCTGGGCTTCTTTCATTCCTAGTTTTCTTAGGAGACTACTGTTTATTGGGTACTTGCTATGTGTTGGCACTATGCTAAGTACATGACATTCATTGTTTCATTTAATGCTCCTGTCACTTCACTGCTACACTACATGAAGGAGCAGCTGTTTTCCCATCTATACAATGAGCTGAGGCATAGCTAAGTTAACCAGCTTTCCCAAGGCCACACATCTAGAAAGAGGCAGAGCCAAGATTCATACCCAGTCTCATTCGAGAGCCGCAGCTCTCAACCATTACACCACACTGGCTCCAAAGGTGGGCAGATAGGTAGTAGGTAGTTTGCTAGGGAATTTGACACACCAGCACATATACATACATATATTTACAATATACCACCACAGTACTTTAATAACATTGTAGAATTCATACTATATAATTTTTTCTATATAAATAATTCTTAACTATATAAAGTCTTCTCTTTAAGACAGTTTCCTACCCCTGTATCTTTTGAAAATGACACATAGGAGCTGTACAATCCATTAATTTTAAAACTCATATCAGAATTGTAAGAAATGAAACATGTAGACCTTTAGAATAATTTTTTTTTTTTAAGATTTCTTTATTTATTTGAGAAAGTACAGGGGAGGGGCAGAGGGCGAGGGAGAGAGAGAATCTCAAGCAGACTCCCCGCTGAGTGTATATTCCAATGCAGGGCTCAATCTCCCAACCCTGAGATCATGACCTGAGCCAAAATCAAGAGTCAGACGCTCAGTGGACTGAGCCACCCAGGCGTCCCAAGAATAAGATTCTTTTTAAGTTATCTGTGCAGTGTTTGTTTTTTTCTACAGCCCTGGCTCCCCAACAAGATTCAGGATGGCCTAGTTATGGCTGCTCTTGTCATGAAAGGCATATTGTGGGGCGCCCGGCTGGCTCAGAAGAGCATGCGACTCTTAATCTCAGGGTTTGAGCCCCATTTTGGATGTAGAGATTACTACAAAAAATAAACTTCGAAAAAAAAAAAAAGAAAGGCATATAGAGGGATGCTCAGCAAGGACATCTTAGGTACTTAATGACAGATAACTAATGTCAGAGTTTAATCAGTACACACTGAAGGTTGGGCACCTGGGTGGCTCAGTCAGTTAAACGTCTGCCTTGGGCTCAGGTCATGATCCTGGAGTCCCAGGATCGAGTCCTACCATCAGGCTCTCTGCTCACTGGGGAGTCTCCTTCTCCCTCTGACCCTCCCTCCCTCCTGTGCTTTCTCTCTCTCTCTCAAAAAAAAAAAAGACACACTGAAGGTTGAGATGTTGTCCTCCTGAAACAACTGGTTTACAGAACTAAGTTCTTTATTTCTTAATAAGAGGGGCCAATTTCAGCTATGCTTCTAAAATTCCTTTTGGGGGCACCTGGGTGGCTCAGTCGGTTAAGCGGCTGCCTTCAGCTCAGGTCATGATCCCGGGGTCCTGGGATTGAGCCCCACATCCAGCTCCCTGCTCAGTGGAGAGCCTGCTTCTCCCTCTCTCTCTGCCTGCTGCTCGGCCTACTTGTGCTTTCTCTCTCCGTGTCAAATAAATAAAATCTTTTTAAAAATAAATAAATAAAATTCCTTTTGAACGTGATCCTTATCTTCTTTTATATCTTTACTGTTCTGATTAATTAGACCACTGCACCCCCTCTGTAGGTTTATAAAATCTACTTAATGTTTTTCTGCTTTTTGTTCCTTACCTTATATAAGATATGGATGTTATGTTGTGTTAGTCTTTTAAAAATGTTAGTCCCAACTATTTAATGTAGTCTTTCTTCCCAAAGGGTCAGTATACTTTGGCATGCCTTGCCACAGATGTCTGAGTAATACCCCTGTAAAAAAGAGATACAAAATGACATTCTGCCTCTTTTTTTAAAGTGTCAAATCGGGGGCGCCTGGGTGGCTCAGATGGTTAAGCATCTGGTTTCGGCTCAGGTCATGAGGATCGAGCCCCACTTCTCCCTCTCCCTCTCCTGTTCCCCCTGCTTGTGCTCTCTCGCTCTCTCTGTCAAATAAATAAAATCTTTAAAAAAATAAAGTGTTAAATCAGAATACAGAATCTCTTTAATGTGGGTAAGTCCTTATGGCCAATTTGTCCAGACTTACTTTTACAATCTCTTGGGTTTTCCCATTAGCTTACACTGTCTCATTAATGTATCTTTTTAACCAGCCAATTGCCAAATTCTTGACTTTGGTCTCCTCTCTGCTGACCTCCAAACTTGACTAGGTTTTGCTCTGTCCAGCCCCGCACCTTCCCATTGAAAGCTCTCACGTGTGTGGTGTTCTGCAGCAAGGTCAGCAGAGCTCAGGACTTCTTTCTCTTTGAATCTGTAGGGATCGCCTGCTCCCACAGTGGATCCCACTCTTAGCCGAGTGTCCTGCCATTACCCGAATGTACGAGGAGAGCGCCCTCCTGCGAGACCGCATGACTGTCAACTCTCTCATCCGCATTCTGCAGACCATTCAGGACTTCACCATAGTCTTGGAAGGCTCACTCATCAAAGGAGTGGATGTGTAACCCACGTGGCTAGAAACGCTCAGTCCAGACCCCTTGTTCCTGAGCCTTCCCCAACTATGGGGACTGATTTGGACTTGTCTGACAAGGGAGTGAGTCAGTGCGGGGGCAACACACCGTATTCCCCAATTTGAACAATCCTCACACTACAGACAAGGCAAAATGCTGTATTGTAGTTCATTTGAACCTGGAATTTAGTATAAAATAGAGTATTTTCATGTGTTAGATGTGTGTAAATATGCTATCTTCTTTAAGAAATTATATTACTCTAATAAGATACTTTTCTTAGATTGAATATTCCTGTGACTTAAAATAAGTAGCTTAACCGCATTGGGAGTTGGGGAGGGGAAGAGTGGTGCTAGCCAGGAAGAAGCCAGTAAACATGTAATTACAGTGCAACCCATTGGGGGCTTTTATTTCCCTCCAGGTATCACAAAGGAACCCAGAATGCATTGTTATATCATAGCCATCCATCCTGGTGTGTCCGATCCTTTGTATTGTGAATGTGAACAGCTTTACCTACTGTACATGATAGTCCTCACTTACATTTTTTTTTTAGGTTACAAATGGTTTCATACATTTGAATTGAGTCACTTTTCCAGTCTTTTGGAAAAATTTTTCCGTCGGCACAAGATAAAGATATGATTCAAATATTTTAAATACTGGACCCCAGGAGCTTGGCTGAACTGGAAAGAGAACACACAAAGCCCTGAAAAGTATGTTAAATTGTAGGATTATAACTTCTTTACACTTTGGAAAGATTAGCCTAGACTAACTTCATTCTTGGCATTTTTATTCTTGTTATGTGAGCTACTTTGAAGAGATGTGAATTTCAGAGTGTTGGTCTCATAGTTATAAGAACTGCAAATGGCAGTTTGATTCTGTACTTATAATTTGGCCATCTGACCCCCCGCAGTCCTTACCTCAAGGGTAATCTCAAACCCTGTCTTTGTTAGGTTCCATTCACCCCTCCCCTCCCCTCTTCCTGTGCCCATCCCCCTCTCAGGAAATGGAAGGAATGTCTAAGAAGGAGGAGGGCTCTGTGTAGCTTGGAATGTTTTTGTGAAAGTATTTGTTGACCATGATAATGCAAATAACAGAGGGAAAGAGCAAGAATGAACCCTTTCTGGGTGTTTCAGGGCAAGTTTTATGTTCCTTTTTAAGAAAGGGTAATATAAAACAACTGGCCCTGAGAAGGTGAAAGCCAGGGCAGCACAGACTGACAAAAATGGAAGCAGTACAGGAGGCAACAGTGTTGAAAGACCAAACATTGTGAGTAGCTTTCCAGCTTGGTATTTTATAAGGAAGTTAAATAAATGTGGGATTAGCCAGTTACCTTCAGTCTTCGTTTATGGTAGGTCCTGTAACTCATTAGGCATTTGCACATTGTTAGCGGTGAAATTGCCTCAGCAGAGCCCCGGGGTTTATTCCCAGTTGTGGCTGAGAAGCAAAGCCATGGCCTCTCAGGACCCTTGTACAGTCTTGAGGGTCCTGGGCTTAGCCAACAGTATTGTTCCACTTATTTCCTGGAGGAAGAAACTAATGAAACAAGTGCCTCACTCCCTTTATCAAACACTATATTCAGCTGGGGTCACCAAGGCACATCCCCTTTTAACCAGTGACTTAATCCAGGAGCACCGGGGGAGTTGAAGGCAGCATTTAGAAGCCCAAGGAAGAGCTTTAAGAAGATGATTCTGGGTGACCTGGGTAGCCTGGAGATTTGCTCGCCTGAGGCTAAGGGCTGTCTGCATTGGTGTAGCTCTTCCAAGGACCTGGAAAGTCTATCATGGGAGGCATCCAGACCCTATTTAACAGGTTCTTGTGTTGCAGTGATCAGACAGCACAGAATGATCAGTGCAGGGTTTTATTATTCTTAGTACCTTTCTTAGAAGGCCATGGCTCTGGCACACTCTGGGCAGCTGAGAGATGACTTAGGTTATTAGTATGCTAGTATCAAGTCCTCATTTTATAGATGGGAACACTTGAGGATCAGAGAGGCTAAATACTTACCCCACGGCTGGTCAGTAACCAGAGTATAGAGCTCGTGTCTTTTATTACACCAAGGCTGCATGAGACTGAGCTCCAAGGAGGCATTCATATTTTTTTTATAAAAATTTTATTTATTTGACAGAGAGACACAGCGAGAGAGGGAACACAAGCGGGGGGAGTGGGAGAGGGAGAAGCAGGCTTCCTGCCAAGCAGGGAGCCCAATGTGGGGCTCAATCCCAGGACCCTGGGATCATGACCCACATGGAAGGCAGACACTTAACGAAGGCAGACGCTTAACCGCTGAGCCACCCAGGCACCCTGAGGAGGCATTCATGTTCATAGTCTTTCTACCCCTGGATCTTTATCCATACCTAAACAGGTAGGAAATCACTGTTAATATTCGTTTATAAGAATCATTTATAAGGAGGGCGCCTGGGTGGCTCAGTTGGTTAAGCGACTGCCTTTGGCTCAGGTCATGATCCTGGAGTCCCGGGATCAAGTCCCACATCAGGCTCCCTGCTCAGCAGGGAGTCTGCTTCTCCCTCTGACCCCTTCCCTCTCATGCTCTCTATCTGTCATTCTCTCTCTCTCAAATAAATAAATAAAATCTTTAAAAAAAATCATTTATAAGGATTAACATTCATTTTAACAAATTATTCTCAAGTAGTTAAGAATTACATCCATTACAAAAACTAGGAGCAAAATTGGATTTGGGGCCTGTGAATAAAGCTATTACATTAAAAAGTACCCCCAAAAAAGAGTTATACCTAAAGTTTTATCCCACTTTGTGTAGTATGACCATTACAGTGGAAATGACCGATTTCAAAAGAAATAATCACACCAGAACTGACACCTCCTCTAGAATGCTGGACCCTTTAAATTGGTTACCTGAGGAGCCCATATAGTTATTCCAGTGATAACAGCCAGGGCTCCAAACCTGTGGGGACCTCCTTGCAAGATGCTTAGATGGCCTACAGCCCATTCTTCTGTTGCCAGTTATGGTAAATCTTGGCCTTTTAGAAGAAATTTAATATTTGGAAACAAAAAGTCCTTAGGATCCAAGCTGATGAAAAACGATGCTTAAGCAGAGTTTGAGGTCACAAACAATTCTAAAGAAATAAGACCTAGTTCTTATGTGGCTTATAACTGCCTCTAAGCCAATACCAGAATATTTTGAGCAGGACAGAGGCAGACCCCTTAGAATAAGTGTCCATAGCTGACTTTTGGAAGGACCATACCCAGTTAGAGGTATCCTTTTTGCTATATTAATTTTTTAATTAGTATATTGCTTCATAATCACACCTCAGAGTTAAAGTAAGTAAAAATCAATTTTGTAATTGACTTTTTTTCCTCAGAATAAATTAAAAGTAATGCCCGGAACCACAATTAGTATTTTCATATAATAATAGCTTGAGAGGGAATTGTTTTAAAATGAAATTGCCAAAAATATTACCTCTTGAAACATCTGATTTCCAAGTGTTTTTCAGATGTCCTGAAACTCCGAATCTTATCCTTTCTGATACAGTGGTGGGACAATGTGTGAGCCCAAAAAGCAGTGCCCTGGGTGGGCCTCGTTAGTGCCTTAAAACTGACTGAGGCTCCATGTGGGGTGTGGAGTAGCATAAAGTGGGATTCTAGTTGGGGTGAAATAGGCCTACAGAGAACAAAAGTTCTTCCTCTTTCTCTTTCCCACTGGGAGCAAGAATTTGATATAAGAAACCTGAAACCTGCAAAAGTTTGCAATTTCCCTCTAAAATTTATTTTCAATGTTTCCCACATTTTTGAACCTTTGTAACCCTGTGGTATTTACTTTAACACGTCTTTTTTTAAAAAATCATTTTCATGAACTTCTGTCCCACTACATGAATGATATAGGAGAAATAACTGAATTGCTTGTATTTCCTTTTTTGGAATAAAGCACCATTGTATGCAAATGTAAGTGAAAGAGAGGTAGAGACGATACTTAACGGTCTATGTGTAGTATATGTTGACACCTCTAAGATTTTTTTTTAGAACAAAGCATTTTTTTTTAAGATTTTATTTATTTATTTAATTGACAGAGACAGTGAGAGAGGGAACACAAGCAGGGGGAGGGTCAGAGGGAGAAGCAGGCTTCCCGCCGAGCAGGGAGCCCGATGTGGGGCTCAATCCCAGGACCCTGAGATCATGACCTGAGCTGAAGGCAGTCGCTTAACCAACTGAGCCACCCAGGCGCCCCACCTCTAAGATATTTTGAAACATGAGGCAACAGACGAGGACCTCAGATCCCGAGGGAAATATTTATTGGACAGCATTGAGAGTGTAGCTCTTAATTGAAATATCTTCTTTCTGCTAAGAATTATGATTTTTCAGTGGATTTTCACTTGTATTTTCTCTGTGAGGTTTACAGAAACTATCCTTTTCACCATGTTGAAAGGACAGTCTGAACCTTAGCTATTTATATTTCAGTATTAACACACCTTCATTGATTGAGAATGGAGTCTCGAACTCCTCTCTACTTTCATGAAGTGAATGCTGTTTCTAGGTCATCAGTTTCTTTGGAAGCCCTTGTTCCTTACATAAGTATTTGTTATTTATTTAGCTTAAAAGGAGACAGAAATGAATAATAAACTTCTAGGCCCCTTATTCCTATTAAAATACATTTCTAAATCTCTTGGATTTCCAAGCTTTTTTGAAGAGGGTGCTGATGACGTGATCAGAGGAATCCAGTCCAAGAAGAAACTCATCCTCCTAGATCTTCCTTGAGCTGATCATCCTCTCAAGGACAGAATAGAGATTAGCTCCAGAAATGTATCACATTGAGCAGTTGACACCAGAGTGAAAAAAATACACATCAAAAAGTTTCTCTTCATTTGAAGGAACCCAGGGCATCCTTGGGTTATGTGGGAGAGAATCACACTTCATCTGGTTTCCTGAATGTATTTGTGTGTGGCTCCAGTCTATTCCAAACCAAATCTTGTTGAAAGTAGAGAGGTATGGTAAGGAGTTCCTGTTGTCAATCAAATGAGGGTGTTAAACATAGAAAAAAACCGTCTGTGTTACACTTGAACCATGTATAAATGTACCCTGTGTATCTTTTTAAACAATGAACATTTCTGCATTTAAATTATATTGTGTTTCTTTGTATTGTTAACAATGCATCAGAACTGGATTTTTTTTCCTCATCTGAACATAATATAAAATTTAAAGAGTATTGTGATATCAAGCACTTTAACATACATATCAGAGAAACTGACATGGGTTTTTCAGGTTTTGAAGTACATTTAAATATGACTTTTCATGATTTGTTCTTTACAAATAAAACTGTGGGGTTGATACTTTGTTTTGCTTTGTTATTATAGAATCTTTTTTTTTTTTAAAGATTTTATTTATTTATTTGAGAGAGAGAGATTGAGAGATAGAGAGCACAAGAGGGAAGAGGGTCAGAGAGAGAAGCAGACTCCCTGCTGAGCAGGGAGCCCGATGTGGGACTCGATCCTGGGACTCCAGGATCATGACCTGAGCCGAAGGCAGTTGCTTAACCAACTGAGCCACCCAGACGCCCCTATAGAATCTTTTATTAAAAGATTTCATTTATTTATTTGACAGAGACACAGTGAGAGAGGGAACACAAGCAGGGGGAGTGTGAGAGGGAGAAGCAGGCTTCAGGCCAAGTAGGGAGCCCTATGCGAGGCTCAGTCCCAGGACCCTGGGATTATGACCTGAGCTGAAGGCAGATGCTTAACCAAATGAGCCACCTAGGCACCCCTATAAATAAATAAATGTTAAAAAATAAAAAGCTTACTTTTGGACCTAAGTTTGTAATATCTGTTAGACATCCAAGTAGAAAAGCTTAGTAGACACTTGCACATACAGATAGGAATTCAGGGCAGAACAGTAGTGTATTTGTCATCGTCCAATCAAGAGTCAGAAACCACACAGCTATTTGAAGAGGGGTGATTTATTTTATTTATTTATTTATTTATTTATTTTTAAGTAAGCTCTGTGCTCCCTGTGGGGTTTGAACTAGGAACCCTGAGATCAAGAGTTGCATCTTCTACCAGCTGAGGCAGCCAGGTGCCCCAGAAGGGGTGGTTTAATGTAAAAAAACTATGTATGACAGTTCTCTCTAGAAACAGAACCAAGAGGGTGTGTGTGTGTGTGTGTGTGTGTACATAGAGAAATTTTAAGGAATTGGCTCATGCAATTGTAGAGACTTGGTAAATCCAAAATCTACAGGGTAGGCTGTCAGGCTGGACACCCAGGGAAGAATTGTAGTTCAAGTCCAAAGGCAGTCTGCTGGCAGAATTCTTTCTTGTTCAGAGGAGGTCAATCTGTGTTCTATTTAGGCCTTCAACTGATTTGGTGGGGCCCACCCATATTATGAAGAGTAATCTGCTTTACTTGAAGGCCACCAATGTAATTTCATCCAAAAAACATTTTCACAGAACCATTTAGAATAATGTTTCATTAAATATCTGACCACCGTGGCCGAGCCAGATTGATACATAACATTTAACCATCACAAACTATAACAAGAAATTAGAACAAAGGGAGATTTGCTGCTAAGCAATAAAAAGAACTGAAGAATACAAGAATTAAAACACAAAACAAAACACAAGAATAGCATCTATATGAGCAGCCACTAACCCTAGGCCCGAGGCCAGGCAAACCTAAAGTGCCCCCTCTCCCTCAGGCTGAGAGCCCAATTTTGTTAGGGCACAACCATAGCCCATCAGTACTAAAATGCCACACCAGTAGCACTTGTGAATCTACCCTTAGGTGCCAGGGAACTATCCATGGGGAGGTACCATGTCCCAGAACTTGCTGGGAGGCCATCCATGGAGAGGTGCTATACCAGTAAGACTCAGTGGAGAGCCACCCAAGGGAATGCCATACGAGGTTAGCTGCCAAGCACAAGAGCTAGGAGCGTCCTGTAGGAGCTTGCAGAAGGGAGCGCAGCAGAACCAGGAAGGGAAGCTCCCTCCATTGCCTCTCCAGAGCATTCTCCTGACAAAGGTGAACATGGTGCCAGCTGGCAGAGGGAAAGTGTTTACAAGAGGGTCTAGCATCATCGTTGCAGAACAGGCAATAAAGGGTAGATTTGGAGCTGAGAGGTGATAAACTGATAACTGCCCCAGTTCCTGATACTCAGTTACAGAGGAAACAAAGGAGGGGAGCAGGAAAATGCAGAAGGAAAAGCGGAGACGATAGAGCAAGTATCTCCAAACTTTATGGTGCAATGCTTTGGAGCAGGCATTGTCTGCCATGTCTCTTTGAACTTGGTCCAGATATATCTATACAGTTTTCATCACTACCCTTTAAAATATTAACTTTAAAAAATACTGATTAACTGCAGTTAAAAAGGTTAGGAGGCTTTTGCAGTCTAAGGGAAAGAAGACCACAGGGGTAGCAATGAAGGTGATGAAAAGTGTTGGGCACTGGGTATATTTTGAAACTAAAGCAGAGAACTTCCTGATGGATTGAATGTGGGGGATGAACAAAAGAAAAGTCAGGAATGACTAAGGATCTTGGCGTGAACAACTAGAAGGATGAAGCCAGAATTTCTGTTAACCAAGATGAATAAGGATGGGGGGAGAACAGGCTTTGGAGACAGATCAGAAGTTCAAGTTTGGACATATTAAATTTCAAATATTGATTAGATATCCAAGTGGAAATGGTGAACAGGAAATTGAATGTCTGAGTCTGGATTTTTTGAGCAATTGGACTTCAGATATAAATTTGGGAGTTGCCAGCATATATAGATGACCTCCTAAAACTCGATAAAGAACATAGCCTCCTAAAACTGGATAAAGAACATAAAGGGATTGAGTTATTAAATAATCTCCCAAAACATTCATTTTAATTCCATGATAGGGATATGGCATGATTTATTGTGTGACATTTAGATTTACCTCCCATTTTTTCACTATTCTGAAAAATTCTATGACGAAAAACATCTACATATTTCCTAATGTTTCACTATTCTGAATAATACCATAATGAACAAAGATCCTTGCTTTGTGAGAAATTACCATTTTTGTGGGTCAAAGGCAAATGTAGACAACTTTACATGATTCAACCTAGTATTTGTGATACTTCTTTTGGTTCTTTATCCTGATGTGTTATAATTTGATTAAAATAGATACTGTAACCTAGATGGAGCAATTAATCTCTGGGCTGCAAAATCTAAAATTAAATCACTCTAGTTAGAGCTACCCTGTAGGGCCAGATGTTTCCTAAACTCCAGTAAAACAATCCTGAGGTTTATCATTTACCTATCCATAACTTGTCTTCTTAAATTACCCCAAAACTTTTCCTGGGTTTCTCACATTAACATCCTATGCTTCAAAATACATGAAATAAAAACTGATGGAATCAATGAGAAAGAGACAAAGCCTCAAGTATAGTAGGAAAAGTACTCCTTTCTCAATAATTGAAAGAGTAAATAGACAGGAAATCAGTAGAGACATAGAGAACTTGGACAATACCGTCAACCAACTTGACCAGATTGACATAGAATATTTTCACCACCAACAAGATATAAATTCTTTCCAAGTACACAAAGAACACTTACCAAAACTGACAATATTTGGGGTCATAAAACGTGTATCAATAAATGTAACAAGATTCAAGACATGTAAAGTGTGTTCTCTGGCCAAGAGGGTCAAAAAATGAATCAAAAGTGAAAGCAAAAAGAGCATCTAAAGCAGCTCTTAAAGAGAGATTAATAGCACTGAACACCTACATTAGAAAAAGTTTTCAGGGGCTCAGTAGTTTAAGCATCCAACTCTTGATTTCAGCTCAGGTCATGATCTCGGGGTCGTGAGATCAAGCCCTGTGTTGGGCTCTGTGCTGGGCGTGGAGCCTGCTTAAGATTCTCTTCCTCTCCCTCCACCCCTTCTCCATTTCTCTCTCTTGCTCTCTCTCAAAAAAAAAAAAAAGTTTTTCTATGATACATATGTAACAGATGTTACTATGTTCCACGTAATGTATGTTAACATGTTAATTAGAAACTGTTTAGAAACTAAAAAAAAAAACGAACAAAAAAGACAATTAAAAAGATTAGAGCAGAAATCAATGAATTAGAAAACAGAAAAAGAAAAAAGAAAGTCAGTGAAACCAGATGGTCATTCTTTGAGAAATCAATAAAATTGATAATCCTGTAGCCAGACTGATTAGACAAAGAAGAAACAAGACACAAATTGCCAATATCAGGAATGACAGAGTTGACATAAATACAGATCCTACAGATATTAAAAGAATCATAAGGGAATAACATGAACAACATTTTGGCAATAAATTCTACAACTTATATGAAAAGGATGTTTCTTAAAGACATCAACTACCAGGGGCGTCTGGGTGGCTCAGTCGTTAAGTGTCTGCTTTCAGCTCAGGTCATGATCCCAGGTCCTGGGATCAAGCCCCACATCGGGCTCCCTGCTCCGCGGGAAGCCTGCTTCTCCCTCTCTCACTCCCCCTGCTTGTGTTCCCTCTCTTGCTGTGTCTCTCTCTGTCAAATAAATAAATAAGATCTTAAAAAAAAAAAAGACATCAACTACCAAAGTTCATTTGAGAAGAAATAGATAGATAACCTGAATAGCCTATGTCTGTTAAAGAAATTTAATTCTTATTCCATTTGAATTGAATAGTTAACTTCTCACAAAGAAAACCCCAGGCCTAGATGACTGCAGTGGTGAATTCTATTAAAAATTTAAGAAAAAAGTAATGAAAATACTACACAAACTCTTCCAGAAAATTGACGAAGTGTGTGTTAATTTGCTAAAGCTTCTACAACAAAGTACCACAGACTAGGTGGCTTAAACAACAGACATTTATTTTCTCATAATTCTGGAGGCTACAAGTCTGAGATCAAAGCGTTAGCAGGGGTTTCTTCTGAGGCCTGTCTCCTTGGCTTGTAGGTGATCTTCTCTCTGTATCTTCACATTGTCTTTCCTCTGTGCATGTCTGTGTCCTAATTTCCTCTTATAAGGACACCAGTTACATTGGATTACAGCCCACCTTAATCACCTCATTTTAACTTAATTACCTCTTTAAAGACCTTATCTCCAAATATAGTCACATTCCTAGGTACTAGTAGTGTCAGGGCTTCAATATATAAAATTTGAGAGGACACAATTCAGCCCATAACAAGGTAATACTTCCCAACTCATTCCGTGAGCCAGCATTATCCTGATACTATTACCAAACAAAGAAATTACAAGAAAAAAAAATACAGACCAAAAACTCTCATGAACATAGATGTAAAAATTCTTAACAAAATGTTATCAATTCGGGCACCTGGGTGGCTCAGTTGGTTAAGCGACTGCCTTCGGCTCAGGTCATGATCCTGGAGTCCCGGGATCAAGTCCCACATCGGGCTCCCTGCTCAGCAGGGAGTCTGCTTCTCCCTCTGACCCTCTTCCCTCTCGTGCTCTCTATCTCTCATTCTCTCTCAAATAAATAAATAAAATCTTTAAAAAAAAATGTTATCAATTCAAATCTGGTGATAAAAATATGTCATGACTAATTGGGCTTTATCAAGGAAAGCAAGGTATTTGTTATTCAAAAATTAAAAATCAAGCAACATAAATCACCACATTTACAGACCAAAAAATAAAAGCAAGTTATATGCTCATCTCAGTAGATGTAAAAAAAATTTTTGACAAATTCTAGCATTTATTCATGGTTTAGGAAAAAAATTAACTCAGCAAATTTCTTCACCTCAGATTTACTATTTTCATGGGTCAGAAAATGCTAATGGGCATCTACAAAACACCTATAGCTAAACATTACACTTTAATGGAGAGAGGCTGAGCACTTTCCACGTAGGCTCAAAAACAAGGCAAAGATATCCAGTCTTAACACTTCTATTCAACACGGTACTAGTTTCTAGTCAGTGCAATAAGAAAAACAAAAAGCATCAAGATTGGAAAGTAAGAAGTAAAACTATTTACAGATGACATGATTGCCCCTGTATGGAACTTACTAAAAGGTTACTAAAACTAAATGAGTACAGCAAGGTTGCAGGACACAAAGTTAATGTACAAAAGCCAGTTGTACTTCTATACGCAATAGCATTACAAATCTGAAATACTTGGGAATAAGTCTGACCAAAAAATGTGCAAGACCTACTCACTGAAAACTACTGAGGGAAATTAAAGAGGCCCTAAATATATGTTAAGATATGGTGTGGAAAAAAAAAAAGATAATTTTTTGTGTTTGTAGGTTAGAACAGTCAATATTATTAAGAAGTCAGTTCTTCCCAATTTGATCTATAGAGTCAAAGCAATCCCATCCAAAATCCTAAGTCTTTTTTTGTAGAAATTAACAAACTAATTCTAAAATTTATAATGAAAATGCAAAGAACCCAGAAGAGCCTAAATTACTTCGAAGAAAAGAGACAAATTTGGAGGACTATATTAACTGATTTTAATACTTACAATAAAACTAGAGTAATTCAGTTGGGGGGGAATTGCAGTAGACAAATAGATCAATTGAACAGAATAGAAAGTTTGGTAACAGACCCACACATATAGGGTCAATTGCTTCAATGAAGTTGCAAGGGCAATTAAATGGCAAAAAGAATAGCCTTTTCAGTGAATGTTCATATGCAAAAGAAACGAAGTTCGATCCACACCTTATACCATATACAAAAATTAACTCAAAATGCATCATAGAGTGTTCACAGCACTGTGCTTTCCCGCTGGTGTGCTCCTTCAGAGCTGAGTCATTGCTGATTCATGGAGCTTGAAGGACACATTGGCTTTTTTGTTTCAACAAAACTTGAAATTTGGAAACAAAATGGAAGAAAACAAACAATGCAACAGTATGGTTAATGGTAATTTTGAAGAAGTTCCCAGCAAGGAGGTAACTGAGTTCAACCATCTACTGTACAAACAGAGATACTACTTTGTTAAAAATTTAGTAGATCAACATCAACCCAGGAAGGTTGCAGACTTGGGCTTCCGTGATGCCACACTTAGATGGATGCTAAAATTCCACAGTTGCCCTGAACATCTTGTTAGAATAGATATTATTGCTGCGAATTCCTTACAATGGGAAGGGACTAAGTTGACTCCAACAGTGGGGGATTATCTAGCTCCTCGGGACCTAGATTTGACTATAACCTTGTATCGTGCTTCTTCTGTACAGAAAGACTCTCGTTTGGGTGCCTGGGTGGCTCAGATGGTTTAGCGTCTGCCTTTGGCTCAGGTCATGATCCCAGGGTCCTGGGATCAAGTCCTGCATCAGGCTCCCTGCTCCTTGGGAGCCTGCTTCTCCCTCTGCCTCTCTCTCTGTCTCTCATGAATAAATAAAATCTTAAAAAAAAAAAAAAAAGACTCGTTTGCTTGGATTTGACTTCATAACATGTACTGAATTGATAGAATACTTAGATTCTGAAGATCTGGCCAGTTTCCTGAAGTCATATTTGGGTACTTTTCTCTGGGTATGGTTGTCATCAGCACACCAAACTCTGAATTCAATCCCCTGTTTCCAGCATCAACCTTTAGAAATCCAGATCACAAATTTGAGTGAAACAGAATGCAGTTTCAGACATGGGCTTTGGATGTGGCAAATCTCTACAATTACTACATCGAGTTTACTGGTATGGAGGCTCCACCAGCAGGAGCTGAACATGTTGGATACTGTACCCAGATAGGGCTCTTCCAGAAAAACATAGCAAAGGCAACTGAATCGTGCATTTCAGAGCCACAGGAACATGTTCATAAAGCTGTTTTTACAACCTCATACCCAAGTTTACAGCAAAAAGAATACCTCCTGCTTGTTCTGAGTGCCCAGGTGTTAAAAGCAGTCGACTTCATGAAAGTCGGGTTTCTCCTGGATCCGAAGAAAAGCGCGGTAGAGTGGTTCCAGAAGGCAGTTGCATCCAACAGCATGGATCAACCCTCACAGAAGCTTAAGGAGCCCACACAGAGCAGTCCCCCAAACCTTACAGTATGGGAAAGGTTTTTGTTCCCCTGGAAAGACTCACTGCTTATCCGATGGTGAACCGCTTGGTGGACAGTGTGGAGAAGCTGAGAACATTGCTTGCTGAAGCAATTCAACTAAACAGATCAAACTGTGGTACAGGCAGACTTGATTGATTACCATACACAAAACCTCCTTGAGTCTTCATGATAGGCTCATTTAGACAACTTTGTGTCGTCATAAGTTAGGCAACTTAGTTTTGAATTTCTCTAACCTTGTTCTTGTTTTTCATATGCTTTTTGCAGGGTGGTGGAGGGTTCATAATGTGCCTGTTCATGTTTCTGTTAGTCCCATGTTGAATGTGACTTTAAAAAAATTTTAAAGCAAATTGGATTATCAAATAAACCTTTTCCCAGGGTGGGGAAATGCATCATAGATATAAATGTAAATCCTAAAATTGTAAAACTTGAAAACAAAGGTAAATGGCCTGGAGTGAGGCAAAGATTTCTTAGATATGACAACAAAAGATATAGTCCATAAAAGAAAAAAAGTGATAAACTGGACTTCATAAAAATTAAGACTGTATGCTCTTCTTTTTTTCAAGTTGGAGATATTTATTAATCAGTGTAAAACTCCAACATAGCACATCAACACGACTTTGAGCATTCAGAGGGGAAATAGTTCTTGGTTAAGCAGAAAACTGTACAAATGACTTCTGAAGACCTTCATTCTAAGCAGTTTTATAGTCAAACATTTCAGTTAGAAGTCTGAATCCTCTTTCTTCACTTTGCTGTAATCTACATTCACTGAGTAGAACTTGCATTGATCATTAGGACACACTTTACTCTGGGTTCTGGGTTACTCTCTTCATCCCAACAGATATTTGGATGGAACAATGCCAGACACAAGACATACACTGCTTCTCCAGTACCTCCAGCTCCCATAAATATGAAGAGAGAAATCAAGCTTGAATGTTTTCTTGGCCTAACCAAGGACCTAGGGGAGCATATTTGTGGCAAAGGCCTCGGGTGTAAAAGGAGAGGAGACTAAGGCCACGCCTGGGACTAAGTAGTCTCTGCCAAAAAATATACTCTTTGAAAGATACTATTAGGAGAGTGCAAAGATAAGCCACAGACTGGGAGAAAATATTAGCAAATCACATATCTGATAAAGAACTTGTATGCAGTTTATATAAAAAACCCTCAAAAAGCAATAAGATAGGGACGCCTGGGTGGCTCAATTGGTTAAGCGTCTGCCTTCAGCTCAGGTCATGGTCCCAGGGTCCTGGGATCGAGTTCTGCGTAGGACTCCTTGCTCAGCAGGGAGCCTGCCCCTCCCCCTGCTTGTGCTCTCTCTCTCTCTCTCTCTGGCAAAATAAATAAATAAAATCTTAAAAAAAAAAGGCAGTAAGATAAACAGCCCAACAACAACAAGAAGGGGCAAATAATTTGAATGCACACTTAAGGAAGATATGGGGATATCAAAAAGCACACAAAAAGATGCTTATCACCATTAGTTATCTCAGAAATGCAAATTAAAACTAAAATGAGATACTACTATACACCTCTGAGAATGGCTAAAATTGAAAGGACTGATTATACCAAAAGTTGGTGAGGATGTAGAGCAACTGGAATTCTCATATACTGCAGATGGGAATGTAAAATGGGACAACCACTTTGGAAAACAGTTTAGCAGTTTCTTAAAAAAATGGACATATACCTATCATAAGACTAAGCCATTCTATTCCTAGGTAATTAATTACCAAAGAGAAGTAAAAGCATATATCTATACAAATACTTATACATGAATATTCATGATAGTCTTATTTGTAATAGCCAAAAACTGGTATTAACCCAATTGGTATCAACAGGTGAGTGGATAAACAATTGGTGATATATCCACACAATGGAATACTACTAGCAATAAAAAGGAATAAACTACAGATACATGCAACAACACAGATGAATCTCAAAGTAATTATTCTGAGTAAAAAAAGGCAAAAAATGAATACATACTATAGGATTACATTTGTATAAAATCAAACAAAAATGCAAATAATCTGCAGTGACAGAAGACAAATGGGTTGTTTGCTTGGACACGGGGGCTGCTAAATGGATGGGATGATAAAGAGGCACAAGGAAACTTTGGGATGACAGATATATTCATAATCCAGATTGTGGTGATAGTTTCATAGGTATATACATGTGTCAAAACTGCACACTTTCAGTATGTGAAATTTGTTGAATGTCATTGATAGCTCAATAAAGCCTTTTTAAATCTAATCGAAAAGTTGAGAAAAGGGGTGCCTGGGTGGCTCAGTCAGTTAAGCAGCTATCTATGGCTCAGGTCATGTTAAGCAGCTACCTTTGGCTCAGGTCATGTTAAGCAGCTACCTTTGGCTCAGGTCATGATTCCAGGGTCCTGGGATCAAGACCTGCATCGGGCTCCCTGCTCAGTAGGAAGCCTGGTTCTCCCTCTCACACTCCCTCTGCTTGTGTTCCCTCTTGTCAAACAAATAAATAAAAAATTAGAAAAAAAAAAACACCGAAAAGTTGAGAATACATTGAAACTAAAATGGAAAAAAAAAAGTAGGGGCAACCCAATAACTTGATTTACCCATCATTCTCTTCTACCTCATTCAATGGGCTTCTTAAGTTCATCACTTTGTTATCCACAGCACTTCAGACATCTTAAGATGTGGTACACTCTATGCCAAAGGCTGGAAGCAGGTCAGGTAAATCTGGACGAATCCAACAAGTGCCTAGTGTAAGGAAACACATGTGACTGCAGTCACACACTCCTTCAAAGAAGGCCAGCTGGCATTTTAGCTTCTAGGTTTCCACACAGCATGCTGTTATGACTCTTTAAATGCCTCCCCTTAAATTCTTGCCCGGTTGTGTCCCTCAATCCTAATGTATTTTATCATGATCCCCCACCCCCCCCCCGAAAGATCCACCTTAGACCAGGCTTCAAAAGTTCAATAAATACCTAGACTTTGCCCTTTCCCCTCTGCCCTCTGATAGGCTCCTCAGGCTAGTCAAGTTAGTACTTTTCCTCACTGTGCAAGCAATAACCAGATTGTCTTGATGATAATTCAGGAAGCCAGGATTCAACATTATTGATCATTCATATTTTCTCTTCTAAATTGTTTTAGTAATCTTTGCCCATTTCTTCATTTTAAATGTTTGCTTTTGGTTTCGATTTGTAGTTTGAAAACTTTTTTTTTAAAAGATTTTATTTATTTACTTGACAGAGAGAGACACAACGAGAGAGGGAACACAAGCAGGCGGAGTGGGAGAGGGAGAAGCAGACTTCCCACTGAGCAGAGAGCCCAATGCGGGGCTCGATCCCAGGACCCTGGGATCATGACCTGAGCCGAAGGCAGACTCTTAACGACTGAGCCACCCAGGCGTCCCTAGTTTGAAAACTTCTTAAAGCTATTCTTTGCACTATCTGATGTAAATATTTTCTCACTTTCCTTTTATCTTTTTGGTGGTTTGTTGTTGTTGCTGTTGCACAGAAATTTTTAGTTTTCATATGTTTAGAATCATTATAAAAATAAATAAATAAAACAGCTTCCGGTGCTATACTGACTGGGTTCAAATGTCTACTGCTTACTAGCTGAGGATCCTTGTGTAACTCTCTGTGAACCCAGGTTCCTCATCCTGCCTCCCAGGGGGATGCAAGCTCCCTGAAAGGAGGTATTTCCGGCTGTTTTGCTAACTGCTGTATCCCCAGCTCTGGGGACAGTGCCTGATACATAATAAACGCTCAATAAATATTTACTAAATGAATGAATCTATGAAGTCAGAACAATCTTATTTACCTCATGGGATTGTTATAAGAATTAATTAATCTTCATGAATTTTAGTCTAGAACAGTGCCCGGCACACACTAAGAGTAGAAGGAACGGGAGCGCCTGGGTGGCTCAGTCGTTAAGCGTCTGCCTTCGGCTCAGGTCATGATCCCAGGGTCTTGGGATCGAGCCCCGCAACGGGCTCCCTGCTCCGCGGGAAGCCTGCTTCTCCCTCTCCCACTCCCCCGCTTGTGTTCCCTCTCTCGCTGTGTCTCTCTGTCAACTGAATAAATAAAATCTTTAAAAATAAAAGAGTAGAAGGAATGTTCCCTCCCCCTCCCATCCCCCAAATCCTGCCTCTCTTAGAGAAGTTTCACCTGATCGTCTTCCCTCCCGCCCCCACCTCCCCTCAGTGAAGTCTTTCCCTTTCCTCGGCCCCCTCCTCCTCCCACAGGATTTGCACCATTGTTCCCTTTCAGGGTGGCTCACTTGTCACTGGAAGTTCTTAACCTGTGGGCATCTGGGAGCCCCTTTGAAAAACCAAGGAAATTTATGAACACTCTCCCCAGAAAAATGCACCTATGCGCAGACACACAGGCTTCTCCTTACAATAGGACGGAGCTCACAGAATCCGGCCACTAAACTGCCATTTTAGATCCCTGAATTAAGCGGACATGAATGTCAAAGACTCTTTACTGCTTCGGAGCAGCAAACCTTAACAGGTCACACCAAAGCAGATCTTTAGTGCGAGGGTCAGAGTCCACACCGGGAGTCCCGATGGGAGCTCCAGTGAGATGCAAATCGCTCTCCGCCTTTCCGAGCGAGGGCGCCTATTGTTCCTCGCCGACTGCATTTCAGAGCCGACCCCTCACCCTGGCGGGGGAGGGGCGCTGTGGGGACCAGGGCCGGGAGAAAGCGAGTTTCTAAGTGGAAGCAGGGGGGCTCCAGTAGATTCTAAGGTCATTTATAAACTGCGGCCACCGTCCCCCAGTGGGTAAGCAACAAACCCTAAGCACCATAATGCTCCCTGTTCCTGTCTTCTGCGATCGGAACGAGGGACACGGTGGGAGACCGTCCCACTGCCCTTTCAGGAAGCGACGAAGACTGTCCTGTAAAAAGGTGACGAGCCCAGGCCCAGGGACGAGCCACGTGACTCCGTCTAACTGCTGTAACCGTCCTAAGCCGTCGCGAGGAGCCGCGCAGACGTGCTACTTCGCGGGCGAGAAAGTGAGGTGACTCAGTCGCCTACACCATGTGCTGCACCTAGAAGCGCCCATCGTTGGGAGCTGTTATGCATGAGTATTGAGGAGCAACTCAGAGCGAGGAGGTCGCGCGGGAGCCAGCGCGCTGGCCTGGAGTCGGCGGCGGGGGAAGAGCGCGGGGTGCGGGGAGCCGAGCCCCCCGACCCCCGCACGCCCCGCACGCCCGGCTGTCTGCTCACGGTCTGGGTGGTCCCTTGCCTTCTTTTGTGTTGTGGAACTCCCGCAAATAGACACGCACACACCCTCCCCTCTCCCCCCACCCCCCGGCCCTCTAACACGGGGTCGGCCTCCCTCACAGACGAAGAGCTCTGTCCCAAAAGTGAGTGGACTCAAAGAGCCTGAAGGCTGGGTGCAGCCCTTTCTTTCATTCTTCTGATTAGAAACAGTGCCAGAGGCGACGTGATTTGCCCGAAGTCGGCAACTTCCTGGAACTGGAAACCAATCGGAAGACTTCCGCGTCGCTGCTCTTTCCGCTGTGCTCAGGTTACTCAGCGCCTCGGGACCCGCTTTTTGAAAAGGAAAGGAGAGGTCGGCCCGGGAGCGCCCCTGAAGGAAATGTTCTTCGGACTCGGTAACTGCTCGTGGCCGGCGTTGAGAGAGTGGGGGTGATACAGTGTGGAACCTGCTTCCCCCCAAAACATAACGTCCACAGTTTCAAATTGTTTTCCGAGATCCTGAATTTTCGTGGGTGCATCTTACGGGGGGGGGGGGCGGGGGGGCTGCGAGCATACCTGTTTTGTTTACCTAATGCAGAGTAGGTACCTAATATTTGCCGAGCGGAGGACTGCTCAGCTGCATGAGCCCCGTTGCATCATAGGGATGTAGGAGGGTTTGCGGAGCCCAGCCCCACCTGGGAGGCGCGGAAGCCCTTGCCAGTTTTTCTCAATTATGGCTCTGCATATCCTCTGTGCATAAATCCTTGACTGCATCTCTTGATTATTTCCTTAGGATATTTTCCTCGAAGTGGGATTACTGGGTTGAAGAGTAAGCGCATAGTTAAGTCTCTTGATTCGGAGTCCCTCCAGCAGGGCCAGAGTGAGTCACCTTACCAGCAAGCGGGCCAAAACTCGTTATCATCAGGCTTCATTTTTCTTTCTTATTTTTTTGCCATCTTGATAGAACGAAAATGATATCCCATTTTGTTCGCCTCTCTTTGTGGACTAATTAGGTGGAGATTGGGCTGATTTTTTTATTTTTTAAAGATTTTATTTATTTATTTGACGTAGAGAGAGACGGCGAGAGCAGGAACACAAGCAGGGGGTGGGAGCGGGAGAAGCAGGCTTCCCGCGGAGCAGGGAGCCCGATGTGGGACTCGATCCCAGCACCCCGGGACCATGACCTGAGCCGAAGGCAGACGCCCAACGACTGAGCCACCCAGGCGCCCCTGGACTGATTTTTTAAAGACATACTCTAAGGAGCCCGGAAAAATCCCGTGTGGGAAAGGAGACCATTGACACCAGGCACACACACTCTGCCCAGCAAGGTGAAACCAAGGGGCGGCAAATGTCTGGCATGATTTGACCTGAAGATGTAAACATCTGAGCCTTGCTCCAGAGGCTTCCCCTGACCAAGGGAGGGGGAGCCGTGACTTACTTGCTTCCCTATGGTTATTTTCATTTCCTGAGGAGGAGTGAATGTTATACAACAAATGAAAAATCTGTATACTTATCTTTAAGGACAGCAAGAAAAAGTAGAAATGGGAAAAACGATTTCAACATCATGGGAAGGGGGGAGTGAGTGGTGAAGTTTGGAGGCTGTGTGGAGGAGGGGGGAGCTAAGTCCCTGAAGGTCCGCTGCCAGCCTGGCTGGGAGGGAGGGAGCAAGAAGCCTCCCAGGGCTCTGGAGACTTCCTCCTGGAAAGGCTGCTGTGTGTTTTGCGGCATTTACAAGGCCTGGGGTCCCTGGGGACCCGGAAGGGGCTTTTAATGGACTTGTGAGGATCAAACTTAAACTGCCAGGGATAAAGGAAAGCGGTAAGGAAGTCGAGGCCGAGGTGCAGCTCACGCTGTGCTCTGGGAATGAGGAGGTAACTGGCATTTTCCGAAGGTGGGGTGATGGTAGTTCGGGAAGCTTTTGGGGCTATGAAACCGTGGGGACTTCTCGCCCAGTCAGAGCCACGCGCTGCTCCCCACCCCTTCAGATAGCCACTAGGTTCTTTTGCAAACCACACCCAAGAGGATAACTGATTTACCAATGTTTACAGGCAGTTTTATTTACTAATCTAGCTCGCATTTACTCTCCACTAAATGTATGGTCCTAATGACAGCCATCAGTATTTTCCTGCTAATAAACATACGGGATATGTTTTATGGTTGTTGGTTTTTTTAACTTTGTGGGGCAGTTTTTCTTGATTACTTTAAAATTCCTATTAAAGTTTTTGGGTTTTTTTGGTTTTGTTTTGTTTTTAGAGAGGGAGAGAAGTGGGAAGGGCAGAAGGGGAGAGAGAATCTTAAGCAGGCTCCACACACAGTGCAGAATCCGATGAGGGGCTTGAACTCACGACCCTGAGATCATGACCTTAGCCGAAATCAAGAGTCAGTTGCTTAACCAACTGAGCCACCCAGGCACCCCCCTTTTTATTTTTCTATTAAAGTCTTAAATTTAACAATCAGCTTCTAACAGCTTAGCAATCTGTGCATTTTTCTGCCACTTTAATTCTTCTAAAAGGGCTCAAGCCAAATATGAACCAGGAGTTCTTAGAGGTTTCAATGAATGATTTCAAACCCTTGTCACACTTTAAATCACTTGGTGGCTTTTAAAAAATTACAGTTTTCCCTCCCTCCCTCTTGGGAGACTAATTTTGTAGGGCTGGTACCTGAAAAGCTAGTATTTTTGAAAAGCCTCAGTGATTCTTGAGTTGCTGCTATAAAGGGGACTGATGTCCAAATGCCTATCTATTTTGTCTTTTAATGAAATTATGAAATTTGGAAATGGCAGTTTTAACTTCTAAAATGTTTTTTTTTTTTTTTAAGATTTTATTTATTTGACAGAGAGAGACACAGCGAGAGAGGGAACACAAGCAGGAGGAGTGGGAGAGGGAGAAGCAGGCTTCCCGCCGAGCCTAGAGCCCTATGCGGGGCTCGATGCGGGGCTCCAGCCCAGGACCCTGGGATGATGACCTGAGCTGAAGGCAGACGCTTAACGACTGAGCCACCCAGGTGCCCCTTAACTTCTAAAATGTTAAATAAGGCTTTGCATTTCTGGAAAACATTCCTTTAGGCTCCCTCCCCCCCCCCCCCGCCCCCCACCCAGGGCTTGAGCTTCCTGAGCTCTTCAGTCCTTCCTTACCTAACACTCCCTGCGTCCTCTCTGGTTTCCCGAGATTCCTGCTTTCTCCCTTTGGCAGCATGTTTTGGGCTTTCTTCCTATGCTGTCTTTCAAAGCCTTCTGCTGTTTAGGGCCCTGGAAACTTGAGGTATCAGCCCTGGGGCCATACTGTCCACTCCCACAACTAGCCTTGGGTGCTGTGAGTCTCAGATCTTCAGGACTCACTGTTTCTCCAGGAAGTCTCCAGATGCCCACATTTCAACTGCCTACCCAGCATTTTACCCTTAGGTATCCCACAAAGCACCTCAGACTCAGTGTATCTCAAATACTACATTCTTAGCCATGTTTGTTCTTTGTGGGTTTGTCTTTTCTTTATTTTTGGTAACCTCTACACTCAGTGTGGGGCTCGAACCCACGGCCCCGATATCGAGTCACATGCTCTTCCTACTGAGCCAGCCGGGCGCCCCTGTTCTTTATGTTTTGTATCTCAGAGAAAGGCTCTACTATGTCAGTCAAGCCAGAAACGTGGGGGTAACCCCATTCTTTCATTTAAAGCCACTATCCTAGGCACCAGGAATACCAGAGACTACAAAAATCCCTGTCCTCCGAAAACTTGTATTCTGGAAGGGGAAGACAGACAGTAAACTATTAGTCCCCAAATCTAACAGATTTCAACTTCTAATATCTCTAGACTCCACTCCGTCTGTCCAGTCACCACCTTAGTTCAAACCCTGATGGCCTCCCTCTTTCTCTTACTCCCTCCAGTCCATTCTCCCCACAGCAGTATAATCTTTCTAATGCTGAATCTTAAATTTCAGCCTCCAGCTTGAAGCTTTCCATCCCTCCAGGACAGAGTCGGCCTTCACAGCCCTGGGTTAAAGGGTTTTACAGCTTCTGGGCCCTGTTGGCCTCTCCATCACACACCTCCACCCACGTGAGCCACTCTGCTCGGCCGCACTGAATTTCAGCTGCCGGCCACCACACCTGCCACCACACCTGCCATTCCCAACTCTCTCCCTTCCCTCCTGCCTAGAACAGCAGTCGGCTGTTCACTTTACAGGTCTCAGCTCAGACGGTATGACAGGCAGCCTCTAAGCTGGCCCCACTGATCCCTGCCTCCTCCTGTTCATGCCCTTGGGATTCTGAAGAACAGAATGTGGCAGAAGCTGCTGTGTTGCAAACTGCCCTGTGATGAGGGCCACGTGACAAGGAACAGAGGGAGGCCTCCAGCCAAGAGCCTGTGGGGGAACCGAATCCTGTCGACAACCACGTGAGTGAGCTTGGCATCGGGTCCTCCCCCAGCTGAGTCCTCAGATGAGTTGGCAGCCCCAGCGGTCAGCGTTAACCTGCGACCTCCTCCTCCAAGACCTTCAGCCCTGAGGCAGCCAGTTAGGGCACGCCTGGATTCCTGACCCAAAGAAACTGTGAGATAATAAATGTTTGTTGTTTTAAGCAGCTACGTTTTTGTTAATTTGTTACTCAGAAATAGATAACAAATACCACCTCTGGACCCCTGCCCCTCCTCCACACCAAATGCTGTGCCCTTCTGAGTTGCAGAGCCAATGGTATTTCCACCTGTCATCCCCAGTGCTTAGCTCTTAGTATTAACTAACTAATTTATTTATCTATCCCTATCTCTACCCCTAGATTAGGGACTCTATAAAGAAAAGGAGGAAGAGAAGAAGAAAGTCACCATTTTCCTTCTCAAGACTCTGAATACCTGCTCGGCTTTGGCCTCAGCTTTGCACGGCCACAGTGTCCACAGTGATGGCCCCAGCGGGCCACTGCAACCCAAGGAAGAGGCTTTGGCCAGCTGTTCTCACCTCCCTGCGCCACAAGCGCACGCACACGCACACGCACGTGCCCGCGCCCACAAAAAGAAGCATGCACACTCACACTTCGGGCAGGCTGCCCTCTACTCAGGAGGAGACTGGGCGGAGTCTCTGCTTGCTCCTTCCACACACACCCTGAGGCTACCCTTTGTGGGTTTTCTGAATGAAAGGTGGGAGGGAGAGCCGCCTTCTACCTTTGAACTGCCCGGCTCCTCCACCTTTATTTGCAGCCAACTGAACTGTTCCAGGAGGACACGGTTGTGAGTCCCCTGGGGGGAAAAACAAAAAAGAAAAAGCGCCCAAGTACTTCTTGCTGCTTTCATTTTCTGGTGTCTCAACCCACAGGCCACTCGCTATCTCTGACCTAACCCGAGATCTGAAAGGGGCCACCTCTGGGTTCCCAGAGTGCTCGGTGGCACCTCCCTTGGGGCTGATAAGAGCACTGTCCTCGGGGCTCTGGTTCACTCTCCTGCCCTTTGTTAGACAGAGAGCAGTGCCCTTGGCCTCCCGATGGCCTTCTGTTACCCCGTGCCAGCTCTAACTCCCCCAGTCCCCCTGCCACCCCCACCCCCCCATCCCCTCTGCCGGTCTGCCAGCATGTCTGTTGTGTCCAAGCAGGCTGAATGAATGTTTGAGAGGCATGCCGGGCTAGGAACACACCTCTGTCTAGTTTAAAAAAAGAAGCTTCGAATAACACTGCATCTTTTTTTTTTTTTTTAAAGATTTGGTTTATTTATTTGACAGAGAGAGAGACACAGTGAGAGGGGGAACACAAGCAGGGGGAGTGGGAGAGGGAGAAGCAGGCTTCCCGCTGAGCAGGGAGCCCGACGCGGGGCTCGATCCCAGGACCCCGAGATCATGACCTGAGCCGAAGGCAGACGCCCAACGACTGAGCCACCCAGGCGCCCCCTAATAACATTGCATCTATGGTGCATACTTCTGCCCTGTTGGCCCTGCTCCAGCGCTCAGGGGCAGAGTTCCTCTCGGCCTTCCTTTTGTGATTGCCTTCTGCTCAGCTGCTCACTGTTGCTAAGAAGGTTATACCCATCAGCTGTGCTCTAGACGTGTAGTAGTGTGACAATGAGAAGGACATGGATTTGGGGGTGGCACATCTGCCATTTACCATATTTGATCCTGGTTGTGTCACCTGGCCATCCTGGGCCTCATCCTCCAGTCAGGTCTGCTAATATGCTGTTTCCCCCTATTCTGAGATTAAATTAAATAAACCACACACAAGTAGAAGTAGGAGTCAGTGTTCAATATTTGTTCTTGTGTGTTTTAAAAAGACCTCAACCATCTTTGTAAGTTTTCCTCGGAAATACGGAAAGCAAAAGAATCCTGACATCTAGTTGAGAAAATGCTGCATTAGTTTTGTTTGTTTTTTTGTTGGGGAGATGGAGTAGGAGAAGGTTGAGGGTGATGTTAGGGGACTGCTGATTTACTGGTTTTTAATCTCACTCTTTCAATTCTGCTGTTCTGGAGTCATGCTGTGGAAACCAGCTGCTCCAATGCCCGAGGAAGGGATGTGCCTGGACCTGCCGCCAACTCCCAGGTGGTAAGGTATTTTTCGTGCTTGTGTTCCAGTCTCTGTGCCTCTGTTCCCGCCCTGTCACGGCTGAGAGGAAAGCGCCCGCGTCGCTGAGAGCCCACCAAATGCGGTGGCCGACGTGCCGCCCCATCAGCGCAGGTCAGAGTCTTAGGACCCACAAATACCACTCCGTTTCCAGATCAACAAACACTTGTCTTCAAAAATCAGTTGTATCCAACTTTCTTTCCATTGCCCAGAGTAGACACAGTGGGCAGGTATCAAGTCATGCATTTTAGTGCTCTTTTCTTTTTCTTTTTCTTTTTAAGTTTTATTTATTTATCTGAGAAAGAGAGAGAAAGCACAGGCACGAGTGGGGTGAGGGGCAAAGGGAGAAGCAGGCTCCCCGCTGAGCAGGGAGCATGATGCGGGGATCATCACCTGAGCTGAAAGCAGACGCCTAACCACTTGAGCCACCCAGGCGCCCCTCGGTGCTCTTTTCAAGTCAATCCAGTTTATGATGTAGTGTGCCCTAGTGCCTGACTTAATGTGTTATCAGAAGAAGAGCCAAACACATTGTTTTGAGATATTTCGATATTTAAGTCAACAATAGGTTTTTTTTTCTTTTAAAGATTTTATTTTTAAGTAACCTCTACACCCAAAATGGAGCTCGAACTCACAGCCCTGAGATTAGGAGTCACATGTTTCCCTGACTGAGCCAGTAATAACAGAAGGCGCCCCAATAATAGAAGTTTCTGTACCCACAGAAACTGCATTATTGTAACATTTCAACTTTTTCTTAGTGATAAAGAATTACCAAGTTTGGTAAATCAAGGTCAAGAACAGATCAAAATTTGAATCCTGAAGTCTACATATATCCTCCTTGATAAGACAAATAGAAGTATAAAAAGGTAGTTTGACAGTGAGAGGGGTAATCTGGCATTTTGTATAACTAAAGTCAGCTCTTCAAATCCTACTCCAAAGAGACATCTACATTCAACCAGTTTCTTCCAGCAACGATATCTGAACTTGCCCTCCACCAGAGCCACTCAGAGTCGTTTGCTATTTTAAATGAGAAATACTAGTCATCAAGTATAATGATGGGTAAGGGACTTAAAGAAAGTAAAAACAGAGGGGCGTCTGGGTGGCTCAGTTGGTTAAGCAACTGCCTTCAGCTCCGGTCATGGTCCTGGGGTCCTGGGATCGAGCCCCGCATCGAGCCCCGCATCGAGCCCCGCATCGAGCCCCGCATCGAGCCCCGCATCGAGCCCCGCATCGGGCTCCCTGCTCGGCGGGAAGCCTGCTTCTCCCTCTCCCACTCCCCCTGCCTGTGTTCCCTCTCTCTCTGTCTCTCTCTGTCAATTAAATAAATAAAATCTTTAAAAAAAAAAAAAAAAGAAAGAAAGTAAAAACAGGGGCATCCAGGGGTGCCTGGCTGGCTGTCAGAAGAATGTGTGACTCTTGATCTCAGGGTCATAAATTTGAGATTACTTAGGTAAAAAAAATTTTGTTAAAGATTTTTTATTTATTTTTTGACAGAGAGAGACACAGCGAGAGAGGGAACACAAGCAGGGGGAGTGGGAGAGGGAGAAGCAGGCTTCCTGCCGAGCAGGGAGCCCGATGCGGGGCTCGATCCCAGGACCCCGGGATCATGACCTGAACCGAAGGCAGATGCTTAACGACTGAGCCACCCAGGCAACCCCCTACTTAGGTAAAAATTTTTAAGAAAAAGAAAAAGAGGAAGGAAGGAAGGAAGGGAAGGGAAGGAAGGAAGGAAGGAAGGAAGGAAGGAAGGGGAAAGAAGAAAGATGTTAGGGAAAGAGGCTGACAGGGTTTGGTTGTTCAGACAGGACCGTGATATTTTGAGGCTGTAATGTCCAAGGTTCTCAGCTTTGAAGATCCCCAAGATCCCTATTTTGCTATTTTGGGGGTGATCACTCAGGCTCACAGTGGGAGCTACTAGTAACCAAACTCCTAAAAGACTAATGTGCCAGCCAGCCGCCAATTTGTAGTTTTTCAGTAAGAAATATAATGCCAAGCCCAGGTGGTCAGTAGAGTCTCCCTTAGGGGAATAGCTGTGAGGTGGTAGGAAGCACCAGTTAAACTAAGAGAATAACAGACAGAGACCACAAGTTCTGAGGCCAGAATCTTAAAGGCTGAGAAGCCCTTCATTACTGTGATAAAGTGAAAATTCAGGTTACAAAACAGTATGTACACTATAACCCCAGCTGGGTTTAAGGATAAAATTAAACCTGGAAAAATATGTATCATAATGAGGCCAGTAGTTATCATCTCTGGGTAATGGTATTATGAGCGATTTTTATTTCCACTTTAAAATTTTCCACAAAATAATTAAGAGTTCCTTTTGAGGAAAGAAAATAAAGGATAAATTAAATATCCACCCTTAGAGACTTTGTTAAATAAATCATGATAATCCATATGGAATGGTATGCACTCATTAAAACCACGTTATAGAAATGTTTTCAGTGCTTGGGGAAGGAATAGTTAATACTTATGAGGTGCCTACTGTGTGTGAGGCACCATTCTAAGTGTTTTCTGTGTCTGAAATAATTTAATCTTGTACCAAGCCTGCAAGGCAGATGAGAAACCTGAGGTGGAAAGACGTTAAGAAATTTGCCCAAGGTCAGTTTCATTTTCTGTAAAATGAGTTTCCTTCCTGACATTATCTCATCAGGTTAATATGTGAATTAAAGGAGATGAATATAGAGAAAATAATCTGGTGTCCAGAACAGGGGTCAGCAAACTTCATTTGGCCCCAGGCCAAATCCAGCCCTGCCACCTGTTTTTTGTTTTTTTAATTATTTTTCAATTGAAGTATAATTAACATACGGTGTTATATTAGTTTCAGGTGTACAATGTAACGATTCAGTACTTCTATACATCACTCAGTGCTCATCACTCAGTGCTCACCACAGTACGTGTACTCTTAATCCTCTGTATTTCACCCCTGCCCCTACTGGCCTCCCCCTGCCACCCATTTTTGTGTGATCCATCAGCTAAGAAATGTTTTCACATTTTTAAATAGTTCAAAAAAATTTGAAAGGAGGGGCGCCTGGGTGGCTCACTCGGTTAAGCAGTGGACTCTTGGTTTTGGCTCAGGTCTTGATCTCAGGGCGGAGAGACTGCACCCAAGTCAGGCTCTGCGCTCAGCTCCCCAGAGTCTGCTTGAGATTCTTTCCCACCCGCCCCCCTGCTTCTCCCACCCACCTACACCCCACTCCTGTGCAAGCTGTCTCTCTCTCTCTGTAAAATAATAAATAAAAATCTTTAAAAAATTTTTTTCACAGGAGAATATTTCATGACACATGAAAACTGTATGAAATTCAAATGTAAGTGTCCAAAGAAAAAGTTTTATTGGAACACTGTCAAGCTCATTTATTCACTGTCCGTGGATGCTTTTGCACTTCTCTGGGATGAGTAGTTGCGACAGGATATGAACTGCAAAGCTTAAAATCTTTACTATCTGATCCTTTACAGAAAAAGCTTGCCAAAAGCCCCAGTTGAGGTCCAGCAGTGATTATAACAGTTATATGAAGAAAAGCTTTTTTTTGGTTTGTTTTAAAGATTTTATTTATTTATTTGAAAGAGAGACACAGCGAGAGAGGGAACACAAGCAGGGGGAGTGGGAGAGGGAGAAGCAGGCTTCCCGCGGAGCAGGGAGCCTGATGTGGGGCTCAATCCCAGGACCCTGGGATCAGGACCTGAGCCGAAGGCAAACGCTTAACAACGGAGCCACCCAGGCGCCCCAAGAAAAACTTTTATTAATCAGTTCACACAGCAGTCTCCAACTCTGGCCATACTTCAGAACCTTCCTTAGGTGCCCCGTTGCCCTTCCTAACCTGTTCCCCTTCACACGTGCAGCTTAGCCTGTAGCGAAGCAGGTGTGAGGCTTATATTTTCAAGTGCAGACTGTGTCTCATGTGTTCCATTTTACATATATCTTATTTAATTTCCTCCGCAGTCCTATGACAGCGGTATTATGGCCCTCGTTTTACAGATGAGGAAACCAAGGCCCATAAAATTTAGGTAATTTGCTAAAAAATTATATAGCTTAGGAAGTGGCAGTAATAACACTTTTCTGAAGCAGGCTCAGTAAGTCTCGCCATAGACGCTGTCTCTCTGTGCCTCTCTTGCTTTGTTTATTCTACCCTATAAGACCCTTGGTCACTTCCTGTTTGGGATGTGCACCCTAATCCCACACAGAAATCAAATATCAGTCCCATGTCTACCAAGATGAACGGCTAACTCTCTGGTCAACTGCAATTCACTACAGGGTAAAAGCTCACCTCAGCGACTCCTTCCACTCCTCGGTTTCACTTTAGTCTCAGTATATTTCAACACTGTTCTTCTGGAACCTACCTTGCTGTGTTTTGTCGAGGGTCTCTGTTGGTGGACATCTCTGTGGGAAAAGAGCACAATGGCGGGTTGATGGGGTGTGACTCCATTAAAATCACACTATGCAGACTTTCACCTTTTCACAGAATTCTTGTGTAATCATGTATGTGTTCATTTTTACAAAATGAAAAATGTTTCTTCCTTTGTACTTCTGCATTTGGGTGCCTCATGCTAGCCGGTAATGCCAACTTGTAGCAAATGAAAGACCCATAGATAATGTGAAATTCAACGGTACGGTGTTTATTTTACACCCAGCTTATTAGTAAACCTTGGTGCTATTTTTTTTTCTTCTTTCTTCTAGCATCTAGACTTATTTTGTCTCTATTTTTGAAGTCCTTTTTAGGCTCTTATTTCAATTCCGTCTTTTCCCTTCTGGGCACATGTAATTTCTCCTCTGTTGATCCCATTCCCCTGTGGCCAGTCAGAAGCCAGGGCAGGCCAAGGGGAGAAGAGCCTTGGGGTCATTTGCAGCACAGGTGTTGAAGCAAAGACTTGCAGTAACTGTACCTTCAGGAAGGATGCACAATACCTCTGTGGGCCCAGATCCAGTCCAACAGCCTGAGAGACCCTGTGGAAGGTGTCCTGCTAAGTTTCTGCTCTCCAGGAATAGCAAGTTTTAAATAGTAAACGAGGGGCACCTGGGTGGCTCAGTCGTTGAGCGTCTGCCTTTGGCTCAGGTCATGATCTCAGGGTCCTGGGATCGAGCCCCGCATCGGGCTCCCTGCTCTGCGGGGGGCCTGCTTCTCCCTCTCCCACTCCCCCTGCTTGTGTTCCCTCTCTCGCTGTGTCTCTTTCTGTCCAATGAATAAAATCTTTAAATAGTAAATGATTTGAAAGAACCTCACAAGGCAAGGCATATCTTACCTCCTCTTCTGTCATCGCTATAACAGAGGATTCAATCAGGTTTTAATTTATTCAGCCAGGTGCCTATGGAAGCTGCCTCGTTTGTTTGGCTTTGTTTTTACGAAATCCCTTGTCAACTGTGTTCCCAGCGTCAGCGAGCTAATCCTGCCCCTCTGTCAGATCCGTGGTAGACAAAGGCCACTAACACAAAGTGTCCACAATGAGAACGGCAGAGGATCTATTAATGTGTCAGTTGCCTGTGAATTACAGCCAAGATATTTGCCCAACATATGGCACAAGGTTATCACATTGTAAAAGCAACTCATTTGAAGCCAAACATCCACGCACGCACACAGACGCTCAGAACTACTTCGTGATAAAAACAGTATGCCCGAGGACAAGTCTTCCTGGGGATTTGAAGCCACCACTGAGTAACAGTAGAGTTGATCTATCGGGATTATTTTATTTTCCATAGGATAAAAATAAATTAGAGATAAAATAAAATCAGGGCAGCTTTCAGGGATAAAGTAGAAAAACAACCGCATTTAGCTCTAATCCTCAGGACTGAGCGGCGTGGCGCATGGGCAGGAAAGAGTTCTATAACCAGAGTCCATTTTACCCATGAGGACACTTCAGTGGAAAGGAACAATGTGATGCCATGGAGTGTCACCTGGCCTTCTGTCAGAGGGGGGCCGGGAAGTTTGGGTCTCACCTTTACAGATTCAGAATCTTAAACAGGCCCAAACAGGACCCAAACACTAACTCACTAACAAAGCTCAAAGGCAGGAATGTAAAAAAACAGAATGCCAAATTATTCATTTCCCATGAAAAATAGAAAGGCCCCACTTCAAGGGTACTGAGTGAGCCTAATCAAAGAGCTCTCCCCTGGCCAGTAAAGCAGCCCAGAGCAGTGCATTCGTGGGCAAGCCAAAGCCTACACGGGGTATGTGCCTGAGGGGACCGTGGCTGCGGGGTAGAGAGGAGAGGTGGCGGCACAGTGGGGCAGGTGCAACGGCACTGGCGTCTGTTTCTCCTTCCGGACTCCTGGACTAGGTTTTGAACCCCCACAGGGAGTCAAGTATGGTCCGGAGCCGGTCAAAAGGTACAGGGAGGTTTTAGGAGAAACTATGTGATTCTGACAAAAGGCCATTTTGAGTTTGGGAAGGGGCCCTGTGTCAGTTTCCTGGGGCTACTGTAACAAAGTACCTCAAACTGGGTGGCTTAACATAACAAATTTATTCTTTCATGATTCTAGAGGCTAAAAGTTCAAACTCAAGGCCTTGGCAGGGTGGGTTCCTTCCCAGGGCACAGAGGAACAATCTGTTCTGTGCCCCTCTCCTCGCTGCTGGTGTCAACTGGCAACCCTTGGTGTCCCTTGGCTTACAGATGTGTCACTCTAATCAGTCTCTGCCTCCTTCATGCGGCGTTCTCCCTGGTAAAGATCCTCCCCTGACCACACTCCAGTCAGGCTCTGAACTCTCCTCTCAACGAGGCCACGACTTTCCGAGTCCCACGTCCTTCGGTGCATCACCCGGTTTTAGCCACAATTCCCCCCCCCTCCATATCTGATTGGGTCCGTCATCCTCCACCACCCCCCAGGTGGCATCGGCTCACTCTGGCCTGCCTTGGGCAAGAATCTCATTAGGTTAGCCTGGCAAAAAAATCCCTCCTTAGGACGCCTGTGTGGCTCAGTTGGTTAAGCGACTGCCTTCGGCTCAGGTCATGATCCTGGAGTCCCGGGATGGAGTCCCACATCGGGCTCCCTGCTGAGCAGGGAGTCTGCTTCTCCCTCTGACCCTCTTCCCTCTCATGCTCTCTATTTCTCATTCTCTCTCTCTCAAATAAATAAATAAAATCTTAAAAAAAAAAATCCCTCCTTACCTCTTATGTTCCCTCTGAGTAGTTTTCCATCTACTGACTCCCACCCTGCTCCCTGGCTATACATTGACTATTTCCCTTATTGTGTATTTGAGGTCCAGCTTAATCTCTCTCCCCGCAAAATCCCACTGCAGTGGTCTCTACAGCTATTGTGATAGTAACCTAAATGAAATCTGCCGTACTGTTGGGTTTTTTTTAAAGATTTTATTTATTGGGCGCCTGGGTGGCTCAGTTGGTTAAGCAACTGCCTTTGGCTCAGGTCATGATCCCGGAGTCCCGGGATCGAGTCCTGCATCAGGCTCCCTGCTCAGTGGTGAGTCTGCTTCTCCCTCGGACCCTACCCCCTCTCATGCTCTCTCTCTATCTCATTCTCTCTCTCAAATAAATAAATAAAATCTTTAAAAAATAAAAAAAAAGATTTTATTTATTTATTTGAGAGAGAGAGCACATGAGAGAGGGGAGGGTCAGAGGGAGAAGCAGACTCCTCTCTGAGCAGGGAGCCGGATGCAGGACTCATCCCAGGACCCCGGGATCGTGACCTGAGCCAAAGGCAGACATTTAACCGACTGAGCCTCCCAGACACCCCACGAATAATATTTCCTTATAAAGACAACAGTTATATTAGATTAATGGCTCCTATTACTCCACTGTTTCACCATCTTAATTAATTACATCTACAATGCCCTTATTCCCAAATAGGATTGCATTCTGAGGTACTGGGGGGTGAGGACGTCAACGTATCTTTTTCAATTCAACCCATAACAGGCAGCCTCACTGCTGCACATAAAACATAGTGTAGTAGACATTCTAAGGTCACCTCATACAATTCTATCCCCTTTTCTGGTAGTGCTCCTTGTTCTTTTCCTTCTATGGGAGAGTATTCCCCCACACTCCAAATCCAGGACTCCGTACCCCTGGACACCCAGACTGAGATGTCACTCAAACAGGGCATGTAGCTGGTCAACTAATACCCTCTCCTCAGATTTTTCTAAGGAGAGCTAATAGGGGAAAGCCTTCCCTCTCTGGGATGGGGGGCCTGGGCACGGAACCCTACACCCGCGGCAGCTACTAAATCCATGAAGAGAATTTGTCTGCAGGAAGAGAAAATGAAGCCAACAGGAGCGGAGTTGAGATGAGAGGCAGAGAGCCAGAGCCAGATAGCTTAGGGGTTCCGGCTTCCAGCTCTCCCCCTTGCTCAGCCCTGGCTCTTCCAGGCTCATAATCAGGCCCCCTTTGTGCTCGGACTAGTTTGAGTTCCATTCTATGACTTGGAAGGAAAAGAGTCCTAGAAGATACATGCAGCAGAGCGAAGACAAAAGAGAAAGAGCATCAAGGTGACCGATGAGGGTTTTACTGTGGGAATCTTGAGGAGAGCACTCTGGGGCGCTGAGGTGTGTGTCTCTACAGGGGAGCCACCAAATCAGGAATTTTGGTGTTAAAGCTCAGCTGGACTTCATTATGCCCCCATGGGACCTGAAGATATTTGAATTAGAAATGAGAAGGACTATCAAAAGACTGGTTGGCGAGTCTAGAATCCCAGCAAGGGGGATCTACACAAGCTGTATGATGTAAATATTTACTGGTATCGGGCTCTGATGTCTGTTTTCACAGTGTAATATGCCTATCAGGAGGATGTTAATATATTCATCATTCAACAAATATTTATTAAGGGCCTATTATGTCTCAGGTGCACCGGTAAGGATGAGAATACAGTGGTACACAAAAGACCTGTGATTTCTGCTCCCATGGAGCTTTCAGTCCATGGGGCAAAAGATAGTCAACAAATAAATATACTAGTAAATGTGTAATTACGAATTATAGCAAGTATTATGAAGGAAAGTTATGAGAGCCCTACTTTATTTTTTTTAAGATTTTATTTTTAAGTAATCTCTATTCCCAATTTGGGGCTCAAACTCACAACCCTGAGATCCAGAGTCTCATGCTCTACTGACTGAGCCAGCCAGTTGCCTCCAGAGATGTGCTTTAGATCAGAAGATTTAGAAAGGCCTCTCTCATGATGGACTCTGAAAAACAAACTGAGGTTTCTGGAGGGGAGGTGGGTGGGGGGATGGGTTAGCCTGGTGATGGGTATTGAGGAGGGCACATTCTGCATGGAGCACTGGGTGTTATGAACAAACAATGAATCATGGAACAGTACACCAAAACAAATTATGTAATATATGGTGATTAACATAACAATAAAAAATTTAAAAAAAAAAAAGGAAAGGCCTCTCTCGGGGCGCCTGGGTGGCTCAGTCGTTGAGCGTCTGCCTTCGGCTCAGGTCCTGATCCCAGGGTCCTGGGATCGAGCCCCACATCAGGCTCCCTGCTCCACAGGAGGCCTGCTTCTCCCTCTCCCACTCCCCCTGCTTGCGTTCCCTCTCTCGCTGTGTCTCTCTGTCAAATAAATAAAATCTTAAAAAAAAAAAAAGAAAGGCCTCTCTCTGAGGAGGGAGTATTGAGACTTGCAGGTGAGTAGAAATTAGCCAGGCAACAAATGTGTGGGGGAGAAATGAAAGGCAAGGCAAGGCAATAGAAGGGAAGAGAATTCCATGCAAGGGAAATAGTTATGCCAAGGTCCTACGGCTAGAAAGAGCTTGACTAGAAATGAAGGCAAAGCGTGGCGAAGTATAGTAAGGGAGAGAAGAGAGAGGCTTGAAAAGAGCCCAGAGAGATAGACAACAGCCCCATGTAAGGATTCCAGATCCTATACTAACTGCCCCTATAGAACTTTCCACAACAGAAAGCCACAGAAGAACTTTATTATTATTATTTTTAAGAACTTTAATTCATGTTCCAAATTACCTTAAGAAGAAAAAGAATTGAGTAAGGACAAGAGAGAAAAGAGAGACCAGTTAGGAGGTGATTTGCAGTAGTTCAGAGGAGAGAAGATGGTAGCCTGGACTAGGTGGTGGCAGAGAAGTCTGGATGTGAGCTACACATGGGAGGTAGAGCTGATGGCGCCAGGCCTGGTGTGGGTATGGTCGGTGATGGAGAGGGAGCCATCAAGAATAACTTTCAGGTTACTGGCTTGAGCTTCTGGCAGTTGGGACTGCCATTATCTGAACTGAGAAATAATGAAGAAGATGTTGCAAGGAGAAGGGCAAGGAAGATCAAAGAGTGATTTTGGTTTTAACATGTTAGGTGGAAGATGCCTGTAGCACTTCCAAGTGGAGATATTAAACACCAGTTGGATATGTGAGTCTCCTGTGCTACATGAAAGATCTGGGCTGGTGGTATAAATCTGTGAACCACTTGAAAAAAACAATAGGAATGGATGAGACTGCCTAAGAAAGGGACGAGGGGACTGAGATCAGAGGAACTCCTTACACTTAGTTGTTGGTTACAAGCCAACATGTTAACAGTGGAAACTGAAAAGGTACCACCAGGCAGTGGCAGAAAAAACAAGAGTGCAATGTCACAGATTCCAAAGAGAGAGTGTTAGAAGGAGCCACCGGTCACATGTATCAGTGGCTGGGGAGTCCAGTAGGATGAAGATGGAAATGTTTACTGGACTTGGTGGACAGAAGGGCTATTGATGACCTCATCAAGAGTTTCCCCAGTGGGGCCTTGAGGGCATCAGCTAGACTGCATGGGTTGAAGGGTGAATGGGAGGTGAGCAATGGAGTCAGGATGGGTAGACAAGGCTTTCAGAAGCTATATTTATGGGGCACCTGAGTGGCTCAGTCGGTTGGGTGTCTGCCTTCAGCTCAGGTCATGATCTCAGGGTCCCCGGATCGAGTCCTGTGTCAGGCTCCCTGCTCAGCAGGGAGTCTGCTTCTCCCTCTGCTCCCCTCCCTCTCACTCATCACTTTCTCTCTCTCAGGTAAATAAATAAAATCTTAAAAGAAAAATCTATATTTACTATGGGGAGCAGAGCAATGGGACAGTAACTCAAAAGGAAATGTGAGGTCGAGAAGGGCACGATTTAAAGATGGGAGATACTACCACGTGTATGACTGCAAATGGGAATAATTCCAACAGAGCAAGGGGATAATGATGTGAGAGCCTGAAGAGGACACAGGGGACACACTTTCCTCCGGACGGGGCTAAGCTGGGCCACATCGCCTCCAGCTTCACTCTGCTTTTGTTGCTGATCCACAACCTTCCCTCCTCACTGACTCCTTCAGATCGACTTAAGAATGCTTCACTTACATTAAAGTTTTTCATTTTCTTCATTTAAACTGTGAGGCAGGATCTTTAAAGGGGGCAGCATATCTTTGTGTTAATTCCACCACATTTTGATTTTACAGTTTAGCTCTTTGGAAAGTATGTCCATCTTTCTTAGCCACTGTACTGATGAGAAATGTTCTGTCCCAATGTACCAACTCTGTTCCATAGGCGATTGCCTCAGTGGCATGACTGGAGTAACCTAGTAAAATTATCCTTGCCCCAAAATATCATTTAGTAAGAAATAGTAATAAAGTATAGAAGTTACCTTTAATATGCATCTTAATTTCACAGATATTACCTCATTTAATCTTCCTAAGAGTTCTGTAAGGTAGGTTTTGTTATCTACATTTATTTTTTTTTTTTAAGGATCTGTTTATTTATTTGAGAGAGAGAGAGCATGAGCGGGAGGGGCAGACAGAGAGGGAGAGAGAATCCCAAGCCGACTCCCTGCTGAGCACAGAACCTGATGTGGGGCTGATCTCAGGACCTTGAGATCATGACTCAGATCATGACCTGAGCCGACACCAAGAGTCAGATGCTCAAGCAACGGCACCACCCAGGTGCCCCTTGTTATCTTCATTTAGAAATGAAGATACTGGCACCAGGATATGTTAAGTGATTCACAAGGTTTCATAGTTAATAAATGGCAGATCTTGGGTAGTCTACATCCAAGTTTCAAGAAAAGCTCTAGTTGGATCTTTACATATGTAGTTTCATGGACCTGGAGATTGATGTAGAAGATGAGATAATCACAGATGTTCTGACCACACTCCTCAGCCCTGAGCTCTAGGAACAGGAATGGGGAGGGAGAGAGGCAAGGAAGCACAGATACAAAGTTCAGCTCTGGGGGCGCCTGGCTGGCTCAGTCGGAAGAAGCACATGCAACTTTTGATCTCGGGGTCATGAGTTCAAGCCCCATGTTAGGTGTAGAGATTACTTAAGTAAATATTAAAAAAAAAAAAGTTCAGCTCTGAAAGACACTTTCAAGTGCCCTGAATTCATCACTTGGGCATCTTCCATAGATCAACTGTCATTTCACACAATTCAGTTCATGTCCTCACAAGTCAAAATGACACTGAGAAACAACCTGGTTCCTGTGGACAATCAGACTGAAATCATGCATTTATTAACTGCAATTAACCAGGAACAGGCTTAGATTATTCCTCTTCTTGTTCCAGCACACAGAGTGGAGGGTAGAATAAAAGTTTCCTGCAACTTAATTTTCTGAGAATGGTGTTTGAAGTTGGGATGAGATCATGGATATGAAATCCTCTTGAAAATGGTACTACCATGGCCCCTGGGTTGCTCAGTCGGGTTAAGCATCTGGCTTCAGCTCAGGTTATGATCTCAGGGTCCTGGGACTGAGCCCTGCGTGGGGCTCCCCACTTAACAGGGAGTCTGCTTCTCCCTCTGTCTTTCCCCCCGCTTGTGATCTCTCTCTCTCTCTCAAATAAATAAATAAAATCTTAGAAAAAAAAGAAGAAAATGGAAATGAAAATGAAAATGGTACTGCCACTTTGCTGTGTGATGTATTCTTGGTGGTGTTGGAAGGGAACTGGCAGCTCATTCTATTATCTCAGAGCTCAGGACCTTGTGAGCCAGCGACGGCACCTCCTACCGAAGGTGCCCCGCTTGCTGAATAGCCCACTCCTCTTCCATCACACTAAGAAGATTCAAACAGAAGAGGGACAGTGTCCTTTGGAAGTGGTAAAAACAGTTCAGAGGCCCAAGCTGATTCTTCCTTGTTTTTACTAAGTAAACGAATGTTTTGGGAAATGTCTACTGGGTAGGTAAGCTGTAGGAGTACTCCCTCCACATACACTTAGTGACAGATAAAGCAAGAAGAGGCATCCCTTTCTCAGGAAATTATCCTGATAAACTAAGGCAAAATGACAGTCCGTAATGCAGCTCGATTAAAGGATCAATATTTGGATTCAAGAGGACCAGGGTACAATCCCATTTCCATGACTCATTAGCTGTGCGACTTCATTTCTCTCAAGTTTATTTTGCTCGCTGATAAGATGGGTATGACAATAGTAATGCTTAACTCACAGGGATAAGTAAAGAGATAAAGCAGATAAAAGGGATAAAAGGTACATGGTGCCTTCCATCGCAGGGGCCCATATCAAACATTAATTCCCTCCCTCCTCGACCCCTAGCTTAGCCATTGGTCTGCAGGTGCAATTTATTCACCTCGAGGAAAGTATGAGGAGTCTTGATTGAGGTGTTGAAAACGGTTTCTCCAGAGTGAATGAAGCCCCAAACTGGAGAACTGAGGAGTAGTGGGTGTAAGAGTTTTGGGGGGGGGGGCTTAGTTGTCCTTGGGGCTCCTTGGGGCTATAGAAAGCCGTCTGCTGGTGTAGTAAGGATTTGGACTGGAGGCTATGAAACTTGTGTCACCAATCATTTCCGACACATTAAATCAAGTCTGACATATTGGCTTCTAAGTTCAAGGTTTTAATTCACTTTGGAAGGCAAAGCATTTTGCAACTAGATTCACTGCTTGGTTATATTCTCTTTCCTGAACTCCTATGCTTTTCATTTCTCAGAACCAGTTTATCAAGACTAATGCCTGTGCTGTTAGCTTGTCTGGAGAAAACAAAGCCATTAACGATAGTTAACATATTAATTGCAGAAAGTGCTTCTTTAAGTTTCTGTTGGCAACAAGTTACCAGTCTAACAGAGTAAGTGAAGTGCATCCAAGCTCACTTGAAAACCTGGCCAGGCAGGATTTTTAATCTTCATACTTCAGGTTTTCGTTATTACGGTTGCCAAAACGCCAAGCTTATAATTTACAAGTAGTACCCACGTGTCACTGGGAAAGAAACCCAAACCTAAAAATAGAAAGGAAACTCAGGAAAACACCAACCCAGATAAATAAATCTTATGTCAAATGTAGAAAGCTCTTAAACCTGTGCTCAAGGTTACACCAATTGTTTAAATTTCAATGGATTGAAACAAGTGCATTTACCAGTCAGCATGTCAATGCCCAGGGGAAAGTGACAATTTTTTTCATGTTTCAGAAAATCTTTTCATGTCATTTCTTGCTCTTCTTTTTCTTCTTCCTTCTGACTGATTATTCAATTCTTAGGTAACAGACTGCTTTTTCTCTAACAGCCAGGTTAATATTTCCATTGGGATTACTTTTACCAAATCATCATATCTATACAGCCAAGGCCATTGATCATTGCTATGCGGACCTCTGTTACATTACCACTCGCTGCATCCCCAACCCCAACCAGTTGTTGGAAATGTGTGTGCCATTTTTAAGGGTAGAACAGATGTGAGATGGATGGTTGCAAACCATTGACTCCAAGCCTAAAACTTTGGACCTCCTTTTCTCTTTTCCCCATACCCCAGCCAACCACCAAATCCAGCTAATATTTTCTTAATTTTTTTTTCTTACATTATCCAGCCTTCCTTTCTCTGGTGTGATGTTTAGTTTTGTGTGTGACCTGGGCTAGGCTATAGTACCCAGTTGTTTAATCAAACACTAATCTAAGTGTGTGTTGCTGTGAAGCTATTTCATAGATGTGGTTAACATCTATAGTCAGTTGACTTTAAGTAAAGAAGATTATCTTTGATAATGTGGGTGGATTTCATCCAATCAGTTTAAAGTATAGGAGAGGAAAAATTTTTCCTTACCCTCTTCGGTTGAGTATACAGGAGCTGCAGATTAAACTGACAAAAGACAGATTAACAGGAGGGAAAAAATGGAGTTTATTTACCCACACACTGTGTGTATAGCAGGAGACCTTAGTGATGAGTGATTAGAATTTGGGGCTTATATACCATCGTAATGAGTGAAGGGGGTGGGGAGAAAGGCATTTATGGGAAACCAAAGACTTTTGGAAAGATAAATGAGTTTTCAGGAGAAGAAACAGGAGATAAGAAAGTTTGTGATAATGTTTGTCTCCACAGGTATGAGTAGTCTCTCTGTCTCCTTCAGGGCCGTAAAAAACCTCCCTTGTACAAGGGATTTGGGGTAGGTTTTTATTCACTTTCTCCCTTCTGGGAATAGATCTGCCCTGAAGAGGAATTTATGGCAGCTTCATTTCCCAGAAGTTGTTGTTGTTAGTCAGATAAGGGGAACTCTTGAGAAAGCCTTTTTGTCTATTTGTTGAATCTCAAATATCTTCAGCTCAAGATCATCTTTATACCAGCTCTGGGATTCCAAATGGATCCCCACAAAAGACTGTTAGAGCAAAAACGGAAGTTTCCCAGAGAGGAAGTAATTCTCCCTCAAGACTGCAGGGTCAATTTCTACCTAAGTTCTGAGTCTCCAACCTGCCCTACCAACTTCAGACTTGTCAGCCTCCACAAGCACCTGAGCCAGGTCCCTAAAATAAATCTCTGTCTGTCTCTGTCTTTCTCTGTAGGTACAGAGGTGATAGGTAGATTGATTGATTGATAGATCTCTACCTCATCTATCATCTATCTATCTATCTATCTATCGCCTATTGCTTCTGTTTCTATGGAGAAGAACCCTGAAAGATGCACGGTGCCACTATCCTTAGTCAAAGATCATTGGAAACTTAACTAGTCTTCGTATTTGAAGTGTTTCTCTGTTCCAAATCTTATAAATCATTTTTAATTTCATCTTCCTTTGGCTACTTCCCAGAGCCAGCAGGACACAGCCCAACTCATTAAGGAGGCAATCTAGGCCCTCAGCATTTTGGCACTCCCTACCAATCCAGCCTCATTTCCCAACACTATCCTGTGCTCCCAAAAGCTTGTTTCCTGGTTCCTGAGTATGCTGTGCACATTGTCATCTTCTCCCTATCTGTATTTTTTATCGCCCGTTTTCTCATCCCCTCATCTTTGCTTATACATATCCTACCATTCTTCCAAGGTCCAGATTTTCTGACAAGTCTTCTTTCACCCCTTATATTACTTTCCGATTGTTGCTGTAACAAATTACCACAAACATAGTGGCTTAAAAGAACACAAATTTATTCTCCTACAATTCTGGAGGTCAAAAGTAAAAAATCCATTTCACTGGGCTAGGGTCAAGTTGTCAGGAAGGCTTATTCTTTCTGGAGGCTGAGAGGGAATCTATTAACTTGTCCTTTTCAGCTTCCAGTGACCACCTGTATTCCTTGGCTTGTGGCCCCTTCTCCCATCTCCAAAGTGCATCACTCTATGCTCTGCTTCTGTTGTTGTCAAATGGCCCTCTCTCTCCTATAGTAAAATCTCCCTCTGCCCTCTCTTATAAGGACACTTTCAATGATATGGAGGGCCCACCAAGATAACCAGAATAATCTGTCTTTTTTTTTTTTTTTTTTTAGTAAACCATGACCCCAAGATCAAGGGCCACATGCTCTACTGACTGAGCCAGTCAGGTGCCTAAACTCTCTTAAAGTCCTTAATATAATCTCATCTACAAGGTCCCTTTCGCCCTATAAGGGAATATTCACAGATTCTGTGGATTAAGATACCTTTGAGGGCCATTATTCAGCCTATCACATTGCCTATCTTTTCTACTTCCTTAACTTCAACCAGCATGGTTCATTGTTTAAACCACTCTCTCCAACATCCTCCCCACTTCTTTGTATCCATGTCTTCTCTCTCCCCCCCCTAGCCCAGTAACTTACTGTCTCTAGAACTCCTGAGTCCTGCTAGGGAGGGAAAATTAGGCAACTACAGATCATCACCATGGCAAATTTATGATGTCCAATCTCAGCTGTATCCTCAACCCCCTCAACAATCCTTTGCAAGCACTCTCTCCCACTCCACTCAGCAATGGTTCCCTCACAATTCCTCTCAATCTACTCAAGCACAAGACTGTGACTCAAACAAACTGGCTTCCATTTCACTGAGAAAAACCAAGGTCATTAAGTAACAGATATCTGATCTCTCCCATTTCTAAAAATGTGGCTTTTTTTCCACCATGGCTACAACCTTCCCACAAATCTTAGAGGATGAGATATCATTCTACTGTTCCAGACTCATTCATCCACCTTTGCTCCTGCTTCTCTTCTGTGTTGTTTTCCCCAGGACCTTACTTTATCAGACATGCTCTCTCTTTATCTCCAATTTCCTCCTTTCAATTCACTCATCCTTGGGTCTTAGCCTAGGAGCATGATCAAGTTATTCACACACCAACACAAAACAAAACAAAACATATAAACAAAAAAACTTCCTTGACCTTTCATCCCCCTCTAGCTTTTACTCTTTCTCCTTCCCCTTCTCAAATCAGACGTGATTATCTTCTGCTCTAAACCTGTTCGCCTTCCAGTTTTCTTAATCTCAGTTCTTATGACCACCATCCAAATTAGAAACAGGGGCCTTATTCTAGACTTTGTGCTCTCCTTCATATACATTCAGTCAATAACCAAGTACTTGTTGTTTTCCCTCCTTGAAATCTCCCAAATCTGTCCTCTTTTGTTCATTGCTATTCAATTATGGTCCTTACTGATATTTTGCCTAAACTATAGCATCATAATCTTAAGTGATCAACCTGCCTCCACTCTTATTTCTTTTAATCCATCCTCTACACTACACCTAGAATTGGATACTTGAAAACATTAAATCTAATCATGTAACTCCCCTGTTTAAATGCTTTTAATGGCTCCCGTTGCCTACAGCCTAAGTCCAAACTCTTTATTAACATGGCTCACAGGCCCTCCATAACCTGACCAGACTTATTCCCCATAAATCCCAATCATGCACTTGACACTGTAATAATTCTGCATGTTCCTTCAACATGGCATGCTTTTTTCCACTTATCGGCTCTTGCTTGTGCTGTTTCTGCAATGTGCAAAGCCCTACCCATGTTTGCTCACCTGTCAACCTCATATCCATCCTTCCAAATCCACTTAAGCAACATTTTCTCCAAGCCTTTTCTGAACACCAGACGGGATTAAATACTCCAGCTTTGTGTGCACTTAGTACCTTGCACATACTTTATTAAGTTATGCTGAAATTATCTATTTACCTATCTTGTTTCCTTACAAACTCCTTAACTTAAGGACACAGACCATCTCAACTCATATAGTAATAATAATGGTGAGTATATTTCATTTAATACAGAGCTTGTTTTATTTACATTTTATTTTGAGTGTTTGGGTATTTACTTTTTATGTCTCCCTCATGGGCCTGGAAGCCCATTAAGACTAGGAAGTGTATTTTATGACATATCCTTATCATATAGCAGATTATGTACATAAAGATATTTATGAATGACTATTATTGTGAACATTATGAAAAACAACTCAGGCATATACTTTACTAATCACGGGCCAGTTCTATCATTCCTGTGATATAACAGCTGCCCATTTCTGGTCAAATCTAATTACGACAAATTGCAAGATCTCTAAATTCTTATGCTAGTAGTTAATATAATACACATAGATTTTTTTGTTGTTGTTTTTATTGTAAAAGTATCTGGCTAACAGGCAAATATAGTAACAAAAATAGTTTCCCTTAATAGGCAATTCCTCAGGTAAGGAACTCCATATTTTATGAGGCACATGTCGTCAGTCCTGTTCAACCACATTCCTGCTGTAGTCCCCTTAAGTCCTCTTCCCCATCCCAGATAAATGCATCTTTTTTCAAAGCACTTCCAGCTCTAGCCAGTCCTCTTTCGCTATCTTATAAATTCAAGGGAATTCGGGGGGAGCCAAGACAAACTCTTTTTATTTTTCCACTATAGCACAATCATTTTATTCAAGTGTGATATGGGATAAAATAAGGATGACTTTCAAAGGAAAAGAAAGAGCAGAGCCATCATAAAGGGCAGTATATAACCTGAGGGAATGACCTAAAAAGTCTTTTGTCCTCACTCCTTCTGGCTGTTTTTCTGTTAACATCCGAGGTGTGTTTGAGCACACCTTTGTGCCCGAATTGTTTTACTTCTTATCCGCTCAGCACACTACTTCCCTTGAGTTTGTGCCCTGCTGATCCTTACAGTGTCCCCCCATCACCCAACCTCTTGGATTTTTCTTCCTGTAAAGGCAGCTCTGATTCTACATTTGGATTTACAAAAATCATTAATGATTATTTGTACTTTGTTTTGTTTTAAAGATTTTATTTATTTATTTGTCAGAAAGAGAGCACAGGCAGCAGGCACACGTGGCAGGCAGAGGGAGAAGCAGGCTGGAAACAAGGACCCTGGGATCATGACCTGAGCCGAAGGCAGACGCTTAACTGACTGAGCCACCCTGATTTTTGTACTTTGACAAATATTTATTGGACATCTGTTTTTCACACAAGGCACTATGAACATTCAAAGATGAATTTGGTGTGGATGAGCTAAGCAGTCCTCAACCCTTGGTGTGAACCAAAATGACCTATGCAGTTTTCTAAATATACAGTTAATCAGGCATCGACTGCAGAAATTCTAATTCCATCGGTTTGTGGTATGAACATTTTTTAAAAGTTCACAAGTATGTTGATACCAAAAGTCAGACAAAGACACTATAAGTAAAGAAAACTACAGACCGACATCCCTTATGAACACTGATGTAAAAATCCTCAACAAAATTCTAGAAAACCAAGTTTAGCAGCATATTAAAAAGTATTACACACCATGACCTAGGAGTTATTCCTGGAATTCAAAGATAGTTCAACATTCTTATTTTTAAAAATTTTTTTATTTTTATTTTTTTAGATTTTATGTATTTGTTTGACAGAAAGAGATAGCCAGATAGAGAGAGCACAAGCAGGGGGAGAGGGAGAAGCAGGCTTCCTGCTGAGCAGGGAGCCCGATGCAGGGCTCGATCCCAGGACCCTGGGATCATGACCTGAGCTTAACAGCTGAGCCACCCAGGTGCCCCTAGTTCAACTTTTTTTTTTAAGATTTATTTATTTATTTATTTGACAGAGAGAGCAAGAGAGCACAAGCTGGGGGAACAGTAGAGGGTGAGGGAGAAGCCGGCTCCCTGCAGAGCAGGGAGCCCTATGAGGGGCTCCATCCCAGGACCCCGGGGTCATGACCTGACCCAAAGGCAGACACTTAACCCTCTGAGCCACCCAGGCACCCCCCTAGTTCAACATTTTTAAAAACAAAACAAAACACATGATTATCTCAATTGATGCACAAAAAGCATCTGATAAAATTCAATACTTCTTTATGATAAAAACACTCAACAAACTAGGAATAGAAGGAAATTACCTCAACATAATAAAAGCCATATATGAGAAATCCACAGTGAACATCATACTCAATGGTAAAAGACTGAAAGTTTTTCCTCTAAGATCAGGAACAAGGCAAGGATGCCCTTGAGGTTCTAGCCAGAACAAGTAGGCAAGAAAAAGAAATAAAAAGCATCCAAATTGGAAAGGAAGAAGTACAATTACATCTATTTGCAGATACAGGGGAGAAAAAGGGTCCCTGGTGGCATCTGAAAATTAAAAGGACAAAGATTAAGGGGAGAAAAGCATACAAATTTACTTGTGTTATGTAACATGAGAGTGTTCATAAGAAGAGTCAAATAAACAGTTAAACCTGAGTATTTTTATGCCATAAAGTGTGGACAGTCATGAAGATATATGGTAGGTCAAAGAATATGAGGTAAGTGTAGTAAACTGAGGGAAACTTGTTAAGGTCTGCTTGTTCAGATTCTTCTTAGCATTTCTTTATCTTTGAAAATAAGGGTGCTCCTTTCCTCTAGGTAAGGAAGGGCATCTTTCACATGAGAGTTTTATGACCTGTTTCGGGAAGAAGGATGAGAAGAAGGCCAGAATGACCTTCCTGCTTCTGCCTTTCTGTCAAACTCTTTTAGCTTGAAATATTCAAAATGCCAAAGTGCCATATTTGGGGTAGTGTGCCTTAAATCTCATCTTGGATGATATGATCTTACATATAGAAAACTCTAAAGATTCCACAAAAAGAACTATTTATTAGTTAGATTTAAGAAATGAACTCAGCAAAGTAGCAGCATACAAAGTCAACCTGCAAAAATCAGTTGCATTTCTATACACTAACAATAAACAATCTGAAAAGGAAATTATGAAAATAATTCTGTTTACAATAGCATCAAAAAGAATAAAATACTTACGAACTAAGTTAATCAGTGAAGTGAAAAACCTGTATAATAAAAACTGTAAATCATTACTGAAAGAAATTAAAGAAGATATAAATAAATGGAAATACATCCCATGCTCATGGATTAGAAGACTTAATACCATTAAGATGTCAAGACTACCCAGGACACCTTGGTGGCTCAGTAGGTTGAGTGTCGGACTCTTGGGTTTGGGCTCAGGTCATGATCTCATGCCCCGAGAGATCAAGCCCCACCTCTGGCACTCAGCAGGGAGGTTGCTTGAAGAGTCTATCCCTCTGCCACACCCCCCAACTTGTGCATGCCTGTGTGCGCACACGTGTGTGCCTGTAAGTGCACATTCTCTCTCTCAAATAAATAAAATCTTTAAAAAAAGTTTTTATTTATTTATTTGACAGAGAGAGACACAGCGAGAGAGGGAACACAAGCAGGGGGAGTGGGAGAGGGAGAAGCAAGCTCCCCGCTGATCAGGGAGCCCGATGTGGGGCTCGATCCCAGGACTCTGGAATCACGACCTGAGCCGAAGGCAGATGCTTAACGACCGAACCACCCAAGCGCCCCTAAATAAATAAATCTTAAAAAAAGATGTCAATACTGGGGTGCCTGCATGGCTCAGATGGTTAAGAGTCTGCCTTCGGCTCAGGTCGTGATTCCAGGGTCCTGGGATCGAGGCCCATGTCGGGCTCCTGGCTCAGCTGGGAACCTACTTCTCCCTCTCCCTCTGTCTCCCCCCCCCCGACTCATGCTCTCTCTCTCTCTCTCTCTGTATCTCTGTGTCTCAAATGAATAAATGAAATCTTTAAAAAAAAAAAGATGTCAATACTACCCAAAGTGATCTACAAATTCAGTGCAATCCCTATTAAAATCCCAATTTCCAGATATAGAAAAACTCATCCTAAAGTCCATATGAGGGTGCTTGGGTGGCTCAGTTTGTTGGGCGACTGCCTTCAGCTCAGGTCATGATCCTGGAGTTCCAGGATCGAGTCCCGCATCGGGCTCCCCGCTCGGCGGGGAGTCTGCTTCTCCCTCTGATCCTCCCCCCGTCATGTGCTTTCTCTTTCTCTCATTCTCTCTCTCAAATAAAAAAAATCCTAAAATCCATATGAAATCATAAAGGACACTGAATAACTAAAATAATCCTGAAACAAAGCTGAAGGACTCACATTTCCTGATTCCAAAATTTACTACAAAGTTCCACTAATCAAAACTGTGTGGCACTGGCATAAAGACAGACATATAAACCAGTGAAATAGAACAGCCCAGAAATAAACCCTCACATATTTGGTCAAATGATTTTTGACAAGAGTGCCAAGACCATTCAATGGGAAAAGGACAATCTTTGCAATGACTGGTGCTGGGAAAACTGGATACCCACATGCAAAGAATGAAGTTGAACCCTTTGCCAATACCATATGCAAAAATTAACTCAAAATGAATCAAGGGCTTACATGTAAGACCTAAACTTATAGAACTCCTAGAATAAAACCAAGGACAAATCTTCATGACATTGGGTTTAGAAATGATTTCTTGGATATGACAACATAGGCATAGGCAATAAAAGAAGAACGGCAAATTGGGCTTCATAAAAATTTAAACATTTTCTGTATCGAAAGACAATTTCAACAGTAAAAGGCAACCTAAAGAATGGGAGAAAATATTTGCAAATCATGTATCTGATAAAGGAGTAATATCCATAATACATAAAGAATTTCTAAAGCTCAGTAACAAAAACCAAACAACCTGATTCAAAAATGGGTAAAGGACTTAAATAGATATTTTTCCAAAGAAGTATATAAATGGCTAATAAGCACATGAAAAGATGCTCAGTCTTACTAATCTTCAGGGAAATGAAAACCAAAACTACAATGAGATACCAACTCACACCCATTACAATGACTACTATCAAAATGACAGAAAATAAGGTGCCTGGGTGGCTCAGTTGGTTAAGTGTCTGCCTTCAGCTCAGGTCATGATCCCAGGGTCCTGGGATTGAGCCCCATGTTGGGCTCCCTGCTCAGTGAGGAGCCTGCTTATCCCTCTCCTCCCAGCTCATTCTCTCTGTCATTATTTCTGTCTCTCTCAAATAAATAAATAAAATCTTTAAAAATAAAAAAAATTTTAAAAACCAGATAATTAAAAAAAAAAAGACAGAAGATAACAAATGTTGGTGAGGATGTAGAGAAATTGGAACCCTTGTGCACTACTGGTGAGAATGTAAAATAATATAATTCCTGTGGATAACAGTATGGTGATTCCTCAAAAAAATTAAAAATAAAATTACCACATGATCTAGCAATTCTACTTTTGAGTATATAACCCCCCAAAATTGAAAACGGGCTCTTGAAGAGATATTTGTATACCATGTTCACAGCAGCATTATTCACAGTTACTAAAGCATGGAAGCAACCCAAATGTCTATTGATAAGCTAAATGTGGAATATAAATACAATGGAATATTATTCAGCCTTCAAAAGGTAGAAAAATTTCACATATTCTACAACATGAATAAACCTTGAGAGTATTATGCACGTGAAATAACCAGTCACAAAAAGACAAATACGGTATGATTCCACTTATGTGAGGTAGTTAGAGTAGTCAAAATCATAGAGACAGAAAATAGAATGGTGGTTGCCAAGGGCTGGGAGGAGGGGACAATGGAAAGTTATTTTTTTTTAAGACTTTATTTATTTATTTATTTGAGAGAGAGAGAATGAGAGAGAGCACATGAGAGCGGTTAGGGTCAGAGGGATAAGCAGACTCCCTGCCGAGCAGGGAGCCCAATGTGGGACTAGATCCAGGGACTCCAGGATCATGACCTGAGCCGAAGGCAGTTGCTTAACCAACTGAGCCACCCAGGCGCCCTGGAAAGTTATTTTTTAATGGGTAGAGTTCCAGTTTTACAAGATGAAAAGAGTTATGGAGATAGATGGTAATGATTTGCATAACATTATGAATGTATTTAATATCACTAAGTTGTACACTTAAAATCAAGATGATACATTTTTTATGTCATATGTATTTTACCACAATAAAAAAATTTGGAAAAAAGAAGTTCACAGATGATTTTCATGCCCTTCAAGGATTGAAACTATTAGATTTAGTTCTCATTGTCATATAGAGATACAAGGCTGCACATGAATAACTGAAATAAACTGAAATAAAGCAGAAATTGATGGGTGTCTTAAGATGCACTGACAACATGTTAGAAGGGTTTGAGAGGAGCAAAATACTACTTTCTGTTTGAGAAGTCAGTGCGAAGTCTGTAGAAGAGTACAGGAGAATGAATCTGGGATTCGAACTCAAGAGACCTGGTTTCCTTGCACCTCCACCACTTACTATGACATGGATTAAGCCTCATAACCGCTAAGGTCCATTGTTTCATACATAAACGAGAAGGATTCATATCTATGTCACAGGATTATCATGAAGATTTTAAACAACGAAGAGAAGAAATAAAACATGCACATAGAGTAATGCTATATATACAGAGCTGGCAATCAAAAAATGGTAATTATGTCTGAACCTGAGCTGGCATTTGAGTCAGGCCTTGAAGCATGGGTAGGACTTAAACTTTCAGAGATAAGGGGAAAGAGAATTCCAGTAGAAAAAAGAAGAGTGTTTATGGGCTGTATGGTTTTATAGCTATTTATGTGCACACATCATACGAAGTATTTTGGAAGCTTTAAAGGCAAACTGGATATGGATCTAACAGTTACCTCAGTAACTCATCAAACTGATACAGACACTTTTCTTTTTTGTATTCCCAATGTGCTACATGTGTTTTAATAGGTGTTTTTCTACCTTAAATTTTTTTGTTATAGGAGTAATTGATGCTCATAAAAGTTCAAAGAGGAAAATATTATATAAAAATTATTTAAAATAAAAATCACTACTCCCACTTGCTTTCTGATTTCTATCCTCCGAGGTAACTATGATTAACATTGGTGGTATGTCTCCTTGCAATCGCTTTTTATGCACGTACAAACGTGTGATATATACATATATGTATATACACTTTCCCCTTATATTCTTTGTTGCTCCTCAAATGAAATTATACTTTACCTACTATTTTAGAAGTTTCTTTTTATCCACATACCTGTGTTTCCTGTATAAATATATCTCAGGGAAAATTCCCAGAAATGGAACAAAACAAAAGGTTTTACATTTCAATAGATAATATTAAACTGGTGTCTTACTTTTTTTTTAAAGATTTTATTTATTTATTTGAGAGAAAGAATGAGAGCGAGAGAGAGAGAGAGAGAGCATGAGAGGGGGTTGGGTCAGAGGGAGAAGCAGACTCCCTGCCCAGAAGGGAGCCTGATGCGGGACTCGATCCCGGGACTCCAGGATCATGACCCGAGCCGAAGGCAGCCGCTCAACCAACTGAGCCACCCCGGCACCCTGGTGTCTTACTTTTTAAAATTAAAAAAAAATTTTTTTAAACTGGTGTCTTAATGGAATGAATACTTTATACTCCCAATAACAGAGTATGAAAAATTTTTTTTCCTACACAGTCATCAACACTGGATATTATCAAACAAATTTATTTACAGTCAAATCTAGATTAAAAAATAATTGATTCATGGGGCACCTAGGTGGCTCAGTCGTTAAGCATCTGCCTTCGGCTCAGGTCATGATCCCAGGGTTCTGGGGTTGAGCCCCGCATCGGGCTCCCTGCTCAGCGGGAAGCCTGCTTCTCCCTCTCCCACTCCCCCTGCTTGTGTTCCCTCTCTAGCTGTGTCTCTCTCTGTCAAATAAATAAATAAAATCTTTTAAAAAAATGGTTGATTCCATTTACATTAAAAATTATTAATAAAGTTTTATTATAAAAATTTTTTAAAGATTTTATTTATTTATCTGAGAGAGAGAGGCAGAGTGAGCACAAGAGAGAGGGAGAGCATGTGAGAGAGAGAGAGAGAGAGAACGCGCGCACCAGAAGGGGGAGAGGCAGAGGGAGAAGGAGAAGCAGATTCCCAGCTGAGCAGGGAGACCCATATGGGGCTTCTCCCTCTCCCTCTGTTCCTCCCTGCCCTGCTCTTTTTCTCTCTCAAATAAATAAATAAAATGATAGCGAGAGAGAGCATGAGCAGGGGAGAGAGAGAAGCAGGGACCCCACTGAGCAGGGAACCAAATGCTTTTGTCGGGCTTGATCTCAGGACTCTGAGATCATGGCCTGAGCCAAAGGCAGACACTTAACCTACTGAGCCACCCAGGTGCCACAATAAATAAAATCTTAAAACATTTTTTTTGATATAAATTTTTAATTCCATCCTAATTCCTTCCTTTAATTGCAATATTCTTTTTAAGTAATATATATATTTTTAAAGACTTTTATTCATTCATTTGTCAGAGAGAGAGAGAGCACAAGCAGGGGGAGCAGTAGAGGGAGAGGGAGAAGCAGGCTCATCACTGAGCAGGGAGTCCGATGTGGGACTCGATCCCAGGACCCCGGGATCATGACCTGAGCTGAAGGCAGACGCTTAATGACCGAGCCACCCAGGCGTCCCATCTTTTTAAGTAATATTTATGACATGCCAAAAAGAGGAAAACGTTTATAAATTTTCTCTTTTGATTATATTATATCAGTTATGATAAAAGTTAACAGGAATACTTGTGATGAGCACTGATTGTAGTATGTAAGTGATGAATCACAAAATTCTACTACTGAAACTAATATAATACTACATGTTAACTAACTGGAATTTAAATAAAAACTTAAAAAAGAAAAAAGTTCATAGGAATATGTTTTGTTTATATTCAGTTTTCCAAATCAAGAATTTGGATAAAAAATAATTATTTAAATCTGAAATTCATTCCAGGATGACTGGCAACTCTTCTGATTTGAAGAAATGAGAGAAGGTAAAATTTTAAAGAATGCATTTTTTCAGAAATGATTTTTTTTTTTTTTTAAGTGGGCTCCATGTGGAGCCCAACGTGTGCTTGAACTCACAACCCTGAAATCAGGACCTGGGCTGAGATCAAGAGTCGCACACTTAACCAACTGAGCCACCCAGATGTCCCCAGCAATGACTTTTTTAAAAAAAATTATTTTTATTTTTAAAAAATATTTTATTTATTTATTTGTCAGAGAGAGAGAAAGCACAAGCAGGGGGAGCGACAGGCAGAGAGGGAAGCAGGCTTCCGCCTGAGCAAGAAGCCCAACGCACGCACGGGACTCAACCCCAGGACTCTGGGATCATGACCTGAGCCAAAGGCAGACGCTTAACCGACTGAGCCACCCAGGCGCCCCAATGGCTTTAAAGATCTTGGCATTCTCTATTCTCTTCCACAAAATCTTACTTTGTAAATTATTAGTTTAAGTGTAAATTATATTATTAGCATTACATTAGCAATTTAGTTGTCGACAAACTGAGTACCAATACCTTCCCCTATTTTCAATACATCCGAGGATGTTTCCTAATTCTATTCCTGTAAAGAAATTTAAATTATGTTCATATACTAAATTTTGCCTGCTAAGAAGATAGTATGCAGTATGTTTTACTCTCTGATAGTTCCATCTTCTCTAATCACTGCCATGAGTGCAGTATGGTACATTAATTACCTCTGTCTCATCTGCTTTGTATTTCCATTTCTGGAACACTACAGCACTGCTAAATTAACAATATATCTAGATAAACTATTTTTTTAAGTTTATTTATTTTTTTTAGTAATCTCTATGCCCAACATGGGGCTCAAATTCACTGAGATCAGGAATCATATGCTCTCCCCACTGAGGCAGCCAGGAGCCTTCAGATAAACTATTAATGTTTGTGTCATCTAAGCTACGAGATTGCATTCTATTTTTTAAAAATTAATGAATAAGAATTTAAACTTAAAAATATATATTAAAAAGTTTTAAAAAATAACTATAAGAAAATATTAAATTCTAGATTCCTGAATATTTTATTCCCAAAGCTCGTAGAAATGGCATGTTTCTTTGACTTTCTGCATCATGTGTCTGCTTGTTCACTAGTTTATCTGTTGATGATGTCGCATGCTTACCTTCAGGAATGATTTGAATAATTAGAACAGGGATTCTTCCAGGAAGTGGATTCTATGGAGGGGGGATCAATTTCTTATTGACATTTAGAAAAATAAATTTTCATAGAAGAAAAATATATTGATTAAACCAATTGTAATCCAATCATATAGGGTTTGATTCTGGAATACTTTTGGCATTTAACTACTTCTGACTCAATGTAGGTACTTCCAAATGCGTAGGGCTTAAATCCTGATTTCTCTTGGTCTCCAACACCTGACACTTACTTTTCCCTGAAACAGGATTCATGTATGACTTTTATTCAATCAAAGACATGAGTCTTCTCCTGGTCATGTCTTTCCCACCACCCCAAGTACCATGGCTAAGAACTTGTTCCTGATGTTGCCACTTCAGATTCTCCATCTTAATCCTGCTCTAATAGTTCAACTTTACTTCCTCAAAGATGATTTTTCTCACTTCCAGTTTAGATCAGATTCCCCTTTCATACATGATTAGGCTCATAGTACTTTTTTTCCCCTTTTATTTCTCACAGTTCATAATTATATTTGCGTGGTTATTTGGAATGCCTGTGTCCCAGATTCCGTGAGGGACTGTTTCTGGATTTCATATCATTTTATTGTCAGAGACGCAATTAGTAGAAACTCAATAAGTATTTGTTGAATGAACGAATGAATGAATGAACTTCAAGCTCAAATCCCATCCTCTCTAAAGACATTCCTAACCTCTTTAGCCACAGTGATAAATCCCTCTCTTGAGAGGTGTCTGGATGGCTCAGTCGTTAAGTGTCTGCCTTCCACTCGGGTCATGATCCCAGGGTGTTGGGATCGAGCCCCGCATTGGGCTCCCTGGGCTCCCTGCTCGGCAGGAAGCCAGCTTTTCCCTCTCCCACTCCCCTTGCTTGTGTTCCCTCTCTCACTGTGTCTCTCTGTCAAATAAATAAGTAAAATCTTTAAAAAAAAAATCCCTCTTTTGAACTTGAGGCACTTATTGATGGTACCACTCATTTATTCCATGGAATCATAGATCCACAGAATTCTATAGGAGTTCAGAGGTAGCAAGCTTTATATTGTAAATAACGTCTGTAATTCACTGAAATAAAATTTTTGCTTTTATTTTTGTGAATACCATCATTAGTGATGGGGAGTTAATCTATGAAGTATTTTGAACAATCTTTGGACTTACTCGTATGTGTCGAGATTTTTCTGATGTTTAGCAGAAATTTACATTCTTGTGATTTTCAAAACAAATTTGGTTCCTAGGCATAAAAGAACAAGCAACAAGCCCATTCTTTTTACTAATGCTGGTCCCTCAGATTGTCGAAGACTGCTCTCTTATACAATCAAAACACAGCCCCTCCTTCAATTACTGTTTTTATGCTGTGGTTTTTAGCTCCTTCATCATCCTGATTTACTCTCCTGTCAACTGACTCTAGTTTGTCAATGTCCTTTTTTTAAATTTTATTTTAATTTATTTATTTGACAGAGAGAGAGAGAGCACAGCAAGGGGAGCGGGAGAGGGAGAAGCAGGCTCCCCAATGATCAGGGAGCCCGATGGGGGGCTTGATCCTAGTACCCTGGGATCATGACCTGAGCCAAAGGCAGACGCTTAACCGACTGAGCCACCAAGGCGCCCCAGTCAATGTCCTTCTTAAAATAAAATTACTTTTGTTACCAGTAATTTTATTTTTTTAAGTACACTATTCAAATGTCATAAGATGGTAGTATAAGACTTAAAATTTCTATAAATTTAGAGGTTCCTCTAAGAATAAATTTGTGATGATTCTTTAAATCTTTAAGTTCAAAAATTTGAAAAGCTAACTTTAATTAAGTAATAGATATATTTTTCTGGCAGCTGTCAAACGGTTGTTGGAGGATTGCTTAGATCACATAACCAAATCTATTCCTTATAGCTTAAGATTATCTGGCTTGCTCTGACCACTTGCTAGTTGAACTTCAAAAGAATTTAAACAAATAAATAACAAAATACCACGCTTGTTTTGGTGTGAGGAAAAAGTTTAGTCCTATGGCTATTACCTGCTAGGAACTAAACCCAATGTTTAATAATAATAATCAGCTCTTTCCTGGGCTCAACAAAATGTTTGATGTGGTTGGTACAAGCCTCTGATGAGGGTATTAGCCTTCATTTAAAAACGATCATTAGTTTGAGTTGGCATTACAAACATTACTAAATTGCTGATAATATCCTTCATTACCAGGCAAGAATTGTCCTTTTCAGTCCTGTACATATAATTTATCATCCATGCCAAGAATATTATAAGAAATTGTAAAGTAGCTTAATCGTTCAGTCTCAAAAGAAGGCAATGAATCCTACAGAAGAAAAAGTAGCAAATAAAATAGAATTATATAGAAATAAGTTAGAAAACGTAAGGAGGGCTTGAGCTCCTCTACTTCTGAAATGGTTTTACTATCTGGCACATAGTTATGATCATTAAATGTTTGCTAGATGAATAAAAATGTTCAAGCGCTAGGAATAATTCTACAGTGGGGACAACAAATTATAAGGAAGGTAGTTGGCTTAACCAGAATATCTTGTAATTTATTTTCAATTTCAATTTCAATTTTTACTATTTATTTTTATTTATTTTTAAAGATTTTATTTATTCATTTGAGACACAGATACAGAGGGAGAGCATGAGCAGGGGGGGAGGCAGAGGGAGAGGGAGAAGCAGGCTCCTCGCTGAGCCAGGAGCCCGACGTGGGGCTCGATCCCAGGACCTTGGAATCATGACCTGAGCTGAAGGCAGGTGCATAACCATCTGAGCCACCCAGGTGCCCCTACTATATTTTTAATTTCAACATTTTTGAGAACTCAATATGAGTTCAACATAGCACTATAGTCATTAAAAATACTCAAATATTTTAACATTGTGTAATTTAATCTCTTATTATCCAAATTTATATATTATAAATTACTTCTTTTTTCTCCTTCCTTCTTTCTTTCTTTCTTTCTTTCTTTCTTTCTTTCTTTCTTTCTTTCTTTCTTTCTTTCTTTCTTTCTTTCTTTCTTTCTTTCTTTCTTTCTTCCTTCCTTCCTTCCTTCCTTCCTTCCTTCCTTCCTTCCTTCCATCCTTCCTTCCTTTCTTTCTTTTTTCTTTCTTTCTTCCTCCCTTTCTCCCTTTTTCTCTTTCTTTCTATGAAAAATTCACTTGGGATATTTAGGTAATAGTATTTTAAAGTAGCCCATAAATGAGCTATTGGACCTGGATAGAGACGGCCATAACAACATGTTCAAGCAACAAAATGAACAAAAGAACCTTTGGAATGTATCTGGTTGTTCAAAAATAGGAGGTTCTTTCTTTCCTTTTTTTTTTTTTTAAGGCTCTAAGAAACTAAAATTCCTCTTTAAGGATTTTGTTGCTACCTTTCCTACAAAAAATTACCCAGATTACTTCTTGACCTCTACTTTGAGAGCACAGGAAGTCTTGCTGTACAATATTAAGTAACTTAGCTCTGAAGCTTACAGGTAGCTTTTTTTAAAATTTTTAATTTCTTTTAAAGATTTTATTTATTTATCTGACACAGAGAGAGAGAGAGAGAGAGAGCACAATAGGCAGAGAGGCAGGCAGAGGGAGAGGGAGAAGCAGGCTATCCACTGAGCAGGGAGCCGACCCCAGGACTCTGGTATCATGATCTCAGCTGAAGGTGGCCGCTTAATGGACTGAGCCACCCAGGCACCCCTAGGTAGTTTTTTATCTGAATAGTATATCCTAAATACTGTATGTAATTCCTGAATTGCTTGTACATTTGAACCTATTCCATCCCTGGATTATAGTATATATTCCTTACATAAACTTTTAAGAGAAAAGGCATTCAAGGTACATTTTTATATTTTATATACATATATAATATATATATAGATATATCCTGTAAGCAATAATTGAAGTTTGAAAAATATTATCACACTTGCAACTTTCATACTTGGAAAAGCATATACTAATTTGAAATTATTTTTGAAAGATCTGTCATAAACCAAATAAGAATGTGAGAATCCAGGACAACTTATAAAAATTTTCTTCAAAAAGAAGTTAAGTGTTTATGCTAAGGTCCAGTTTGTTACCAAAGAAAGCCCAGAAACAGCTAGGAAGCCTACTCCACTTTATTTATTATGATAAGAACCATTTGAGCATCATAGGCATCATATTAATCGAGGTGATCACTATAACTTCCAAACTCATTTTAGAGTAAATACAAAAATTCTACACTAAAGTAAAGCTGTTTTGACTTGAGATAAGTCTGATAAATAACTTTGAAAATGTCCATCAATTTATTATTTTACAAGCAGTTTTTCAATTTTTCTGCTATGCACTGTTTTAGGCACTGAAGTACAAAAATGAACACAATATAAAATTCTTGCCCTAAGGGAGTTCACATTTTAGTGAGGGGTATCTTTTCTTTCTCTTTTTCACAGGTATTTAATATGTAGTTTTCATATACAGTTAGGGAAACAGTATGTTACAGGACCCAAAGAAAAAAAAGCAGCATTAGTTGAAAGACGTTGGAAGTGGGTTTGTCTTGACTGTACTGTGAATTGGTTGTTGAATTAAATTAGCGTTTCAGAAGTATCTATTTAAATCCATATTGTTGACATTACAGTGAAAGCAGTGAAACTTGTCAGCAGATGATTAAGTTTTATGGTTGATGTCCACACTTTTGTAGCTTGGGAACAATATCAAGTTTCTGGGAAAAACATCCTTCCTCTCTCCCCACCCTCCCTCTATCATTTCATCAGGGGCTCAGTCTGTTGGTGTTAGGTGTGTTCTCCAAATAAAGGTGTATCACAAGTATTCTTTTTTCATTTTTCACTTAAAATGAGAAGAGTGACTTCAATTTCTCAGTTTTTTTTTTCTTTCCTCCCGGGACAGGAAGCTTTTAAATTGTTGGCTTATTATATATTTCATTAGGCAAAGTCTGCACTTGACTGGCTACTTTTGCCATTCCCAAGACCACCAGTTAGTGGTATTAGTTCTGGGTGAGTGGAACACCTTTAACAAGCAGCTGGAGAAGGTATGCATGTTCCTAGATTACTGACTTTCCACCGACTAGTCTTTTAGGAAAGCTACACTGTTCCCACGGAAATTAACAACCATTCCACTCGGACAGGCTTGAAATCTTAAGGCCAAAGTGGGGAAAAATTGGATCGTTATGGGTTGGGTTACTGCTTGAGGAGGGCAGGCGGGAGTTAATGAATGCAGAGTGTCAAAATGGGACTTTATTAAACGTCTCATTAAAACTGTAGGAAAAACGAACCTCTCCTGGTCCCAGAGGACTAAAAAAAAAAAAAGCTTCAAAAACCCAACCAAACAAAATTTAGGAAATACAGGAGGCATAAATTCATTCTGGTTGCTTGGAAGACCACCTCCCCTGTCGCCTCCAGCCTGAAAGTGGGCACAAGTGTGACAATTTTGCAAAAACAGCTTCCAAAACTATTTTTCAACGAGAAACGGTGCGCCCCAAGAACTTCAGGGTGGAAAGCACGTCACTCAGCCAAACGTTCTCCCTCCGCCGCTAACCTTTCCGCCTTTCCCACCCCGCCACTCCCCCTCCGCCGCAGCCTCCAGCCAGGGGGCGTTTGTTTACGTGACGTCAGCCGTAGTAAGCAGTCCCCGCCCCCGTTTCCCTCTGGCCGCCTCGTTTCCCGCGCCGCGGCGCTTCTCCCCTTAAAAGGACAATAGAGGCCCCGGGAGCGCGCGCGGCCGCCGGGCCTTCTCCCCTCCCAGCCCTCGACGCGCGCGCGCCCGTATGCAAATAAGTTCGATTCAGGAGAATTTTGTACCGGGAGACGCGCGTGCGCAGAGGGAAAGCGGAATCTACACCTTCTCGGCCAGCGGTAGCAACTGCAGAACTGCAGGAGACAATCTTTCTAGACAAGGCAGTTGAGGAGGAGGGAGCGATTGGAGGGGGGGTTGGCTTGGCGTGCACTCCGCACCTCGGGAACGTTATTGCGTGTGGAACGGCTGCCTTTGGAAGGTGAGTGACTCTAACCATTACTCTGGTGCAAAACTGTCTCATGAGGCTTTAATTTCAGAGTGTTTTTTTTTTTTTCTCTTTTCACCTCCCCCACCTCCCCCAGTCCTTCCACACACATACGCACACACACACGCACGCACAGGAAGTTTTGTCTTGGAGATGGCATTGCTGGGAGCAATGTTCTCGTGATCTTCAAACCCCGGGTTCTTTTGTATACACGTTAATGTGTCTTTTTAATTGGGGAGGATAGTGGAGGCAAACCGAAAGTGTTGGGGTGGGGGAAGTGAGTGGAGGCTGCTAACGAGTGAGGAGTCGCCGGAGTTGAGGGATCCACGTTGAAGGTGACAATGACTTTTCTCAGCCCTAGTGTTCTCTGGCGGAAAGGAGCTGGGTGGCTGGAAGGCCCGAGAGAAAAACGACTTGCTGGCAATTGCGGAGGGGCCCGGGGCTGGTGCATCCGCGTGGGCGCGCGCCCCGGGAGTGGTCGGGCGCCGTGGTTGAACCTCGTGGTTTAGTTTCATTGCAGCCCCCCGCGCGTTTGAGAAGGGTGGACAATAAACGCCATTCGCTCGGAAACTTAAGTTGCCGTCTACTTGCGAGCTGGCGGGCGTGAGGGGGTTTTAAATCGGCCATTTGGGTCAGCGCCGGGGTGGCCGGGGTGCACGCGGCGTGGCGTTGTTTGCCGAACTCCGGAGGGATGCGGATGCGACAATGAGAGCAACACGCGGCCGCTCCGAAGCAGCCCGGCTCCCCAACGCCTCTTCCCCCGGGACCGCGCCCAGGCAGCGCGGGGGGCCGATGTGTCTGTGGAGCCTCAAGTTTTGTTCGCAATTTATTCACCTGTAGCGTAGATGTGGGCGCCACGGCGGGGGCTTTCTGGGGTAACCGTGTGCGGCTTAAGATGGCCAGTCAGAGCCAAGTTGACTTGGGGATGGAGGCAGCGGCGTTGTCTGCGCCGAAGGAGTGAGAGAACTCTTGAGGGCACTGCTTTTTGTGCTGAACATGACAGACCACGTGCTTGGGGCTGCGACCCTGGTTTTCGCCGGAGGTCTGTGTTGAGTGTCCGGCTCCGGGCCGGCAGTGAGATGCGGGTGTTGTTGGGGCCGGCCGGCTGGCAGGACAATGTGATTTGCTGATGATGGCGTCTTGCCAGTTTAAAAAGCAGAGTGAAAGTCGCCAACTCTCCGCTGGTGCGGGGCGGGTAATCGGGCGTTTCTCATCAAGGACACTGAAAAACTTTGATTAAATGGGCTTGCTGCTGAGGGGAGGAAGGGGGGACAGGCTCCGGGCTCTCAGGGCGCGGGGCCCGGACCCTTCGCCAGGGTGATCGTCAAGTGTCTCGCCTCTGAGAAACAATCCGACATCCCTGATGCTGCACGTAGGCAGCGCCCGGCTGGACAGAAAACAAAGAGCTGCATGTGCCCGTGCGGGCCCCGCCGGCGCTCGGGGCGGAGGGCCGTGCGGGCCCGGCCCCCCGAACTTCGGGCGAGTTTCGAGAGGGGCTTTTGTTCCTCAGCCCCTCGCGGGGAAACTTTGGCGGCGCTGCTGGTGTGAGGTGCCATGCTGGTGCGCGGGGAGGCGGCGTGCTCCGCGCTCCGGGCGGGCAGGGAGGCGGCGGTCTCGGGGCCCCGGCGCTTCAGGACGGGCGCCGAGTGCCGCGACGGCCGAGGGGCCGGGAGAGCGTGGCCCCGAGTTCTTGGCCCGTTACCCGTGGCCCGGAGCCTGTGTCTGGGAGGTCTGTGGATTCGCCTTTGAAGTCGAACTGTTGCCATGTTTGAATTACGTCAGGGCAAAGCCATGAGGAGGAACAAGCCCCGGCAGCGCGGCGTGCGGGAGGCGCGGCCTGCGGGAGGCGCCGGGCGGGCGGGCGGGCGTGCGCGGGGGCCCGTTGTTCCGGCGCAGGTGAGGGAGGAAGCGGCGAGGGACTCGGGTCACCTCCTGCCGCCTTCGCCCGGGCGAACAGCTTTCCGCAGGAACTTTCTTCCCGACCCAAGTTGTTCTATTTACCAACAAACCCACCGGGGAGCGTTTCTATTTGCTGCCGTGGTGCCTCTCTCTCGGCCGTCACCGCGTGCCGAGGTCGGGGGGGCGCGTTTGGGGGGGCCCGAGGGCCGCGGGAGGACTTGGGGAGGCATCTTGCTGCTTTCTGGGAAGCCGGTGCGTGCGGCGGGCACCCCCAACCCCCCGCAGCCGAGCCGTGGCCCGCACGTTAAGGGGACCCAGCCCCGACGACGCCCGAAAAAACCACCGTGAGGAAGTTTCGGGGCTCCCCGTTGTCCTACAAGGGGAAGTGAGGACTGTAGCTGAATTGTGCGTGCCGCTGTTTTCTTTGTGTGTTTACGTGTGGGAGGGGGATCCCGGAGGGGCGAGGTTTGTTTTGGTTGCGGGTGGGGTTGGTTTCTTGGGGTGGCAGGGCGGTGCAGTTTGTTCTGGTAACTAGACCTAGTAGGTTTCTTTGTTTTTATTTTCTCCGTCTAACCTGGGGTAACTCACTACAGGCACTGGGAAGGCTAGGAATTACTGATTAGACCAATACGGACCCTGTGTGAGGCAGTTTTACCTCAGCAATACTCCCCCAGTCCCCACGCCTCACGTTGTCCTAAGGAAGGCTGAAAAAACTTTTTTTTTCTTTTTCTTTTAATAATTAAAAATAAGAATTTGACCTTGTCATTAAAAGTACACTGAAAGCACCTGTTTTTGAACAGGAGTTTGCCGGACTTGAAAAGCCTTTTAATGATGTGGGTCGCAAAACCGAACACGTTTATTTAGTTGCTCAATCTAAAGTCTGGGAGTTTGTTTCTGGTGGAGTTGGAGAAAAGCCTGATGGCATTTAAAGTATTTATATAACCATTTGGGGAAGGGGGAAAATCTCTCTTAGGCCTAAAGGTATGCCTGGCTCAATGTTTGGTGATTGTTCACTGCGTTATCTAGGATGACCTTGAAGAAGCTAGCTCGTAGGGAGTTGGGCCTGCCTTGGAGATATTATACGGGGGTTGGGGAGGAAGCTAATCAGGGGGATGACAGGGTAAAAGGCTACAGCTATCCCTGCTAGCTGCTTCCTAGTTCCTGTGAACTGGGGTTGACCTTCTGGTTACCCCTCTTAGATTTTCTTTTCAAGCCAACTTTTTTCTTTTTTTTTTTTTTTAATGTGGCCCCAGGCATAGCTCAAAAATTATGCTGGTTTGACACATGGATGCTTCTTTGGTATTTGGGGTTTGCTTGCAGTCTAGACAGCCGATAAGCAGCACCGTATCTGCTGCTTCTTTCCTGATTTCTCCTGCGCTTGGATCATGTTTAAGGGTTAGAATCTAAAAGTGGTCTTACCAAAAAAATAGTATCCTTAGATGCCACGCCCAACAACAACAACAAAAACCCTCTACAAATTGTGCTTTTCATTGTTCTGTTATTAAATAGACATGTTTCTCCCAAGTTTTGGTTGACCAAAGTACAAATACTTAAAGGCAGCCAATACTAGTAACAGTACATTTCTCAAGTGGGTAGAAGGAACATGTCAAGAAAATGAAAAAGTTTGTATTCAATAACTTTATGAATTTCTTTTGTGCAGTTATTTCTCTGGGTTATTTAAGAAGCATAAGAGATGCTTTGTAAGTACACTAAGATTCTTTGATTTGTTTTTCTTAATTAGTATTTTATATCTGGGATACAGCTAGAATTTCAGTGTTCTGGGAGATTTCAAATACAAAAGAGCTTAACAATTTTTATTTCAAGATTTTATTTATTTGACAGAGAGAGCACAAGCAGAGGGAGAGAGAGGGAGAAGCAGGCTCCCTGCTGAGCAAGGAGCCTGTTGTGGGACTCGATCCCAGGACCCTGGGATCATGACCCGGGCCGAAGGCAGTCGCTTAACCGACTGAGCCACCCAGGCATCCCAACAGTTTTTATTTTAAATATCACATGATATGTGCAAGGGAGATTTGATTTATCAAGGTGAATGAATGGAGAGTGGGAAAGACTGACAGACAAGGTCTACCGCCTTTCTTTTTGCATTACTTTTTGAGGGAGTTTGGAGATGAAATAGGTAGTGCATTCTGGAACTTTGGTGGGCAGCAGGCCTCAAGACTGCTGTTGCGTTGTATTCTTAACTCTACAGGTCTGGAAGCTGGATGGTCAATTTATTTTCCCAGTTGTAATCAGGCCCTGGAAAAACCTGGCTCGTGGGGCTCAGACTCCAGCAGATTTATGTCAGAAAAGCAATTTGAGAATGATTTTCCATGTAAAATAAGTTTTTCACTGGTGAAAGCTTAAGCTTATTTGAGATCTAAACCAACTGCATCAGCTGTTAGGAGGACAAATTAATTTACCATGCTAACACATAGTAGGTTGTTTTTAAAATATGACCATTTATTTACTTATACTTAAAGGGAATATAATTGGCTGAGAAAGAAGGGAACCCATTTGTTGAGGCACTAGGTTGGTTGGTCGGAAGTTGGGTTAAAATGCCTAGGTTTCAAAGCTGTGATCATGTTAAATAAGTCACTTTGTGGTCCAATTTTCTCCTCTGCAAAATAGTAATAATAATACTTAACAAAGCTATAAATAGTTAAGTAATGTACTTGGTAAATATTGGCTGTTCTCACAACTTTGGGAAGTAGACATTTTACAGGAGGCAAAACTGAGGCCCGGGGCCAGTAACATTGCTGCAGGAAATATTCAGTAAATGTTGAGTGGAAGGAATGAGTGTCTTTGGCCCTCTCCCCCCACCTTCAGAAACTGGTTCTGGGAAGACATTGTCTTCTACACCAGGTTGCCTGTCCAGTTCTGATTGAACCATTTTATATCAAAAACTTGTGGAAATCAAGAAAATGCCATTTTCTTTCTTCCTGATTTCTCTTGTCCACAGGAGTCCTGGATTTCCCACACTTAGTTTTGACTCTGGAAGATAATGAAAACATTTCATTGTCTTTTGGCTCTTCGGTTTCTTTTTTATTTATTTATTTAATTTTTAAAAGATTTTATTTATTTGAGAGAGAGGTAGAGAGCACAAGTAGGTAGGGAGAGGGAGAAGCAGACTCCCCGCTGAGCAGGGACCCTGACGTGGGGCTCGATCCCAGGACCCTGGGATCATGATCTGAGCCACCCAGGTGCCCCCAGTTTCTCTTTTTTTTTTTTTTTTAAAGATTTTATTTATTTATTTGAGAGAGAGAGAGAATGAGAGATAGAGAGCATGAGAGGGAAGAGGGTCAGAGGGAGAAGCAGACTCCCTGCCGAGCAGGGAGCCCGATGTGGGACTCGATCCCGGGACTCCAGGATCATGACCTGAGCCGAAGGCAGTTGCTTAACCAACTGAGCCACCGAGGCGCCCCCCAGTTTCTCTCTTAATTGAGTCTATAACTAAGGTTTTCTGTATTATGGAAATAATCTGGAAATGCATCTAGTCCAAGAGAAGGCAGTTTGTTTTCAAGGAAGGTTTTCTTTTTGCACCAGAAATATGAGAGTTGCAATTGAACTAAAGTAATTCATTGCTAGCTTTTTATTGAGTTGTTTCCACCTATTATAAGTTTGATCTGTCTTAATGTAATTTTAATTTGGTTCATGTTAATGTATGCTGAGTTTAAATAGCTCTCATTTTGAGATTTCATTTTGTTCCACACTATTCTCTTAATCTTTCCTTCCTCCCCACATACCTGCTTCAAATAAGAAATATTTTTCTGCTGATTGTTATGAAAGCATTGAATTATTATTAATCTTCTCTAATTAGAGTAATTCACTTGGTTTACATTCCCTGGAAATCTTTGAACCTCACAATTTTTTTTTTCTGCAAAAGTCTATAGACAGTGTTAAAAATGAATCCATTCAAAATACCAGTTTTTTAATACACCTTTTTATTGTGGATGCCATTTCCCATCTGTGCCCTCAAGTATACCGTTCAGATCTGTTTTGCCTATCCCACTCTTCAGGTGTTAGCAAATTCTTTGTTTATCTGTGTACCCTGTACAGGCAGCACCTGGTTGTAATGTAAGACAGTTCCTGCCCTGCAACAGTTTACCATTGAGAGGAGGAGATAATATAGCAAACAAGTATGTAAAAATCCTATGTTAGGTATTATAATACAGGTATAGACAGCTTTTGTTAAAAATATATATATATAATTTCCTGAGTTGAGGCGATGGAGGTGAAACCATCCCAGACAGAGATAACAACCTGAGTAGAGATGTGGCTAGTTATTAAAGTTGGTTTTTGACACTCCTGGAATATCAGGATTCCAAGTTGGGAGCAGCTGGTAGGCAGGACCAGATCCTGAAAAGCTTTGCATTTCGTGCCAGGGAGCTTAGATATTATTCTAAAGCCCGTATTGATAACTTGGAAGAGATGATTAATGTTTGAGCTTTAGGAAGACCACCTGTTTGAAGGAACAAATAGGCAGTGAGCACAGAAGGGACATGAACCAGAGAAGTGAAGGAAGAAGTAAGGACTTCATAGTAGAAACATGTTGGGAGCCAGGCAGAGGATAAGGGAGAGCCCAGTTGACTTCCAGATTTTTTGTGTGACTGTATAGGTCATAACTAAGGTGAACACCAGAAGAGCATGTCTGGAAGAGAAGATTATGGAATTAATTTAGAGTATTTAAAGGTTAGGACTTGCCAGTCCTTGTGTTGATGCTTTGTAGGTACTATTGAGAAATGGAAGGGTCAGAGAGCTTAAGAAAATTTTCTGAGGTTTGGGTCAGACCAGGTGTACGCTACCATATCCCGTTTCTTACCGTTTTTCATAAGTTTGGAAATACGACAGCTTCACAGAAAAGAATATGGTCCAATTTCATGACCTTAAAATCTCCCTGAAAAGACCAAGTTCCTCTTTTCCCACAAACCTGGGCTTAAAAGAAAACCTTCAGAAATCAGGATTCTATCCTCAGTTTAATTTGTTGGACATGTCCTGGGATAGATTGAGCTTATATTTCTATAGTGTGCAACTTTTTTTTTTTTAAAGATTTTATTTATTTATTTGACAGAGAGAGACACAGTGAGAGAGGGAACACAAGCAGGTGGAGTGGGAGAGGGAGAAGCAGACTTCCCGCCAAGCAACGAGCCCGATGTGGGGCTCGATCCCAGGACCCTGGGATCATGACCCAAGCCGAAGGCAGACGCTTAAGGACTGAGCCACCCAGGGACCCCTATAATGTGCAAGTCTTATAAATTCAAGGAAATAGATGGTATACAGACACTGGTATTTTCATACTCTTGCTTCACAGCATCCCTGGAAAGTAGAAGTGAGATTTCACCCTAATATTGCAGAGGGGCAAATAAAATTAGAAGTGACTTCCTATTCAGTTGTAAAGACAAAAGCAGAAATAGACTCCAACTTGACTCATTACAGTGCCTTTTTTCACCAGACTCAACAGTAGTTACATTTCTTAAATGATGATAATCATCCCTTAGAAGCAGTCCCCAACCTTTACAATTTTCTCATCCATTGGAATCACTCCTAATCTAGAATTGGGATACCCAGTGTTTTTTCACACTATTAAAAATGGGAGGACCTAGTATTTTTTTTTTTTTACACTATCTAAAACTCAGAGACCTGGATTTTTTTATTTTTATTTTTAGCTTATGCTATTTCAGTTGAAGACTTTATTTTTGAGTTTGACCTCTTTCCTGTAGGATGAGTTCTAGGTTCTTCTGCTAAGTGTGGATTCCATAGGCAGCCATAATAAATACTTAACCATATAATTTCTCAGAGACTGGGTGCATGTGTAAAGAAGCCAATGGCAAACAAGTGGGGTCCACAACCCTTTCTCAGTTTTCCTCCAGGCAAGTTAAAATTTGTCCTCTAAAAGTGGATAAGTAAATTCAGAACTTTTGATGTTGGGATATGGATTGGTATCAAGGAGGTAAGAGGGAGTAATCATGTTCAGTTGCTCCATGGCTTTCGCTTTCCTTAATTGCTGATGAAACAGGTCTCATTGTGGGGGAACATTGCAGCCAAGTGGCCTAGCAGCATGAGAACACAAAACACACTTAGTCGTATTTGACTCCGTGAAGTGTTGCTCCAGTTACACTGTTAGTGTTTACTGGATCCTGTACTTACAGGTGATTGAAGATAGCATACCACTGACTAAAAATGGTGTCAAGGGTGACATTAACAGTTACAGCAACTAAAGGTTGCTCATAACTTTTGATCACGGGTGTTTTTCAGTGTTTATCTCTCTTCCTTTCCCATCATCCTGTCATTTAAGAAATGCCATCTCCTTCACTTCAAAGTTGTCTTTGGTTGCTTGGTTCCTTTTGTCTTTGTTCACCGCTGCTTCCTTCCCACTTTACAAATCTTTTGCTTGTCTCTTCTCTGCAGCTTCCTTCCCATTCTGCTCCATGTCTGTTCTGTACTCTCTCTGCTTTAGAGCATATTTCCTAATGGGTATCTCTCCATCTTGTGTCTTTGAGGAAGTTTGTTTAAGCTGCCTCGGTTCTTTCAGATCCCTCTTTAGTTAAGTCAAGGTGTGCAATGATAACTAAGGTTTTGGGGCGTGGTGCTAGAAAGAGGAAAGTGAAAGTAAGTTTCTTTCATTCTTGCTCCCCTCAGAGGCAACCACTAGTTATTGTTTTTAAAAACCTTTTTTTTTTTTTAAAGATTTTATTTATTTGACAGAGAGAGACAGCGAGAGAGGGAACACAAGCAGGGGGAGTGGGAGAGGGAGAAGCAGGCTTTCCTCTGAGCAGGGAGCCCGATGCGGGGCTTGATCCCAGGACCCTGGGACCATAACCTGAGCCGAAGGCAGACGCTTAACAACTGGGCCACCCAGGTGCCCCTAAAAACCTATTTTAAAAAGCCAGTTTATTTAAGGTCCCATTTTAAAAACACTCTATGGGATTGTACTGTGTAACTGTTACTCGCTTATTTTACAGAACAAGGTATCTTGGGATAGTTCTCACGCTGTACATGTCACAGATCTCTGCATTCTTTTTAGGGGCTGAAACTGTGTTCTGTAGTATGAAGACATCATTTTTTTTATTTAAGATTTTATTTATTTATTTGACAGGGAGCACAGGCAGGGGGAGTGGGAGAGGGAGAAGCAGGCTTCCCGCAGAGCAGGGAGCCCGATGTGGGGCTCGATCCCAGGACACTGAGATCAGGACCTGAGCCAAAGGCAGATATTTAGCGACTGAGCCACGCAGGCGCCTTGAAGACATTATAATTTAACCAGTCTAAGAATCCATGGACATTTAGGATGCTTCCAGTATCTTGTGTATTTTTTTTTTCCTTAAGGTCTGTGTCAGTTTTTAAGAAAAAGTGATGATTAGAAGCTGTAGGATTTTGGTCTATTGAAAATGAAAAACACTTTAGGAATACTTTTTTGGGAGGTTGCACCGTAAATGTGTTAATCAGAATTTCATTTCCCTAAGTGGCATGGACAAATTGTGACATTAACTATAAAGTTGATTTCTCACCCTTGGCATACATAACTTCTCTTTTCAGTTTTCTTCTATCCAGTCCATTCAGTGGCATTTTGAGTTTTGAAAGGTATTTTTGAAAATAAAAAAACCCTGGAGTGCCTGGGTGGCTCAGTCCTTAAGCGTCTGCCTTCAGCTCAGGTCATGATCCCAGGGTCCTGGGATTGAGCCCCACATCGGGCTCTCTGCTCAACGGGAAGCCTTCTTCTTCCTCTCCCACTCCCCCTGCTTGTGTTCCCTCTCTCACTGTTTCTGTCAAAATAAATAAATAAATAAATAAAATCTAAAAAAAAATTAAAAAACCCTTTACTTCCTGAAAGGAATCTAGAAAGTGGAATTGGGGAAGTTATATTTAGGAGGAACTGTTGGTGTCCTTCAAAGTGTACCAAAAAAGGTGAGCCAATTAGATGTTGCATTTATCATAAGAAGATAAATCTCTATTTTTCTAAATGTTAAATTAATACCCTTGTAAGATATAAAAGACAAGAATACTCTGTAGAATTAAGTTTTTCACCTCACTATCTCCAATTCCATATTAAAAAGGGTACTAAAAGCTTTAAAATTTGCATTTCACTATTCTTCATACTGTTTCCTGATCAAAGTCAAGTTTAAAATTAGTATTGTTAAAAGAGCCTCTTTAAGGCTAGAATTATTTATCAGAAAACTTTTCTGAAAGAGCATCCCTTCAGTATTAGCTGTTGCTGTGAAGGTTCCTTTTCTTTCCCATTTATATTATGTTGCACTCAGTCTGCATGTTGAATTAAGTGTAAAATAGATACCATCCCTGCTCTTCGGCTTCGTAATCTCATTAGGTTAGATTAGAATTGGTCCTTTTGATGGGGCTCCTGGCTGGCTCAGTCAGTCAGTTGAGCATTGGACTCTTGCTCTCAGGGTTGAGTTTGAGCCCCACATAGGGCATAGAGATTACTTGATAAAGAATAGAATACCTTTTGTATCTTTGATACACAGTTGACCCCACTCTTTCCTTGTGTTAACACTAAGGTTGCATTCCCCATCCTTTAATTAATTTGATCATTAGATTTTATATGAAGTGTGCAGATTTAAAGTGGGGAAAAAAACCCCGGGAAATTAATCAGATGTTTAGAATTAATTGTTGCATTTTTTAAAATTCACTTTTTGTTGTCTATATGATATTTTGCCCATATAATTACAGTTACTTCTCTTATGGTTTTTGCTGACTTAACTATTAACTTTAATCTTTTTTTTTTTAAGATTTATTTATTTATTAGAGAGTGAGAGAGAGCATGAGAGGGGAGAGGGTCAGAGGGAGAAGCAGACTCCCCACTGAGCAGGGAGCCCGATGTGGGACTTGATCCCGGGACTCCAGGATCATGACCTGAGCTGAAGGAAGTCGCTTAACCAACTGAGCCACCCAGGCACCCTTTGGGAGATTGGATTAAGTTGGACAGAACAGTAAAAATTTGTGGCTATTTGGCTGACAGCAGCCGAAGAAATAATGTTAATGAAAGTGCCTTATAAAACATGAAATGCTGTATAAACAGCAACTTTTTAAAAGAAATAACTTGTTAAAAAAGTTTAATCACATTTATTGAGTACTTACTAAGTGACGGGGATTCTAGATGCTGAGGTTACAAAGATATATAAAGACAGGAAAATTCCTAACCCAGTCTGTTTTCATTTTTATTTTTTTATTTTTATTATTTTTTTTAAAGATTTTATTTGAGACAGAGCATGAGCAGGGGAAGAGGCAGAGGGAGAGGGAGAAGCAGGCTCCCCGCTGAGCCAGCCCCCCCCCCCCCCAGGGCGTGGCTCAATCTCAGGACTCTGGGATCATGACCTGAGCCAAAGGCATACACTTAACCATCTGAGCCACCCAGGCGCCCCTGTTTTCATTTTTTAAAAGAAGCTTTTTGAGATATAATTCACACACCATAAAATTCACTTTTAAAGTGTACAATTCAGTGGTTTTTAGTATATTTACAGAGTTTTGCAACCATCACCACTATTCTAATTTTAGAAGACAAATGGCAGTTTTTAATAAGCATTTTGTCTTTCCTGATTTTTGGCTTTATCTCAAAGCTTAATTTTCTTCTGCTTTCCCCACACACTTAAGAGCAAGATTGTATGGTGCCCATTCTCTTCTGTAATTATTCATCAATTAGGAAGCAGATGGTATTAGCTTCCGTCTCTGAAAACAGTGCCGAATGATGTGACTCCTGTGAGAATAGATGCAAAAGTCACAAATAGTTTAATAGCTTACAGTGTCTTTGAACAAATAAAATTGTTCTGGAGGAATCGTTTAATATTGCACAAATGTGGGACTAGGAAAGAAGTATTCCAAGGAACCACCAGGTTTGTTGAAATAACAAATTCCAGGTCTAAAATCTAGTTGTGTCACACCTACCTACCACCTTCTCAAATATAAAAAGTAAGTTGGTTTTAGAGCCATTTTGTGTCCTTTTCCTCCAGACAGTGGGTAGGTTTTTTAGGGTTGTTTTTGTTTTATTTTTTAATTTTTTAAACATTAGCGGGTCTGTAGATTCTGTGAAAATACTTTCCTTAATTTCTGGGCTCCCCAAAGCACAAAATGGTTAAAACACCAACCACTGCTTAACTGGGTTGCTGTAAACAAAGCCCAAAATGAAACCCCTGTGTATTTGCTGCAGATTCCCAGGTGCCTCTCAAATGCAGGAATAAGCGCAGAAAAGGTTTAATAGGTTTAAGTGATCCATTGAAAGGTTCATACACTACTTGTGTGTTGCATCAGGTGAATGCCTTGCACCTTACTGCATTTAGCACTGCCTAGAAAAGCATGGACCCTAGCATTTACTTCCTCTCAGACATTGAAGCAGAATTGTATCAGGACGAACGTAAGGTCTCAGAGCTGCGTAAAGGATTGTCAATCAGAAGATATCAGGCGATTTCCCCTGATATCTAAAAAAATATTACTCAATCTGAAGACTGGGATGTCTTGTGGGGACTGTTGGGTAAATTTTGTGGAGATCCCCACCAACAAAAAAATCATATTGAAGATGAACACTTGATTCACAATAGCTGCTTATAAAATGGAAGGCCTCAGTATTTAGCTGTAACCCTAGCATTCCTTAAAAGCTTGCTAGTGTAATAACTAGCACAAACTGTGTTTCTTGGTCAAATCCAGCCTCATTGAAGATAGTTCCTATCTTGGAGATGACCCGAATGCTGTATGGTTTTGATGGTATGTTTATTTGTGGAGAGGGAAGGGGATTGTAAGTGGAGAGAGGAATCTATCTGTTGTAATAGGATTTGGTCTGTGTATTAATGGAATGAACTGGCCTTTCTTGCTGTACTTCCTTTGTCCTTGCTGAGAAGGGAGGCTGAAGTTTCCTAGAGCTATTGATGAAGCTGGCGACTGTAAGAGGAAGTGTGGACTTTTGACCTTGATGGTAATGGAGAATGTTAGGGGAGTTTGGAGAGCCCACAGGTTAGTTGTGAGGACTGGAAAGAGTAACATTTTTGCCTCAAAACAGGAATACACAGTCATTTTCTTCAGGACACTTTTTTCTAAGATTTTATTTATTTGACAGAGCAAGAGAGCACAAGCAGGGAGAACAGGAGAAGGAGAAGCAGGCTCCCCATTGAGCAGGGAGCCCAATACAGGACTCAATCCCAGGACCCTGGGATCATGAACCCCCAGACGCTTAACCAACTGAGCCACCCAGACACCCCAGGACATTTTCTTTTCATTTATCATTTGGGTTTGTTGTTTGGGGAAAAACTATCTCATTTCACAGGCCTTACTTACTATACCTCTTCCTACTATATAGAGTATCTTCCTCATTTTTTCTCTCAAAAAAATCAAATTCCTAAGTGCTCCATTTAACAAAAATAATCAACTAGGAATATTTTGTTTTCTTGTTTGAACAATTCTTGAAATAACTGTTTAGGCTTAATTATTGAAATGCATCAGTGGCCTTCTGCCCCGCCCCATCTCCCTTCTTTGCCTGCCTCCCTCACCAACAAAAACATTAAAGAACACTTGATAAACAATAGCCCGTTTAAAAGGAAAGCTTCAGTGTTTAGCTAATTGTTTGCTCATAAAACATTTTCTTAAACATAAATCATAAATCCTCTGTCCATATTTCAGAATCCCTCAATCTCAGACACACACACACAGCCTGGATATTAGATTATTTCTGTGAATTGCTTTTATAAATACTTGCTCTGGTATACTAACCAGACTTGAGATGGAATGGGATCAGATAGATCATCCAAAGACATACCAAAGTTTTTGTTTTACTCTTATATTTCATTGTGTTTCTAAAAGACCTTTAAAAGAGGGTGTTCTATGGTTATGACTCCTAAAACTATGGGCACCAATCTGATTGGTATTAATAATTTTCTCTTACTGATGCTGTATGTGATGCTTTTGTGATGATTTGTATTTGGACTCTTAACACCCACTGGGGTTTAGTTTCTATATTCATTGCCTTTTTAGTCCCTCTCTTAGGGGATACCATAAAAGAACACCAGATGTTCTGGTGAAACTGGCCCTTGGTTTGGATATTCTTTTTTTTTAAGATTTTTTATTTATTTTTGACAGAGAGAGTGTACAAGCAGGGGAAGCAGCAGCAGAGGGAGAGGGAGAAGCAGGCTCCCTGCTCAGCAGGGAGCCCGATGCGGGGCTGGATCCCAGGACCCTGGGATCATGACCTGAGCCGAAGGCAGGTGCTTAACCGTCTGAGCCACCCAGGCTCCACTGGTTTGGATATTCTAAATTTCTTCTAAGATGGTTATTTACTGCCAGCTACATTTTTGTTTGCTACATGTAGCTCTAGAGTTGTGTCTTCCTTGCTTGATGTTGAGATTTTTTTTTTATCATGAGAATCATAATTTATCTCACCCTACATTTCTTGGACATCTGCCTCTCACTATTTATTACTGCTCTCAGGCACAGGGCTTCATAGAAGAGCTCCAGAAACTTCTGTAACAGCTGAACTAGACCAATGGTCAAGAAATATGAGCTTGTTTTTAATTCATTTTAATGATTTACAAAATTATTATTCTTAAATCCTGACCCTGGATTTTTGTGAATTTTACATCCTGCTTTCAGTAGTTTTAATTCAGAGTCAACTTGCTGGCTTAGAACTTCCCATTTATCACGGAAGAAATCCCCTCTAACTTCCCATAGGGCAAAGTATTGTGGATTGATGCATATTGAGCTACTTGTGTTCTTAGTATCAAATAGTGGTCATGGTAAATGCTCAGAACTTCCCCAGCGGGGAATCATATCCATGCAAAGGTGCAAAATAGAAGGGGGGGTGCCTTATCTTAAATTTTAGGATGTGTCCTTCATTGTGTATGATTCCATCATTTTATAGTGGGGAGAGTTTGTTATAATTTCTACTTAAAAAGTTGATTTCTAAAAAATGCCTCCCTCCCCTCATTTTTGGAATGAGTGTTGCCAGTGGGGTAGAAGGAGGTGTGGTAGAGGCCTTTAAATAACTGAGCTATTCCGTGTGTTTTTATGCACTTGCCATGCTAGTGCCAAGAATGGCGGTATTTCCGGGAGGTCTTCCCCAGAGCCCTCCTGTCTGGCTTGGTCATGTAATAGCAAGTTGCTGGGGGTGGGGTGGAGCAGAGAACTCTCCTTTTAATGGTTCCCTGTTACAGCCCTAAACAAAGCTGTGTCAATTCCCTTGGCTTTACAGACTATTGCCCAGAAGAAAAGATGTTTGGTTTTCACAAGCCAAAGATGTACCGAAGTATAGAGGGCTGCTGTATTTGCAGAGCGAAGTCCTCCAGTTCTCGATTCACTGACAGTAAACGCTATGAAAAGGACTTCCAGAGCTGTTTTGGGTAAGATCATCTGATGTTTTTTTACCATTCTTAGAGTGAAAAAGATCAGGCAGGCAATTGGAGTGACGTGCTAATAAATTAAAATCACTTGCATTCTCATCTAGGCTATTTTAAGGCTCTTGCTTTGAAAACGAACCAAACAGTACTGATTACTTAACCCTTTTCCAGATTATAAGGAACTACTGTACTGTATCGGAAGCCCCTTAGTTATACCAAACTCTTTTGTTTTTAACTTCAAGATATATAGAGACTTTACTCTTATTCTCTCTTAATAGTCGTTGTCTTCCGATAGTTTTCTATTCTTTGCTTTGTTTTTCTAAATTATGGAAATGTATTTTAACTCAGCCTCCTGAGGATAATAACAGGACTTAATGTTCTGCCCTGAAGTCTGTCAGGGTATGTTTCATTTTATAATTTTGTTCTTCACTTATCTTTTTTCTTTTTAAGATTTCTTTATTTTGGGGGGGGAGGGGCAGTGGGAGGGGAAGAGAGAGAATCAAGCAGACTCCCCGCTGAGTGCAGGCAGTAGGTGGGGCTCCATCCCAGGACCCTGAGATCATGATCTGAGCTGAAATCAAGAGTTGGACGCTTAACTGACAGAGCCATCCAGGTGCCCCTCATTTATCTTTTGACAATAAACCTCTGGTTATTAGAATGGAATTTACTTTCTGACAAACACTTGGGTAAAATACTTAGTGTTGAACCATTTCCCATATTAGAAGTTATTTTTACCACCTTTTTTAAATCAAAATACCTGGTGATTGTTTATTAATCCTGGATTTTGTAATTATTTTGAAGGTTGTCAAAGAATTTCCCCTGACCTTCCCTTTTTAAATTACATTTTTCTTTTAATGTTTCCAGTGGTATACATGATAAAAGTTACCAGTATTTTTCTGTATGTATTTGTAATACAGGAAAAATGTATTAAATCTGTTTCTCAAAGATAAAATTTAAAAAAGAGCTTGGTGACTAGTCCTATAGATTTTTACCCCTGTGCAGATGCAATCATTTTGAAAAAATTACAGTGCTTCTCCAGTTAACGTGTCTTGTAAAACTAGAATATCATGATACATTATTTTACTTAAAAGGTGACATTTTGTTTGTGGAAGTACCTACACACTTCAAAAAGATTAATTGGACTACATTGTTTGAAACCATGGTGACGAGGATCTTCTCTAGGTCTTAAATTTTACTATTATTTAATTTTAAAAACATTATTTTAGGATGACCAAATTGCAGTACATAAAATTGGTTCATTGGATCAAGGATTTAATAAAAAGTACCACAGAAACAATGGAACTGGGTCATCCAGGACAATTAGAAATAGCATCTATAAACTGTAATCGGGTGTATTTTTTTCTAAAAGAAATGTAATTGCATGAATTCTTTTTTTCCCCCTAACATTTTATTTTTATGTAAAGTCTACACCCAACATGGGGCTCAAACTTAAAACCCCCAGAGCAGGAGTTGCATGCTCTACCAACTGAGCCAGCCAGGTGCCCCTGCATGAATTCTTTAATGTAAATGAGACTAATAAAGGTTTGATTGTTTTCTTATCAGGTTGCATGAGACCCGTTCTGGAGACATCTGTAACGCCTGTGTCCTGCTTGTGAAAAGATGGAAGAAATTGCCAGCAGGATCAAAAAAAAACTGGAATCATGTTAGTTCATCTTTTGTCTTTGTTAGTTATACCTCTTTTACATTTAAAGTAACTTCAGTTTTCCCCCTAATTTAGGAAGTAGTACATCCCTCAGATGGAAAAGTGGAAAAAAAATAAACGGTTACTGCTCAGATATAATTACTTAACATTTTGGCATGTTTAGAAGCAAAATAGCTTGGTGTAACATTTCCCTAAGGCTGTATCCAATATCCTCATTTTGGAGATTCACAGTGTACATTCACATATTTTTAGGTTTAACACACATTCCTCCAGTTAATTAGACATGGATCCTTTTTTCATCTCTTAGGATAACATTTATCCTAACTTACTGTGGTACCATCATGAGCGCATGGGGTTTAGAATCAACTGGATTTCAATCCTGCTGTTACCACTTAGTAATTGTGAACTTTGGGCAAGTTACATTTACTTATAAAGTGCAAGGATAATAGCTATCTCATAGCTCTTTTGAGAACTGAATGAGATTATATATGTAAAGTCTAACACATAGTGATCAATTATGTGGAAGCTATTCTTATTCTCTATATTTAAATCTGGTTGAGGTTATACTGGTATGTAAATGTGTGTTCTACTTGCTCATGGTCACTGGTTTTCAATGACCAAAACAACACTGTTAAGTCTTACTTAATTCTTTTGTATGCTAGCTTTTAGAACGTTTATGGCATTTATACAGAATACTTGTTTTTAAGCAGGCAGACATTTATTCTTTATCTTTTCTCCTTTTTTTTTTAAAGATTTTATTTATTTGGCAGAGAGAGACACAGCGAAAGCAGGAACACAGCAGGGGGATTGGGAGAGGGAGAAGTAGGGAGTCCGATGCGGGGCTTGATCCCAGGACCCTGGGATCATGATCTGAGCCGAAGAAAGACGCTTAACGACTAAGCCACCCAGGCGCCCCTCTTTATCTTTTTTCCTAACAGTAGCCTTACATTGTTGTTTGGTGACCATGTTACATTATTATAGGTTTTTGTGGGTCTTATGACTTATAAAAAAGTTATTTAAAAAGTGAGTTTTCTCTTAATAATAGCTTATCTAGAGACAATCCAAATTGTGATTTTTGAAGGTGATGGCAACCTTTTTATGGGTGGAAATGTGCAAATAGTAAAGGTGAATGAATTCATGAGAAGTGGTACCAGGCAGGGCTGGACCAGTGCCATGCTAGGCAGTGAGAGAACATAGCATTGCCATGTAAATGACCTCAGGGATAAAAGCGTATAGTGAAAAGAGCGTAAAGCGTAGGTGTGAAAACCTTGATTTGGTCTTGTACCCCTTTCTACCCATTCTCGCCCATTTACTATCTTAGTGAAATAAAGCAAAAGAGAATTTCTCTTGTTTTTCTTCACCCTAAATTGGAGTAACAAAAATAGTCCCCTTACTACTTTGTAGTGAAGGTAAAATCAAAAGTGTATGAAAGCTTTTTGTAAACCTTAAAACACTGTCTTGTAGAAATGTTAGTTGTTGTTAGGCTTGATTTTCTTTAACCTCTTTGGTCATTCTTACCATATATAAATCTACTTCAGTTTTTTATTTTTTAATTTTTTATTGTTATGTTAATCACCATGTATTACATCATTAGTTTTTGATGTAGTATTCCATGATTCATTGTTTGTGCATAACACCCAGTGCTCCATGCAGAATGTGCCCTCTTTAATACCCATCACCAGGCTAACCCATCCCCCTACCCTCCTCCCCTCTAGAACCCTCAGTTTGTTTTTCAGAGTCCATCGTCTCTCATGGTTCGTATCTACTTCAGTTTTTTGTACAGCACACAGTATTGCCTGCTTCAAAGGAAAAAAATACTAGATGAACTGTTTATTCTTTTTTTTTTTTTTAAGATTTTATTTATTTATTTGACAGAGACACAGCCACACAAGCAGAGGGAGTGGGAGAGGGAGAAGCAGGCTTCCCGCCGAGCAGGGAGCCCGATGCAGGGCTCGATCCCAGGACTGTTTATTCTTTAAAATCATGTGATGATTAAAAGTTCATGTGGAGGGGCGCCTGGGTGGCTCAGTCACTGAGCGTCTGCCTTCGGCTCAGGTCATGATCCCGGGGTCCTGGGATCGCTCGGCGGGAAGCCTGCTTCTCCCTCTCCCACTCCCTCTGCTTGTGTTCCCTCTCTTGCTGTGTCTCTCTCTGTCAAATAAATAAATAAGATCTTTAAAAAAAAAAAAGTTCATGTGGACTCTCACACACTCTGAGTAGAAAACTGGTTCTCAATTTTGGCTTCTTCAAATAGGCATTTATCTGAACCAAAGGAATACACGAGGTGTCATTTTTTAAATGGTATTAAATATTCAGTATTTTCTTCCAGGTGGTAGATGCAAGGGCAGGACCCAGTCTGAAGACTACATTGAAACCAAAGAAAGTGAAAACTCTATCTGGAAACAGGATAAAAAGCAACCAGATCAGTAAACTACAGAAGGAATTTAAACGTCACAGTAAGTTTGATATTGAAATATGGGTACTTAAGAATAGTTGTTTGGTTTTTATTTTTGTCTGGGGGGGTGGCCTATGGTATGTATAGAGTTCTTAAATTTCTATTAAAAAAGTGAAGGCATTGTGTACTGTAGAGACATTTCTATGGACTCTTGAAACTCTAATTTTGATACCATCAAAGTGCTTTGACTAGCCACTTATTCAGATTGTGTGGAGACCCCTATGACCACTCTGATCTCTTTATTACCATCTGAAACTTTCTAGAAGATGCGGTTTTCAAGTTTGTTCACTTGTTTTTTATGCATAAAGAAATTGAGGTCTGGAGATATGCAGAAAAGGTATGTAAATAATTAGTGGACAATATGAGACCAAAGCCCAGGTTTTCTGGAAAGTAACTTTAGAAATCATAACTCACATATTGCAGTAAAGCTAGCCTCAGGACTTTAGGTTTCTGGGGCAGTGTGTGTTGTGTGTGATGGAATGGGAAAGGAATGACAAGCTAGTATTAGGTTCATATACTCTTATTAAAGGAAGTTGTTGAAGGAGACAGCACCTGTAGTGGCACTTAAATATTTCGGAGTTTAGAATTTCAGGGTTTGAAAAGGAAATGCAGTGCATATAATGTTGTTATATGTAGCATTTGCATCAAGTGGGAGGGTTTCTAAGGCAGCACTACTGAATCAAACACATTAGTGTTTCTTTTTTTTTTTAAAGATTTTATTTATTTATTTGAGACAGAATGAGAGAGCACACGAGAGGGGGGAGGGTCAGAGAGAGAAGCAGACTCCCCGCCGAGCAGGGATCCCGATGCGGGACTTGATCCAGGGACTTGAGGATTATGACCCGAGCTGAAGGCAGCCGCCCAACCAACTGAGCCACCCAGGCGCCCACATTAGTATTTCTGTAGCACAAATTTAGGAGTATTCACATAGGTGGAATAAATAAAACTTGCATGGGCTAGTCAGGTTTAACTACCCTAATTTTTTTTAAATAAGATTTTATTTTTATTTTATTTATTTGAGAGGGGGTGTGGAAGAGAATGAGACCGAGAGCACAAGCAGGGGGAGCAGCAGGCAGAGGGAAAAGCAGGTTCCCCACTGAGCAAGGAGCCCGATGTGGGATTCGATCCCAGGACCCTGGGATCATGACCTGAGCCGAAGGCAGATGCTTAAGCGACTGAGCCACCCAGGCATCCCTTAGCTACCCTAATTTTATAATTCAGGTCAGGCCAGATTTTGTGGCCGAACTTTCTGTTTTCAGAGCTTTTTCAAAATTGTAGGTAGGGGTTGTGGACCGGTAATAGAGTTTTCAGGATTAAAAGAACAATCTGTTGGGTCCTGTAGGACAAATATAATAACAGTTTGTAGGACAAAATATTACCAGTCAATGCTTGTTTTAGAATAATGGTAAAAGATAGTTAAATATACTAATAAGGTAGAGTGAGGAAAGGAGAACTATCATCTCTTGGGCGTTTTGGTATATATACCAAGCACTTTACATACATAACTATCTCAATAATTTGTTTTAGAGATTAGGATAGGAAGTAGAGTGGTGATTTAATCTTGACCCAGGTCACTTAGTAAAGGTGGTAGAGATGAATTCGACCTCTTGTTTGTCTTGACTTCAAAGCCCTGTGCTCCACCTGTAATAGCACCCTGCTCTCTGGGGTAGTATAATCAATACCCACGACTCTGAAATCTTTGCAGATCTTCTGCTAACTTTCTGCTCTTTTAAGTAGGTGTTACTAGTCCATGGTTATTCTGATGATATATTTAATCTCTGGCTAAAATATCTTAATACTTTAAAGTAAAATATTTAGGTAATATCAAATCTGTGTGTATTTTAATTATACGTGTTCTTTTTTATTTAAACAATGTTTTTTTCCCCCCAAGTTTTTAAATTCCAGTTAGTTAACATACAGTGTAATATTAGTTTCAGGAGTAGAATTTAGTGATTCATCACTTACATATAATACTCATCACAACACGTGCCCTCCTTAATATCCATTCCCCCATTTAGCCCATTCTCCCCCCGCCCGCCCTCCAGTAACCCCTAGTTTGTTCCCTATAGTTAAGAGTGTTTTCTGGTTTGCCAACCTCCTCCCGTTTATCTCTTATTTCTTACGTTCCACATATGAGTGAGATCATATGGTATTTGTCTTTCTCTGACTTATTTTGCTTAGCATAATACTCCCTAGCTCTATCCACATCATTGCAAACCTTTTGTGTAATATTTCTGCACGTGTGTGTGCACATATACATACATGCTCACCCCCCATCTTTGTTTATCTGTATAGATTGACACTTGGGTTCTTCCATACCTTGGCTATTGTAAATAATGCTTCAATAAACATAGGGGTGCATACATCTTTTCAAATTAGTGTTTTCATTTTCTTTGGGTAAATATTCAGTAGTGGAATTACTGGATCACATATTTCTATTTTTAGGTTTATTGAGGGAACCTCCATACTGTTTTCTACAGTGGTTGCACTGGTTTGCATTCCTAACAACAGTGCACAAAGTTTCCTTTTTCTTCACATCCTTGCCAACACTTGTTATATTTTGTCCTTTTCTTTTTTTGGGAAAATGTCTATGAAGGTCCTCTGCCCATTTTGTAACTGGATTATTTGTTTACATGTGTTCCCTTCTTAATCAGCTATCACCTGGGGAATAGAAAAAGACTAATTCTGTCCTCTATTCCAACTAAGGTTTTTTTTTTAATTTTATTTATTTATTTGACAGAGAGACAGTGAGAGAGGGAACACAAGCAGGGGGGAGTGGGAGAGGGAGAAGCAGGCTTCCCGTGGAGCAGGGAGCCCGGTGCGGGGCTCGATCCCAGGACCCTGCGATCATGACCTGAGCCGAAGGCAGACGCTTAATGACTGAGCCACCCAGGCGCCCGTATTCCGACTAAGTTTTAATGAACATTTGGAAAATAGTAATTTTCTTCTACCGCTTGACGATTAGAGGAATTGATTATTCATATGTATAGTCTTAGCTCCTCCCTTTAATTATAGGGAAAGTGATACCTGACTCAGTTTTGCCTTACCTAAGGGAATATTTCCAGTGTAATTTTAGATTTTTATTATAAAGCTGTGTTGTGGAGGGAGGGATTGGAGACTGAAAATAAGTCCCTTTGAAAAAGGTGTGTGGGCTTTGTAGGCTTAGACTGAAGCAGGGTTTTCCTGTGTGCATTGTGAATTGATAGCACCTGTGTGCAACACAACAGTTTTGAGTTACTTGAATTTTTATACATCACCCACTAAATGGTGTTCCCACCTCTGGTCATATATTTGCTTCCATGCATCCTGCGTGTACCTGACCTTTATTTCTCTTTCTGAGATACTCTTTCTTTTGTGTGATATACTGGAAAGGCATTAGACCTAGAGCTTAAAGATCTGGATTTGAGTTACTGTTCTTGAAACTTAACAAATATGTGACCCTCGTGGCACTGAACATTGAACCATATTTTTCTAATCTTAGAAATGGGGATAATCAGGTTAAAAAGGGTTTTGTAAAACAAAACAAATTCCTATATAAATGTTATTTTTGTCATTTTTTTTTTTTAAGATTTTATTTATTTGACAGAGACACAACGAGAGAGGGAACACAAGCAGGGGGAGTGGGAGAGGGAGAAGCAGGCTTCCCGCCGAGCCCGGAGCCCGATGCAGGGCTCGATCCCAGGACCCTGGGATCATGACCTGAGCTGAAGGCAGACGCTTAATGCCTGAGCCACCCAGGTGCCCCTGTCATCCTTCTTAAAATCTACAATGAATTCTGGTTGCTATGGAATAAAGTTGAAAATCCCTAGTGAGTCTTTTGGAGGTCCTATTTTAGGCAAAGAATATTTGGGCTGAGTCAGTTCCCTTCCTGTGCATGGTGTATTCTGCTTCCACTGCTTTGCTTATCATCTCTACCTATCCCATGCTAGCTAATTACTCCTTTGTGCCTTTTCAAATTCCACAGTTTTTAAGATTTTAAAAATTGTAGTTCTTTGAAGAATTTCCAGGCCTGCATTCTAGAAGAGAATTTTCTTCCTTACTGCATTCTTACATAGTTAGTTGTATTCTAGTATCCCAAGTGTTAGATTAAACCATATGAAATTGCCATTTTTATAGGTAGAAAATGGTCTAATAAACTGCAGCTTCAGAATTGTTTCTTAGATGCTAAGCACTTCCTGTGATAATGAGTTTTCTTCAAAACCAGCATTGAGCTGATTGCTGCTGCTGCTGATTGTTGGGGAAGTCTTTTAAACATTCCAGTAGACTTATTTCTTAAAGTCTGCTATTCTTGAGGATTTTGTAGGTAAACTTTTGTTAATACAAAGCACTATAAGCTCTCTTCATAGGGTTTTTTTTAGTCTGTTTCTTGCCATGTAGGATATGACATGGGGTTTGATATGTAATAGGTACGTCCTTACTAAATACTAATTGGGGGGCACCTGGGTGGCATGGTGGGTTTTGTGTCCTTTTGGGTTGTGATCTCTCAGGGTCAGGAGATGGGAGTCCCCATTTGGGCTCCATGCTCAGCGTGGAGTCTGCTTGACACCCTTTCTCCCTTTCCCCCGCCCCTCCCCCACTTGCATACGCTCTCTTTCTCTCAAATAAAAAAAAATCTTTAAAAAAAAAATTGGTTCCTGGGGCACCTGGGTGGCTCAGTCATTAAGCGTCTGCCTTCAGCTCAGGTCATGATCCCAGGGTCCTGGGATCGAGCCCCACATCGGACTCCCTGCTCGGCGGGAAGCCTACTTCTCCCTCTCCCACTCCCCCTGCTTGTGTTCTCTCTCTCTTGCTGTCTCTGTCAAATAAATAAATAAAATCTTTTAAAATAAAATAAATAATTGGTTCTTTTGAATTGGAGGATTGCTGTATCCACCTATCCTGGGAGGGGGGAGTGTGGTAAGCTTGACCCTTATTTGTGATATTGTTGTGACGGGAAAATAGCAGCATGAAAGCCTTAGAGCATGGTGACCATCAACCAAAACATTTATTTTCTGGCTTGTAAATTTGACTTGTCTTTTAAGGGCAAAAATACTAAATCATGTTTAGCTTGTATCTGATGAATTGCCTTATTCCTTTTGAAATCAAGATCTTACTGTTTTTCCTTTATAGGTAAGGTATTGTTTTTCTTTGGCTTTTAAGATTTTTTTCCTCTGTCTTTAGTTTTAAGAAATTTAGTTAATTAAAAAAAAAGATTTAATTAATGGTGTGTCTTGGTATTGATTTCTTTGAGTATATCCTGTTTGGGGTTTGCTCAGCTTCTTGAATATATCGGTTTATGTCTCTTGCTAAATTTGGCGAGTTCTCAGCCATTCTATTTCTTTTTTTTTTCTTTTAAAGATTTTATTTATTTATTTGAGAGAGAGAATGAGAGCATGAGGAGGGGGAGGGTCAGAGGGAGAAGCAGACTCCCCGCTGAGCAGGGAGCCCGACGCGGGACTCCATCCAGGGACTCCAGGATCATGACCTGAGCCAAAGGCAGTCACCCAACCAACTGAGCCACCCAGGTGCCCCTCAGCCATTCTGTTTCTTTGAGTACATTTTCACCTCCACCCTCTCTCTCTTTCCAGGACTGCAGTGGCACAAATGCAGATTTTTTTTTGTTATAGTCCCAGAGGTCTCTAAGTCTCTTTTCAGTTGTTTTCTCTGTGGTGTTCGGGTTGGGTAATTTCTGTTGTTCTTTCTTCCAGTTCATTGATTATTTCCTCTGTCCCCTCCATTCTGCTGTTAAGCACATCCACTGAGCTTTTTATTTCATTTACTGTTTTTTTTTTTTCCCCAGTTCAAATTTCAGTTCCACTTGGTTCTTCTTTATAGCTTTTATTTATTTTTTAAACTTGAGATATATTCATGGAGACTCTTATTTGTTTCAGTTATGTTCGTGATGGTTCACTGGAGCGTTTTTGTCATAGTTGTGCTAAAATTTTGGTCAGTTAATTCTAACATCTCTGTCATCTTGGTGCTAATATCGGCTTACCTTTTCTTTCAGTTTGAGATCTTGGTTCTGGATATGGTTTTTTTTTAAATTCCTCTTTAATGTATGTATGTATGTATGTATGTATGTATGTATGTATGTATGTATGTAAACTCTGCCCTGGGTGTGGAACTCGAACTCATGACCCCAAGATCAAGAGTCGAATGCTCTATCAACTGAGCTCTACCATATGTTCCCCTATAAGGGATTCTCTTTTTTTTTTTTTATGATTTTTTTATTTGAGGGAGAGTGCAAGGGAGGGGGAAGGACTGAGGTAGAGAAATCCTCAAGCAGACTGCCTGCTGAGCAGAGCTCTACATGGGGCTTGATCCCAGGACCCTGAAATCATGACCCTGAGCTGAAATGAAGAGTCAGACACTTAACCAATTGAGCCACCCAGGTACCCCTCTTTTTTTTTTTTTAAGTAGTCTCCATGCCCAGGGTGGAGTCCAAAGTGGGGCCCAAACCTACAGGCCCTGAGATCAAGACCTGAGTGGAAATCAAGAGTCGGGCCTTAAACCGGCAGAGCCACCCAGGTGCCCCTGAGGCATTTTTTTATATTGAAACCTGCAGAATTTAAGAAACAAAACAGAGAACATAGGGGAAGGGAAGGAAAAATAAAATCAGATGAAAATAGAAAGGGAGACAAACCATTAAGAGACTTTTAACTCTAGGAAACAAACTGAGGGTTGCAGGAGGGGAGGTGGGTGGGGGGATGAGGTAACTGGGTGATGGGCATCAAGGAGGGCACTTGAAGTAATGAGCACTAGGTGTTGTATGCAACTGATGAATCACTGAACTCTACCTCTGAAACTAATAATACTGTATATGTTAATTAAATTGAATTTAAATAAAAAATCGAAACCTGGACATTTAAAAATTATGTTATGGATCTTATTTAAACCTTTGATTTTACTGGGTTTTTTTGGACACCCCTGTAGCAGAGATGTTAAAAGTTACTGCCCAGTGGTGTTAAAAGTCAGGTTCGTTCCCCCCTCAACCTCCATTGACACCTGAGGTGGGAGGAGCGCCTCATTGCTATGGGATGGGGGTGGGAGTTAAAGCTCCCACATGGTGGGGATACTCATTCCTAGTGGGCCGTGGTGAAAGTCCTGACTCTTCAACAGGCTTCCTCTTGACACCCTGGTGGAGTTGTTGAGGGTTTCATACCAATCTTAAAAGGATGGAAATCTTAGGCTCCCCACTTGGCCTATGCTGGGGTGGGTGGGGTTGGGTCCCTTTTTTTTTTTTTTTATGGTGCTTGAGTATAGAGTGATTATTATCTAATAAAAGTTTTCTGTCTTGTTAGGGTACCACTTTCCTCCTGGCCTTTTGTTGAGAGCAGGGTTTTGTTGGCACTTTTTTTTTTTTTTAATCTATACCCATTTGGCATTTCTGGGTTGCTGGCTTCTCTAGCTCCAAGACGGGGATTTATGAGGCAAAAAGAAAACCCATAAAAGCTAGGGAACTCACCACCATGTCTTTCCTTGGGTCAGGCTCTCTAACTCTTGCCAACTTTTAGAGTCTTTAAGATTGTTTTATATGTAATATCCAGGGTTTTTAGTTGTACTTATTTATTAGTAGGAGGAATGGGGAAAAAGTATGTCTGTTCTTATCTTCATAGAAGCTTATGTCCTCATTTTCTTTTAGAAACACTTTAGTACAAATGTCTTCAAATACCAATAGTGAATAGAAAATAAATCCTTTTACTAATTCATTCACAGTTTTTTATGTTGAGCCTTAGTTGCATATAATGAAATTCTACATTTCTTTTCTCTTTATTGCAGATTCTGATGCCCACAGTACCACCTCAAGTGCCTCCCCAGCTCAATCTCCTTGTTACAGTAACCAGTCAGATGATGGCTCAGATACAGAGATGGCCTCTGGCTCTAACAGAACGCCAGTTTTTTCCTTTTTAGATCTCACATACTGGAAAAGGTAAAAGCAGCAGAAAATATCTCTCTAACCAGCAAACCTTCTTAATTACAGGCAATGGTTTCACACTTCCTTAGCAATTAAATGGCATTTGGCAAACAGCTGGTAGCACACATGGTTGTAGGTGGATTAAGCAAGAATTGAGCTGAGAGTTGGGATTTTGTATACTCTTCCTATTAAAATTGATGTAAAATAAAAATCATGTTAGGGAACCTAAATTTCCTATAATGGAGTAGACTAGGTATTCTGACCAGTTCTCTCACTGAAAAAAGTAAAAGGTAGAAATATATATTTTTAAGTCTTTAAAAATAGCATTGATAGGTGAGTAAATTAAAAAGGAATAATCAAAGACCAAAATGCTAAGTGAATGTGGGGCCCCCAAAGTCAAAAAAGAGAATAGACCAATAAAGAGAATATTCAAAGAGAAAGTGATTAAGGGTTTTCTTTTTCACATATTTGGGGAAGACTAACAAAAGTGAGATAATAATCATTTATCTTATAGTAGAGAAAATTCACCCATAGATGACTTGTTACAGTGAAACTGTGGAACATGAAAGACAAAATAGATCTTTAAGCAGTGGGAAAATAAAGACATTATTTTCAAAGGAACAACAAACATACAAAGCTGAGTTCTGAGCATGAACAAAGGAAGCCAAAAAACAATAGATTAATACTTTCAATGGACCAAGAGATAGAAATCCTCAACCTAGAATTATATATATGTAGCAAAAGTATCCTTTGGGGCGCCTGGCTGGCTCAGTTGGAAGAGCATGTGACTCTTGATCATGAGGTTGTTTGAGCCCCACATTGAGTGTAGAGATTACTTAAAATAAATAAACTAAAAAAAATTATCTTTTATGAACAAGGGTGTAAGACTTTTTGATTGGGGAAAAAAATTTGAGAACTTGCTGCCAAGCTGACCCTAAATAACAAAGTTCTACAGGCAGAAAAAGAGATCCTAGATTAAAATTCTGAGGATAGTTAAAGTAGCAAACATTTAGGTGAATTTAAACAAACACTGACTCCTTGAAATAACAATAGTTGTGGGATAAAAAAAAAGCGAATTACAAGACAGTAACATAAGTCTAGGCAATAATAGTGATAAGAGTTAAGGTATCCTAACATCCTTTGCATTGTTGAGAATAAATATATTGAATAACTTTGGGACTAGATTAACTATGTCACCACTAAAAGAATAAAAAAAAAAGAGTGAAAACCTCCAGAGTTGAGAAGGGCCGGGCAGAAAATTTAAAAATATACCTAAATATACCTAGCAAAACAAGATGGAAATAGAAAACTTATATATATTTGTAAATCAAGAAACTGAGTCCAAAGAAGAAAATATAATATAAATGAGAAAACCTTTATAACTAAAGAACAACTGAAAAATACCACGAATCAGAACAAATGATAGGAAGTTTCAAAGAGTTGGAGGAAAAGTTAATGCATTCATTCATTCATTCATTGATTTATTGGACAGCGTACACAAGAGAGAGCATGGAGCACGTGCACAAGCAGGGGGATGCACAAGCAGAGGGGAGTGAAAGAGGGAGAAATAGGCTTCCCACTGAGCAGGGAATCTGATGTGGGTCTCCCATCACAGGACCCTGAGGTCATGACCTGAGCTGAAGACAGACGCTTAACCGACTGAGCCACTCAGGCGCCCCAAGTTAATGCCTTTAATGCTTAGAAAAGAATGACTAAAAGTAAATGAAGTGATATGTATCCAATTTAAAGATTAATGAAGCCCAATACAAAGAAAAATGAAAGCAAGGAGGTCTTAAAGATAAGAGTAGAAACAAATGGAGTAGAAAACCAGTATGCAGCGAATATGATCAGTAAAGATACGAATTAGATCTTGAAAAAGACCTGACCAAAAAAACTACTTAGAGATGAAGCAGATAAAGAAAAAAGAGAATACACATAAGCATCTTGGATAACGAAAGGGAGATTTAGCTATAAATAAACCAAATTTAAAAGACACATTATAAACAACTGTATGCCAATAAATTGAACATATAGGTGAAGTGGATACATTAGTAGGAAAAGTTTACCTAAGTTGTCTCAAAAAATAGAAAAAAAAAATAGAAAACCTGTATAGTATAATAAGTTGATTCATTGGTCAAAGTCTTCCCTCCAAAACCCCAGACCCATTTAGGCGAGTTCTGCCAAACATTCTAGAAACAAATGATTCTGATCTTGCATTGGCTTTTTCAGATGATGAGTAAAAGAGAGTATAGACTCCAAGCATTCTATGAGGCTAACATAACTTTGATAGCAAAAGAGTATATCATGACCAGATTAGATTTATTCTAGGGATATAAGATTGGTTTAAACATTAAAAATCAACTGATAGAAATTTGCCACATTGACAGTTTGTAAAGGAGGGGAAAAAATGCCTACTATCTTAGCAGTATTTTGAAGATGTTTGATAAATTTGAATGTTTCTTCAAAACTTAAAACCTTTAGTAAATAGGAATACAAGGGAACCACATTGATAAATAATTGGCATTTTTGAATAAACATGAACATGTTTCCATTTTGTATCCCAGCAACCTAGAAAACGTTTAGGCATGCATTGATGCATATAGCATATTTGTAGTAGTGGAAGTTGTCCCAGTAAAAGGAGAGTGGATGAATGTATATTTACATGGTAGAATTCTATACATAAAATGAAATAAAGGCTCTGCTTAACAATAGCTATGGACCTCAATGTTGAACAAAAAAATTGCAGCATAGAGTATGATTCCATATATATGTTTCTTTTAAATAGGAGATAACCAAGCAATATCTGTCGAGATGCAGATGTGGTAAAACTATGAAGTGTAAAGAAAAAAGTAGTGATAGGCTTAAAATTAAGGAGGAGAGAATGAGATGGGGTAGAGTGGGATTGGAGAAGGGCATACAGGGGTCCTTCATAAAAAATGATTTTTTTTCCCCCGTAGAGTATGTGATCCATGGATATTTTGTTGTACTGTCATTTTTTATGCCTTTTTATGTATATTTGATTGTATATATATTTACCAGTTGTATCAGCCTGTTTATGATGGCGGTTTTTGTTTTTGTTTTTGTTTTTTTTTCCAAGAGTCAGTGATTTTTAGAAGAAACAGTTTACAATGTTAGGAGCAGCTTCTGAAACTGACTGCTCTCTCTCAGAATGACCCCTGCCCCCCTTAATATATGATAAGATTCCAGTGTGAGATTTAAGGGACCTGGGTATTTCCCATAACTTAGCTAATTGGGGATCTCTCTAGGAGCCTTTCATTTGGAATGCTTGCTCATGTGGTACTTAGTTATAAGGATGGAGATTTTTTCCCCCCTTTGTTTTCTTGTATTACTAGTTTTCTAGCTTATTAATCTGTTTCCCATTTTTTTCTTTTAGACAGAAAATATGTTGCGGGATTATCTATAAAGGCCGTTTTGGGGAAGTCCTCATTGACACGCATCTCTTCAAGCCTTGCTGCAGCAATAAGAAAACAGCTGCTGAGAAGCCGGAGGAGCAGGGCCCAGAGCCTCTGCCCATCTCCACTCAGGAGTGGTGACTGAGGTTTAGGTAGAAGGGGAACAAAAATGATTTAAATTTTGCAAAGAAAACAAAGCAACAAAACCCTCTTATTTTTAACTCTGATACCTGCTATTCTGCCAAAAGACAATTTCTAGAATAGTTTTGAATGGGTGGTTATTTCTCCTCCAGTTCCATAAACTCTGAAGCCAGTGTCTAGCTTACTAAAAGAAAAAAAGAAGTGTACATAATATTTAAGATGCTGAGTATTTCATAGGAAAGCTGAATGCTGCTGTAAAGTGCTCTTTAAGTCTTTTTTTTTTTTTTTAAATCCCCTTCTAATGAATGAAACTAGGGGAATTTCAGGGGACAGAGATGGGATTTGTTGTATGATAAACGTATGTAGTTTTAGTCTTTCTATATTGAGAAGCAGTGGTTGGGGCATTTTTTAAGATGGCTGGCTATACTTGTTTTCCTTCATGATAATAAATTTGTCATAACTCAGTAACATGGACTTGCCCCTAGAGGTAGTTGTTAATAATTTTGCAATAATAAGGTCTTGCCAAGGTTCTGATGATTCAAACCTGTACTACTGAATATGAAGCAGGACAGACTAAGCTCTCTGGTGCAAATACCTTGAAGGAGTAATTTCTAAATACACAGAGTGGTAACTTGACTGTATATGTTGCATCCTGTGTCACCTCCCTCCATATTGATATTTGATAAAGATTTTAATCTATATTGAAACTTCTAAAGCAGAATCAAAGCTCCTCTGGGGAAATGTCACATTTTAGGATGAGCAATCCTAAATGAATAGTACCAAAGCATTACCACATGGTAGAGATCACATTCTATTAAGAAGGTTAAATTATCTGAAAAAATGTGCAAGTCTTCAGGATGGCACACACAAATAAACAAAGGTTAATGCTTCTTGGGGCACATTTCTTAGAGGGCTTGCCTAGTGTGTAAATAATTGACTTTTGTTTGTGTTACAAGACTGGTGACTTCATTGAAAATCTGCACAATTCAGTTTTAGCTCTGGATTACTTCAGTTGACCTTTGTGAAGGTTTTATCTGTGTAGAGTGGTTGTTTGACTTGTTTTAATCTATTAGGGTTTTGGGTTTCTTTTCACTCTATTAAAGTAAAATTCTAAAAGAAAAGAGGTGTGTGTTAATGCTGAGTGGGTTGGTTTAGGTTTGGCTTCTTACGGTCAGGCTTTGTGAACCTTGAGATATTAGATGATAAATCCTGAACACAGAGCTCTTCAGTTCTAAAATCTTCATTTGAAAGCCTTTTACTTGAACCCAAACCAAAGTACTCTCATTGCCTCTTTTCTAAACATTCAGGAAGAACATATCACCAGTTCAGACTTTTCATAATAAGGGAGGATCATTTGCCTACCTTACACTAACATGACTCAGTGCTTATTTTTAAAACTGGATTTTTAAAATTGGATAGTATAAATAACAAGGAGTGAGCCACTTTCTATGGGCACCCTATAGTTTTATAGTTCTTAATCTAAACTTAAAATTTTATATTTCTTACGGCACAGACTACAAGCCACCATATGCACAGACTACTCAGTGAGTTGGGTTGGCTCTCCCACAGCCTTTGAGGTGTATTCCAAGAGTCCCAGCCATTACCATCTTCCTCCCGTTATTTTGAAATGGTTTTTTTTTTTTGTACATTTTGGCTACAGTATTGGTGGTAGAATATACTATAATATGGATCATCTCTACTTCTGTATTTATTTATTTATTACTAGACCTCAACCACAGTCTTCTTTTTCCCCTTCCACCTCTTTGCCTGTAGGATGTACTGTATGTAGTCATGCACTTTGTATTAATATATTAGAAATCTACAAATCTGTTTTGTACTTTTTATACTGTTGGATACTTATAATCAAAACTTTTACTTAGGTTATTGAATAAATTTAGTCTTACTAGAAAATAAAAGAAGCTGTTTTGTGGCTTTCTTTAAAAGGTGTTCTTAGGTAAGAATAACTAACATTTTTGGCCTTTACAGATACTCAGTTTAACTCCCTAAGTTTTATAATAAGCCATGAAGGAAAAAAGTCCTCTAGAAATACTTTAAAATAAAAGACCTTTTAACAGACATGCCCAGGAACTAACCTTAGTAGATGAGATTTAATAATGAAGGACAAACTTTCTCCAGTGGTTGGTTGGTTGGTTTCTTTTTTTCTTTTTTCTTTTCTGCTCTTCTGTTTTCTATTTTTATTATTTTTTTTGAAATGTCTCCAGTGTTTTAATGTCCATGATGTGATTTTATTGTTACTGTCTATTGGCATAATGGGAATCATCATTGAGACTTTAAAGAAATTATAAAAACTGGTTATAGGGAAAGGTGGATTTTGGCATTGGAGTCAGACGTGGTCTCTTAATTTCTGGCTCTGCCCTTTTATTAGCCATTTGAGTCACTTGTGAGCCTCCAAACTTCTGTAAAGTAATTAACAAAATTACTTCATAGAATTATGAGGAATCTAAAGGGGTGTAATCCATATCAAAGTTTTGTGGGGTTTTTTTTAAAGATTTTATTTATTTGACAGAGACAGTGAGAGAGGGAACATAAGCAGAGGGAGAGGGAGAAGCAGGCTTCCCGCTGAGCAGGGAGCCCGATGAGGGGCTCGATCTCAGGACCTTGGGATCACGACCCAAGCCGAAGGCAGGCGCTTAACGACTGAGCCACCCAGGCGCGCCTGTGGGTCTTGTTTTTGTGTTTTTTTTCTTAAAGATTTATTTGAGAGAGCACAGGCGCGGGTTGGGGGTGGGCAGAGAGAGAAGCAGACTCTTGCTGAGCAGGGAGCCCTACATGGGGCCCTGGGACTCCATCCCAGGATCCTGAGGTCATGAAGCTGAAGGCAGACACTCAACTGACTTGAGCCACCCAAGTGCCGCCATATCAAAGTTTTAAAAGTAGATTATTAGTTGGGAAAGGTGGATCCTGTGGGCCAAACTTTCTATGCTACAGCTAGGGCTTTTTTTTTTAAGATTTTATTTATTCCGGCGCCTAGGTGGCTCAGATGGTTAAGCGTATGCCTTCAGCTCAGGTCATGATCCCAGAATCCTGGGATCGGGTCCCGCATCGGGCTCCCTGCTCCTTGGGAGCCTGCTTCGCCCTCTGCCTCTCTCTCTCTCTCTCTCTCTCTCTGTCTCTCATGAATAAATAAAATCTTAAAAAAAATTATTCATTTGAGAGCGCACAAGCAGGGGGGAGGGGCAGAGGGCGGGGGAAAAGAAGACACCACTGAGACGGGAACCCAACGTGGGGCTCCATCCCAAGACCCTGAGATCATGACCCCAGCTGAAGGCAGACGCCTAACCATCTGAACCACCCAGGTGCCCCATACGGTTAGGGTTTAAATTTGGTTTGGGATAGTCCAGATGAGTTGCCAACACCTAATCCAGTTACTGTGAAGTTACCAAGTTAACCTGAAGTTAAGCTCAGGTTGTTGGCAGAAATCATTTCCTGTGGCTTTAGGATGGAGAGCCCAGATTCCTCACCTGGCTGTAGGGCTCCTGGGTGGTTCTGAGGTGGCTGCTTCCTGCATCATGCTGGTGGGTCTCCAAAGCCAGTTGGCTAGCAAGTCCGAGTCTCCTCAGGTCCTGCCCACATTCAAATGAAGATTACACAATGAACACCCCCTACTGGGGTGTGGGGCACATGAGGGACATCTTGGAGTGTTGTCTGCCACAGCACCTCATTTTCTTTTCTGACTGAATCACTTGAAATTGGGCCTCTTTGCCCTACATTACAAGTGCTTTCTGTAGCAAGTTAAAAAAACAAAAAACAAAAAACGCTCCCCTACTGTGGGTCAGGCGCTTTTAAACATTGTTTAAACAACTGCAAAGTTAAACAACCAAAAACCTGTTCACGGGTTAAGTGGAGGTGCCAGGAGGTCTTTTGTAACTTAAATCGAATTCCCAGATTGCAAAGCCTTTCCTCACTGAATTGGCCCCTGTCCCTGCTCTAGCAGTGGTACTGTCTTAACCTGCATTTGGAGGTGGTTACCTTCCTCTGTTTTGAAGGCTGAAAATGAGAGGCAAGTGTTACCCTTGCTGAATGACTTACTCAGTTTAAATCAGTTGATCAAGTTTTGTTTCTTTAATTTTGGTGTACCTATTAATATACTGTCTTTTTGTGTAGTGAAACAACTGGATATTCTAAAAATCAGTGAAGGTAGCCAGAGCTCATGGCTTGCTCTGCAGTGAAGGATGGATGCCCAGGGAGCCTCTCCATTCAGCGTTCCTGTAACACTTTTCCTAATGCTCCAGATTTAGCATTGTGGTACTCTGGCAATCATTTTTGTGTGATGTTCAGTGAACTGGGAAGGGAGGAAAAAGCCAAATTGGATCAAAGATAGATAATTTCACAGGCTTAATGTTCTCAAAGAAAGGGATCTGAGGATTCTAACAATTTCTCGAGCTGTGGAGTTTGGTTACTCATTGTGATCATGAGAATGCTTTGGGTTTCAGATATCCTGCACCCTGGTTAGAAGCTGCTTGTTACTGTATGTTGAGTTAGGGGGTCTTGGACATACTTAGTTGCAGGCTTCAGTGTAAAACAGCTTAATCTTGTAGTTTAGAGAACTGAAAAGATTTTGGCAAAGCCTGTCCATTGTTTAGTGCTTGAAACGGGGGGAAATAATTAGCTCCATTTTAGAACTTCAATTCTCCATACTCAGCTTACATTAGCTTTAACATTGCCTGGGGTTTTTGTTTTTGCTTTTTTGTAATTACAAGAAAGTGGTTTTAAATATCAAAAATTAAGACTCAAAAATCTCAAAAGATTATTCAGCAAGTCATCGGTGGGATTAAAATAGGAACCTGAACAATTATGTCCGTCCACCCCCCGCCCCACCTTTTTAAGGTAACAAGTGTATTCTTTGCCTCCAACCACCTTTACAATCCACTCCAGTGTTGATTCTGTACCCACCACTCCAGGGACCACTGATGGCTTTCTCATGGGGAATTCCAGAGCCCTCAATCTTTTCATTCAGCCCCTCAACAGCACTTGATATTATGGATAGTATCTTCAAATATTCTTGGCTGATAACACTGCAGCTTCTAGGCTTTCCTATCTCAGACGCTCACTGGCCAGGGTCATCTTTGGCCCTCTTCCTGGGCCATCTCCATTCCCACCATCCCAGATACTATCTGAAATAAGCTGGCATCTCTCAAGCCTATCTTCCAGAGCTTTTTATCAGGGTGCTGGCAGGAAATAGATGACTTACTGAAAATGGATAATTTGAGGAAAGCTTAATAAAGGGAGTTTACAAAGCTGTGCACAGGGTGTGGGGAAATCCCAGGGAAGAATACAGTTCTGAGGCCCAGTAACACTGGGACTGGTAGTATTGGGGTGTTTTACCACCTTTAGGTCTGAAAGGTTGAAGGGAGGAAGTGGTTAATGGAACCAGGAGACCAGCTATGTGGACAGGGTGGGAGACTGGGAAGCAGCAGGAATACATCCTCCTGTCACTTTCCAGATTGACCAACTCACATTATTAGTGCCTTCACACATACTGTTTGGTCCCCCTGACCCATTTCCCCACCACCACCTAGCTAGGCATCACCTACTCACCTTTCAGGTTTCCTGTCAGTACCACTTGGGGAAGCCTTCCAGAGCAGCCACTGTACCCCCCCATCACTCATAATTACATGCTGAGTAGGTTCCATGAAAGCTGGAACTATTTTTCTCACCACTATTGCTCCCAGAGTTTAGCACAGTGATTACTATTATGTAAATAGCACAATACATATTTATTGATTATAATTTTGTATTTTCAGAAGTTCATAGAAGAGTTGAATTTATGCTAATGGTCTGTTTTTTTAAAAAATAATTATTTTAGAGCACACGTGGGGAAGGGGGAGGGGCAGAGGGAGAGGGAGAAGCAGACTCCCAACTGAACAGGGAACCCTATGCGGGGCTGGATGCCAGCACCTGGAGATCATGACCGGAGTCGAAGGCAGAGGCCCGACTGACTGAGCCACACAGGTGTCCCTATGCTAATGGTCTCGATGAATTTCAAGAATTAAAAATACACTAAAGTTGAAAGGGCAGTACAATAGAATAACTTTTCCCTAGATCTGCCAACTGTTAATATTTTACCACATGTACTTTAATTTGTTTTGCTTAATCATTTGAAAGTAAGTTGTGACAACATGGTACTTCATCCCTGGATACTTGAGCATTCATCTTCGAATAAAGGTTTTCTACATAAAACCACAATGCCATTGCCACACCTGAGATAATTTTTTTTTTAAGATTTTATTTGTCAGCGCATGCGCACAAGTAGGGGGAGAGGCAGGCAGAGGGAGAGGGAGAAGCAGGCTCCCTGCTGAGCAGGGATGTGGGCTTGGTCCCAGGATCCTGGGATCATGACCTGAGCCGAAGGCATCCGCTCAAACAACTGAGCCACCCAGGCAACCCGCCACACCTGAATAATAACAATGACTCAATAACATTTAATATGATCTGTATGGGATAATTTGCCTATTATCCCAAAATGTCTTTTTTAAAACTTTTTCCTCAGGGCACCTGGGTGGCTCAGTCATGCGTCTGACTCGATTTCAGCTCAGATCATGATCTCAGGATCCCGGGATCAAGCCCTGTGCTGGGCTCAGCTCATGCGGAGTCTGCTTGAGATTTTCTCTCCCCCCTCCCTCTGCCCCCATCCCTCCATCTTCTCTCTTTCTCAAATAAATAAAAATCTTTAAAACTTTTTCCTCATGCAGGATCTAATCAAGGTTTTTGCATACATTTTAACCTGGAATAGCCCTCCCTGTCTTTTTCTCCCCTATGACATTGAATTTTTTGAAGTGTCCCAGTCAGTTGTACAATGTCCCATCTCCTCGGCTTTTTCTGGTTTTCTTAGTAGATTTGGACTATACTTTTTGGTAAGAATATAACAGGCTATGTGGTTCATTTCTTATTGTATCACATCAAGATGCACATAAGGTCAAGTTGTCCCACTGGTTAATGCTAAGATTGATCATTTGGTTAAGATGGTGACTGCCAGACCTTTCCATTTCAAAGGACATTTTTTTTCCTTTTGTAAATAAACAATCTGTGGGGTGGTAAGTACTGTGAGGTTTTTTAAACAAACTTTCAAGTATTCATTCAGCATCTATGTCAGGACCCTATTACATGTCCTAAATAGTCCCTTTCACTTGAGAAATCATGCCATCCTTAACTCCTTTGAGGATCTCAGCTCACTGAGGGTGTTGGGCTTATTCTTGTCCCTTCATTGCCCTTGACTCATTTTCTTGATTTCTCTGTGGTTTTCATTCAGAAGTAAAGTTGTGGTGGATAAGGTGCAGGGGTTATGTTTGGCACATGAGCTTGTTAGTAAATATCACCAGGGCATACATGAATAAACAATGGAATTAGAGTTAGAAAACTTGAATTCTGGGGCGCCTGGGTGGCTCAGTCGATAAGTGTCTGCCTTCGGCTCAGATCATGATCCCAGGGTCCTGGGATCGAGCCCCACGTTGGGCTCCCTGCTCCGCGGGAAGCCTGCTTCTCCCTCTGCCACTCCCCCTGCTTGTGTTCCCTCTCTCACTGTGACTCTCTCTGTCAAAAAAAAAGACTTGAATTCAAATCTTGATTTTGGTACTTTCTGGCCTTATGATCTCTGATAATTTCTCTGAGCTCATTTCCTCCTCTGTAAATTGAAGGCAATATAGCAGAGCTGTAATAAGAATAAAATGAGGCGCTTAGGTGGCTCAGTTAAGTGTCTGCCTTGGTTCAGGTCATGATCCCAGGGTCCTGAGGAGGGAACCCACTTCTCCCTCTCCCACACCCCATGCTTTTGCTCACTCTCTCTCTCTTTCTCTCAATCTCTCTCTCTCTCAAATAAATAAAAAATAAAATTTAAAGAAAAGAATAAAGTGAGAGAGTGCATCATAAGGGGCCTGCCCTAAAATAGCACAGTGAAAGGTGTGTGTCGTCATTTGTTCTTTTCATCTTTATGAGGTCTGAGTGGTTACAAGAGGAATGAAAACTTTTATAATCTATAGCTATGGTGAACACAGGAAAGGTCTCCAACATTGCACATCAAGACAGCTATCCCCTCAAAAACTCTAAAGCTTTCTTAAGTTTCAGTGCTTACAGGAGAATGTATTCACAAGATGATTATGCTTTGGCAGCACATGAATCCCAGGATTGGGAAAGTGTATAAAGGGCATGCAGTGGTGCCAGATATACAGTAATTAAGCTGCACAAAAGTGTGCTGAAATGCAGGGAGTGGCCAAGATAGGCTCTTGGGATGATTTTTGAAGGGTAAAACTTGGCTGTGTTGTACCAGTGGAACCAATTCATAAAACATGCTGAAATTGTTCAGAATACCTTCTAGCCTCGAGGCCCAAAGCTCTAAACAATTTAAGCCCGGCCAGTTGCCTGCTTCCACCAGCCTGGCCTCCTGGAACAGCTCTAAAGGAGCACCATTCACATTGTTTTTTGTTTTGTTTTGTTTTGTTTTGTTTTTTAAGATTTTATTTATTTATTTGACAGAGAGAGAGCGAGAGCAACACAAGCAGGGGGAGCAACACAAGCAGGGGGAGCGGGAGCGGGAGAGGGAGAAGCAGGCTCCCTGCTGAGCAGAGAGCCAGACGTGGGGCTCGATCCCAGGACCCGAGGGATCAGGACCCGAGCCGAAGGCAGACACTTAACCTACTGAGCCACCCAGGCGCCCCGAGCACCATTCACATTGTAACCAAAATGCTGTCCCCTTTCCCCCATTTGGCTGGTGCCAAAGACAGTGGCACTGGAGTGCAGAATTTCAGGGGTGCTCTTGGCTCTTGCAGCTTGAGACTCTGCTTCTTAAACTCTCCATTAGACAGATTTCAGATTTCTTTGTAATGTTTTCTTTCTTTTCCAAATAAGCCAGTGATGAGAGAGGAGTGCTGCCGGGATAGGTTTGGCTGTTTGTAGAGCCTCCCGGGGATGTCAGTCCGTCAGGTGTTAAGAGGAAGAAATCTGTCATAGTTAAAAATTACAATTTTCATTTTTTTTTCTGAAGAACTAAAACCATTTCACATATTCCCACTAAACTATGAATTATTGAGGAGACTGCCAGGAAGAATTGAGCGACTAAGGCCTTCACTGCTATTTTAACCAGCAACTTTTCTACTCTGGCCATATAACTTTCCTTATCATGTATTTCTATACGAATGTCCACAAGGTGGTGCTAGTCACGCATCATACTTTGAAACGGTTTTAGCATCATCCAGGTTAGCACCCACGTTTTGCAAATGAAATTTACCTAGCGGTCACCTAGGTACATAGTTGTAGAGCTAAAACTGGAGCTAACCCATTGCTTCATCCATAGCTAAGTAGTCATTTAGCTTAAAGGTAAGCCTTAGAAACATGTAAAATGTTTGGAGGCTCTTATTTCTAGTTCCTTTTGGAAGGCAGCTATGCTCACCACTATACCACCAACGCTCTAGTTCCTTTTGGAAAAGACAATTTTACTCTTCAGTAAGAACTAAAGCCAGCCCTTACTATTTTCTGCAATTAACTTTAAATTACTACAAAGGAGAAAGAAAGTGTTCTCCTCTGAATGTCCTTATCCCAGAAGAGTGCCATTTCTGGTGGTTTTTTTTGTCATTCTTATTTCTCCTTTCTTTTTTATTGAGGTATATAATTGACATGTAATGTATTAGTTTCAGGTGTACAACACAGTGATTTGATATTTGTATATATTGCAAAATAGATCACCACAGTAAGTCTAGGTAACATCTGTCACCATACATAGTTACAAAAATTTTTTTCTTATCACAAATTTTGAGATCTGTTTATGCATTGTTTTATGTTTTTTATATATAATGTTAGCACAGTGCTACACTTGCATAATATGTAAAAAAAATGGGTATGTACTCATTTCTTTCCTAATGAAAAGTAAAGAGAGATCAGAAAGGTTTGGAGAGTTGTGTACCTCTCTGTATGTGCATTACATGTCAGTAAGATGGAAACTGTTTGAAGGAAACCATAGAACCATGGAAGGTTGGGGGTGAGGGCTATTTATTTTCAAGTCCAAGAGATGATTTTGATGAAACTGGGTTTATTAAACCGTTCCTAGATTTGAGGGAGAAGGAGGAGGGTCAGCAGCACAGAGCTGTTTTATATTACATGCTTATCAAACGGTTGTTTCCTCTTGCCTTTATAAACACTGTGTTTTTCAGAATGAAATATCTTCCCTCAGGAGTAATTATTTTTTTAAAGATTTTATTTATTTATTCAGGAGAGACAGAGAGAGACAGGCAGAGGGAGAAGCCGGCTCCCCGCTGAGCAGGGAGCCTGATGTGGGGCTCAATCCCAGGACTCTGGGAATCATGACCTGAGCCGAAGGCAGACGCTTAACGACTGAGCCACCCAGGCGCCCAGGAGTAAAGTTATTAAGCATGCCATGTCATCAGTGGAAAGAAAACAAAAACCTGGCTTTACCTGGGGACCTCTGGTTTCTTCCTTTGCCTCCCATTTGATTGGATGCCCACAATTCTTAGCCCCAGATTTTTTTTTTTAAGATTTTATTTATTTGACAGAGAAAGACACAGAGAGGGAACACAAGCAGGCGGAGTGGGAGAGGGAGAAGCAGGCTTCCCGAGGAGCAGGGAGCCCGATGCGGGGCTCGATCCCAGGACCAGGGATCATGACCCAAGCTGAAGGCAGACGCTTTAACAACTGAGCACCCGATGCCCCCCAGATTATTTTTTCTTAATCATGTTGAAACGCTGTAGAAATTAGTGGGAATGGCCAGACTGGTTTATTCATCAAAGATAAGTCTCTACATTTGGGCCAGAGCAGGAAAAAATTAAGACTTGCAAGGCTTTTTAAAGAAGGTTGAGTGGAGAGTAGAAATGAAGTTACTTAGATTTAGTAGTTATAAAAATGAAGTTCTACAGCTACCCTAACAAGAAGGTAATGAAGAATATGAGGGAATAGTAGAAAGTCAGAATATTCTGGGAAAAATTATTAGTGGATGATAGAAACCAAGAAAACTTGTTTCAGGGAAAATAAATGTGATTCCATAATTTAGCAATAAAATAGATGCTGCAAAGTGTCTGAAATTTATTTATTCAGTCATCTGCTTAATAGATATCCAGTTCTTATTCTATGCCAGATGCTGAGCTAGACTCTGGGAATAGCGTATACCACACGGTATCCCAGCTTTTCAAGTGCCTCACAGTCTTGGAAGATAGACAGTAAGAAATGCTAAGACAGAGGTTAGTACAGGACGTGTATTAGCCACATGGCAAGTCCCACTGGTTCAAAGAAAAGTATTGTTACCATTGAACATTTTGTGCCAGGCACTGTGCTAAGCGCTTTAAAAGTCCTTTTATTTCTTTTTTTTTTAAGTTTATCTTTTTTAGTAATCTGTACACCCAACATGGGGCTCGAACTCACAACCGCAAGATCAAGTGTTGCATCCTCTTCTGGCTGAATCAGCCAGGCACCCCTAAAAATCACACTGGCTTTTAAATTCTACTATTGTCCTCATTTTACAGATGAGAAAACAGAGGTTCAGAAAGGCCAACTGATAAACAATTTTGATGCCAATATCAAAAATTTTGTAAGTAGAAATCCGAAAAACTAAAAAATAATTTGCAAAGTATTTGCAGATAAACTTTTTTTTTTTTTTTTTTTTTTGCAGATAAACATCTAGCCACTAAAAATTTAAGCTTCCCTGGGTACATTTATTTTCAAACTTTTCATCAAAGTATAATACAGGGGCGCCTGGGTGGCTCAGTCATTAAGCGTCTGCCTTCGGCTGAGGTCATGATCCCAGGGTCCTGGGATTGAGCCCCGCATCGGGCTCCCTACTCAGCGGGAAGCCTGTTTCTCCCTCTCCCACTCCCCCTGCTGTGTTCCCTCTCTTGCTGTGTCTCTCTCTGTCAAATAAATAAATAAATCTTTAAAAAAAAAAGTATAATACATAAAAAGAAAGGCACTATTGGAGCGCCTGGCTGGCTCAGTCAGTAGGGATTCTTGATCTCAGGGTCTTGAGTTCAAGCCCCACATTGGGTGTGGAGCCTACTTAAAAAAAAAAATAGAAAGGCATTATCATAAATGTATAGCTCAATGACTTTTGCTTACTGAGCACACCCATGTAACTTGCATCAGTTTAAGAAATGCAATATTACCAGGTTTTTCAGAAGCCCCCCAACCCATGCTCCTTTCCAGTCACTACCTTCCCCTGACTTCCAACAATATAGATTAATTTTGCCTATGTGTGTACTTTATATAAATGGAATTGGATAACACTATTCTATCTGGCTTTTTTTGCTAAACCTTATTTTAAGATTCATCTATATTGTGTATAGTTTTAGATCACTCCTTTTCCTTAAAGTATAATTTTCATCATTTGAATGTACCAAAATTATTTCATAGATATTTTGGTAGCTTTGATCAACACTGCAGTACATGTCTTCTGGTGAACATATGGATGCATTTATGTTGGGTATATAGTAGGGCTGGAATTATTGTATCATAGGATATGCGTATGTTCACTTTTCAGAGATACTGGCAAATGATTTTCCTAAGTGTTTGTACCATTTTGTACTCTACCAGCAGTGTATGAGAGTTCCATTTGTTCCATACCCTTGCCAACAATTGCTATTTAACATCTTTTCATTTTAGCCATTCTGGTCATGTTTTAGCTTTAATCCACATCAGCTTGATGACTGATGAGTTGAGCACATTCTCAGGTGTTTATTGGCCATTCATATAGCCCTTTATGAAATATCTGCAATGTCTTGTCTTTTCCTATTTGACTATCTTTTTTTTTCTTACTGATTTGTAAGAGTTTTATACGTATTCTGGATATGAATGCTTTGAGGGATATGTTTGTGTGTGTATGTGCGCATGTGTACATATATGTATTGCAAATATCTTCTCCCACCGTGTAGGTTGCCTTTTAGATCTCTTAATGCTATCTTTCAAATGTTATTAATTTAATTTAATTTAATTTAATTTATGTAGGGAGGTGTGCCTTGCGTGTTCAATTCTAGGTTTGGAGAAACTGAGACCTGAGAACTGTTTTTTATAGTAATTCCAAATACTTTCAAATAGGCAACTCATTACTGGTTTTTTTCCAGCTTTGAGGTATAATTGACAAGTAACATTGTAAGATATTTAAAGTAAACAATGTTATTTTATATTTATATATATACATAATACACACACATATGTAGTGAAAGTATTCCCCAATTGATTAATTAACATAAATGCTCTTCATTTGAATACAAACTAATTTATCACCTTTTTCTTTCATGGTTATGTTTGGGTTATTTATTTATTGATTTTATTGATTTTATTTTTTTTTAAAGATTTTATTTATTTACTTGAGAGAGAGAATGAGAGAGAGAGAGAGAGCACATGAGAGGGGGGAGGGTCAGAGGGAGAAGCAGACTCCCCGCCGAGCAGGGAGCCCGATGTGGGACTCGATCCCAGGACTCCAGGATCATGACCTGAGCCGAAGGCAGTCGCTTAACCAACTGAGCCACCCAGGCGCCCTGGTTTTTTTTTTTTTAATATTTTATTTATTTAGGAATGCCTGGCTGGCTCAGTCGGTTCTGAGCAGGGAGCCTGCTTCTCCCTCTCCCTCTCCCTCTCCCTCTGCTTGTGCTCTCTCTCTCTCTCTCCAATAAATAAATAGAAAGACAGGGAGGAGCAGAGGGAGAGGGACAGACTCCACGCTGAGTGCAGAGCGCAGAGCCCAAAGTGGGGCTCGATCTCACTACACCCAGACCATGACCTGAGGCCAAATCGAGATTTGGAAGCTTAATTGACTGAGCTACCCAGGTGCCCCCATGCTTATGTTTTTTGTGTCTTCTTTAAGAAATCTTTGCTACAGGGGCGCCTGGGTGGCTCAGTCGGTTGGGCATCTGCCTTCGGCTTGAGTCGTGATCCTGGGTCCTGAGATCTAGCCCCTCGTCTAGGATCGAGCCCTGCATCAGGCTCCCTGCTCGTTGGGGGGTCTTGTTCTCCCTCTCCCTCTGCATTTCCCCCCGGCTTGTGCTCTGTCTCTCTCAAAAAAAAAAAAAAAAAAAAAAAAGAGAGAGAGAGAGAGAAAAGAAAAAGGAAAGAAAATACTTTGCTACGAGGTATCTTATGAAATGGAGGCTTGCCATTGATAGGAAGTATGGGAAAAATAGCACCGTGTGGAATGGTCTCTCTCTAATCAAAGAAGCTCAGAAAGCAACATTGCTTGGGATTTGTAGGATATGAAGTGGAACTGCAGAATGTGCTCTCTACAGAAAAACTGCCAACTTGACCCTTACTGTAGTGCATATTCCCTGTATCAGCTATGCCAGACGGCTTAGAGAACCAAGCTGCCTAATGTTTTACTCATCTGAGGGAGAGAGCTTTTAGACGTTAACCATGTTTAAAGCCCACATTTTTATTTTTTCACATTGTGAGAGAACTCACTACTTGGTTAGATATAGGTTTCTTTTTTTATTGATTTAAAAGAATATATATGTATATATTAGGTGAGTAAGTTCACATGATTTTTTCCTTCACTTCAGATACCTCATGTTATGCAGGGTGCCATGGGTGCATTAAACATAACCCTCCTTGCATCAGAACAAATAACCATAGCCACAACGCCAAGCGTCTGGCTTTAGAAAAATGTATTCTCATTGTAAAGATAATGGAACAACATTTTTAAGAACAAAGTAAAAAAATCACTTGTAAATCCAACTTTCCATTCCCAACCCCCAGTGTACTAATAGCCTCGTCTTTGTCCTTGGCAGTGGAGTTCAGTATCTAGTCCTGCTCTATTTGGGAGAGAGAGAGAGAGCACACATAAGTGGGAGAGAGGCAAAGGGGGAGAGAGAGAGAGAGAGAGAGAGAGAGAGAGAGAGAAGCGGCCTTCCTGTTGAGCAGGAAGCCCCACGCAGGGCTCAGTCGCAGGACCTTGAGATCATGACCTGAGCTGAAGGCGGATGCTTAACTGACTGAGCCACCCAGGCACCCGTTTCCCTAGTTTTGTCGGCACAACCCAAATGTCAGCCAAATATTCAGCCATAAAAAGGAATGAAACACTGATTCCTATGGCACCAAAGTGCCACAACATGGATGAATCTTGAAACATGTTGCTAAGTGAAAGAAGCCAGACACAAAAGGCTACATATAGTATAATTCTATTTGTATGAAACCCCAGGGATAGGTAAACCCACAGGACAGAAAGTAGATTAGTGGGTGCCAGGGGATGGGAGAAGAGGGGAATTGGGAGTGATTGGTACGAGCATGGCGATTCTTTTGGGAGTGATGGAAATGCTCTGGAACTAGATGGTGGTGATGGTTGCCCCATCTTGTGAATATACTAACAGTTTCTGAATTGTACATTTTAACACTGTTAAAATGGTAAATTTTGTTTTGTGAATTTTATCTCAAAAAATTTACCAAAAAAATTTGGCTTATAAGGATGTTCACTAATTTAAAAAAAAAAAAGATTTATTTATTTATTTTGAGAGAGAGAGAAAGAGCATGAGTGGGAGGAGCGACAGGGGAGAGAATCTTTTACATAGACTCCCTGCTGAGCACAGGCCCATCGTGGAGCTCAGTCTCACAACCCTGAGATCACAACCTGAGCCGAAACCCAAAAGTCGACGCTTAAACGACTGAGCCACCCAGGCACCCCTGAACTGTTATTTTTAATATAAAAAAAGAAGGAAAAGAAAAAATTTAAATGTTCCATGATGGGATATTCTTTTTTTTTTTTTTTTTAATTTTATTTATTTATTTGACAGAGAGAGACACACAGAGAGAGGGAACACAAGCAGGGGAAGTGGGAGAGGGAGAAGCAGTTTCCCCGCTGAGCAGGGAGCCCGATGTGGGGCTTGATCCCAGGACCCTGGGACCATGACCTGAGCCGAAGGCAGACACTTAATGACTGAGCCATCCAGGTGCCCCCATGATGGGATATTCTTTGAATAAATTGTGCTACAGATATGTGCAAATTTGTAGAAATTAATGTACTGACATAAAAAGAAGTTCATGATATTGAGTAAGGAAGAGCTAATTAGAAAATAATAGTTAAAAGGAATAACAACAAAATAACACAAGAGTGAGAGACTGGAAGGGCATGCACTAACATGTCAGATAGCCTTTGAAAGTTATGTTAAAAACAAAGCCAAAGGGGTGCCTGGGATCGAGCCCCGCATCGGGCTCCCTGCTCCGCGGGAAGCCTGCTTCTCCCTCTCCCACTCCCCCTGCTCGTGTTCCTGCTCTCGCTGTGTCTCTCTCTGCCAAATAACTAAAATCTTTAAAAAAAAGAAAAAAAAAAAAGCTAAAGAGCCAGAAGAACTCTATTCATGCAAAGGTGATCCCAACTCTAGCTCTACAATTTGCTCCCCTAGGTTTCCCTCTACCCTTCTTCTTTCCCTGGACAGATTGCGGTGAAAGAATTGGCAGGAATGGAGGAGTCTAGAATTCTGAAGGTCAGTGCCACCTGGGCTCTTGGGCTTGCCCAAAGCAATGTTTTCCTCGGAGTCAAGAAAACATGACAATTGAAGGGGAAGGAGAAGGGTCTCCAGGTAATAAAGAAATCGATCTAGAAAATGTCATTAGGCAAGTGGTGCCTATAACTGCTAGACTGTCTGCTGCTTGACCATTTCCTCTGGCCCTTCATACCTCCCTAGTGTAGGAGGTAAAAGAGACCAGTGTGTTGGCAGTAAAGCTGTTATAGCAGCACCTGGGAGCGCTACTGTAATTACGGGTCTCCGAGCGCTTTCCTGCAATTCCAGTTTTCAGATGTTTAGAACTACGTTGTAAACTCTTCATCCACACTGAAACTTAGCACCTTCGCCTGAAGCCCAGAGATTTAATTGTTAAGAACACCACCACCTTTTGACTGGAGGGGAAAGAAAAATAGGACTGAACATTTCTGGAGCTTGGAGCATATTCTCCCCCATCATTTTGCTTTTCTAAAATGTAAAACTTTTACACAGTAGTCTTTATTTATTTACTTATTTTTGGCATGGTGGTCTTTTTGTATACTTGGCAGATTTAAAAAACAATATGAAACAGTTAATATTTTAAAAAGGCATTTTTAAACGACTGATTGATGAACGTTGAACATTTCTAAAAACTCCATTAAATTATAAAATAGGTTTTACTATCGGCCACAAGGAACACAGGAGACATTTATTAGCTCTTTACTGGTTGTGTAACTTAGGAAATTTACATAACCTCCGTGCTTCATTTTACTTTCCGAAAAGTAGGGATCATAATAAAACCTCCCTCGCCATGGCAGCCGTGAGGTACACCACTCAGATCTCCCTGCAGGAAGGAACTTGCTGGTCAGCTCTGAGGAGTGCTTTTAGCTCTTAGAACCTTCAGGAGCCACTTCTGATTTTGAGGCGAGATCATGATCTTCCTAAGTAACCCCCCGGCCAGTGACTGAGCTCAGTGGCGTATGGGCATTGTCGTTTCAGCCCAGGATGAGACTCCTCCAGTGGGCCAGTGTTGCTCCAGAGTTCCAGATGGCCAAGGCTCCGCCAGACCACAGCGAGGTCTCAGTGAGGCTCTCCCCGTCCAACCTGACGTTTAACAGATGTCAAATCTGCAGTGTGGTCTGAAGACTGCCTGCCCAATCCTAATTTTTCCACCTTTTATCTTCCACAGGCATTGTCCCCCAGTAAAGCTCCATCTGCTTCTGAGAGGATCCAGCTGACACAGTCATACTGGTTGTAAACTTGAAGGGGGATTGTACATAACAACTGGTACATGATGCCTGGCACACAGTAAGCCCTCTCAATAAATGTTTAATATTACTGGCACTGTGTGATTGGTTTTAAAAATGAGTTTTTATTTTTGATCACCACTGTCTTCTCATTCCTGGTTTGCTTTTCACCATCCTTTTCTGCTGGTATATAAATGTGATTGCATATACACGGATTATGATTTTTAAATTATTTTTTATTTTTATTTAAAGATTTTTATTTATTTATTTGAGAGAGAGAGAGAGCACAGAGGGAGAAACAGACTGCCCGCCAAGCAGAGAGCCCGATGCAGGGCTCAATCCCAGGACCCTGAGAGCAGAAGGCAGACCCCAACCTACTGAGGCACCCAGGCACCCTGTTGTTGTTGTTTTTAAATAACAGTTTTATTGTGGTAAAGAAAAAATTTAAATACTGGCTAGCATTTGGCAAAGAAGTTAAAGACAATAGAACAAAGAGAGGAGAATAAATTGTGCATGAAGTGAATATAATAGATTCTGTGAGGACAGAAAATTTTATTTAATATTTTTAAAATGTTATATGTTGTATTCTCTTAACCACTTACCTGCTTCCTCCACTCCATAAGAATTCGTTTTTGTCAGCATTTAAAAGTTCTGCTTTTAAGAAGATTCTTGGGTCCATAGCTTAAATCTATCACCATCTTTTGCTAAGGTAGGCATTTTTATTTCCCAAATGATTTTCCAGAACTATTGCTTTCATTAGTTTGTCCAGTTCAAATATAGGCTTCTTCAGCTTTTATCCTTTTCTAGTAGATTAGATTGGTTGGATTTTTCTATGTCATTCTCAAGCTTCCTGACCATTTATTTGAAGTCATTTTTAAAATATCTTCTGTGACATGATTTCCATCATTTTCCATATTTGAAACACCTACTGGATACTGATGAATGCAGCTGGCCATCAGAGATTTTAGAAATCTTGTGTGCTTCTTGGTAAATCCAATATGCAAATCCAACATCTAAAGAAGGCAAATATCCACTGCTTGTTTGCCATGAATGTATGCATCAGAGTTTGTCCCTTTTTGATGATAGTACATGCTTTATGAATAAGATCTACCACAGAAGTTGGTCAGGCAGCTTTTTACCCCGAACATCCTTGGAAACTAGTTGGAACATCAGAAATATAACTGCCAGAAATATTCTCTCCAAGAAAAAGAAAGAAAGAAAGAAAGGAAAGAAAGAAAGAAAGAAAGAAAGAAAGAAAGAACGAAAGAAAGAAAGAAAGAAAGAAAAAGAAAGAAAGAAAGAAGAAAGAAAGAAAGAAAGAAAGAAAGAAAGAAAGAAAGAAAGAAGAAAGAAAGAAAGAAAGAAAGAAAGAAAGAAAGAAAGAAAGAAAGAAAGAAAGAAAAGAAAGAAAGAAAGAAAGAAAGAAAGAAAGAAAGAAAGAAAGAAAGAAAGAAAGAAAGAAAGAAAGAAAGAAAGAAAGAAAGAAAGAAAGAAAGAACGAAAGAAAGAAAGAAAGAAAGAAAAAGAAAGAAAGAAAGAAATATTCTCTCCAAAACTATAACTGTAAAGACCATCGATGCAATTTTGGCTCCTTGAGTCTTTGTGACCAATATTAAACATGGCTAGCATTTTCACATTATTTGTCAATCTAAACAGAGCATTGACTGTTTTATTCTTGGTTCTTTTTTGTTTGTTTTTTTCTATAAGATGTTGGTTCTTCTTCACCATGGTTACTGGTCAGAAATATATGTGTATTTGTAAATTGTGGAGTGAGCCATAGTAGTTTATTAACTTGCATGTGTTTATTATAAGGTTAAACAAAATGTGTACACCCACAAAATGTGGATTTGCTTATCTTTTTTTAAAAAGATTTATTTATTTGAGAGAGAGGGAGAGAGCATGCATGCGTGTGCTTGTGCTCGAGCAGGGGGAGAGGGAGAGAGAAAACCTCAAGCAGGCTCCCCACTGAGCACAGAGCCTGTCCTGAGACTTGATCCCATGATCCTGAGATCACCGAGCCAAAATCAAGAGTTGGGTGCTCAACCGACTGAGCTACCAGGCACCTCTCTGTGATCTTAAACATGGACGACAACTGGCTCTTTGGGTATTATGTGGTTCATAATTTTTATGAAATCTTCTTGAAGGGGTGCCTGGGTGGCTCAGTCGTTAAGTGTCTGCCTTCGGCTCAGGTCATGATCCCAGGGTCCTGGGATCGAGCCCCGGATGGGGCTCCCTGCTCTGCGGGAAGCCTGCTTCTCCTTCTCCCACTCCCCCTGCTTGTGTTCCCTCTCTCTCTGTCTCTCTCTGTCAAATAAATAAATAAAATCTTAAAAAAAATCTTCATGAAATCTCCAGCCTTGTTAACCAAGTGTTTTCCAAACTATTACAATGTTGCCTTTGGCAACTAACTTCCTTAAAGATGGAACCATTTGCTTTGCAGAGAAGTGAGCACCTGTTCCCTGGGAGTACTAAGAGGCTGGTCCAGGGATACGACAGTAGGAATAGATGACTGCTCAGTAAACTGTATTACGGGGAACACATTCCCTATCCTTGCAGCATTCAAGCCAAAACGAATTGACCATTTACTAGAATCCTGAAGAGGTGATTTGTATATGAGAATAGGATTGGAGGAAAAGACTGCTAAGATCCCTATATTAAAAAGAACTGTATTTGAGAACTGGATTCATAAAATTGATAATGTTTAATGCTTCATCAAGGGCATTCTTTTTTTTTTAAAGATTTTATTTATTTATTTATTTATTTATTTATTTATTTATTTGTCAGAGAAAGAGAGAGAGAGAGCAAGAGCAGGGGGAGAAGCAGTAGAGGGAGAGGGAGAAGCAGGGAGGGATGCGGGACTCGATCCCAGGACGCTGGGATCGTGACCTGAGCCAAAGGCAGACACTTAACGACTGAACCACCCAGGCGCCCTCATCAAGGGCATCCTTAAGTGAAATGGACTTTTTGTTCTGGCAAGTGCCCGGCAGTGAAAAATACAACGGCTGTTAGTGTAGTTTGGTGTCACTGTGTTGACTTGGGTCAGGTGCTGGCAGTTTTCCCACTGCTGTCTTTTTTGCCATCAGCGCAAGTGTCAACAGAGTGAAAAAGGCATATAATGTCTTATTTTTATTATAAAAACAGAATCATTTTTGAATCCAGTCTAACAACCATTCCCTTTTAGTCTGCTTACAATTAATGTAATTACTAATATATTTGGACTTAAAAATAACATCTTACGGTTTGTTTTCTATTTTATCCAACGTGGTCTGTGTTCTTTCTTCCCTTTCACGTCTTGCTTTCTTTTGGAGTAATTATCTTTTATTCTTTCATCGCTGCCCACTCCTTTTCCCATTAGCTTGTTAGTTATTTTTTACTATTCTTTTAGTGGTTACCCGAAACATTATAACATGAATCCTTGGTTAATTAAATTTAATAATTATTTTTTTTAAAAGATTTATTTATTTGAGAGAGAGCGAGTGTGAGTGTGGGGAGGAGCAGAGAGGGAGGAAGAATCTCGAGACTCTGCACTGAGCAAGGAGCCCAGCGTGGGGCTTGACATCACGACCCTGAGATCCTGGCCTGAGCTGAAACCAAGAGTTGGACACTTAACTGAGCCACCCAGGTGCCCCTAAAATTTTAATGTAAATATGTGCTTTTACCACTTCCTGGACAGTGTGAGGACTTTGGACACTTTTACTCCACTTACCTTCCCCCTGCCTTTACAAAAATTTTTGATTCTGAAAAAATTTTACACCTTCAAAAAGTTACAATAACAGTGCAAAAAACTTCACATAGATTCACCAATTACTGACATTTCTTTCCCTATCCTCCCCCTTCTCTCTTTTAGTTTGCTCTTAAGGCCTTTCATCTGATTTTATGAGGCTCATCCAGATTTTCAGAATAATCTCTTTAACTTAAAATCAACTAACTATAGATGTTAACTATACCTTAAAAATACCTTCACCTAGATTAGTGTTTAGTTGAATAACTGGGGTACTATGGCCAAGCCAATTTGACACATAAAATTAACCAGCACGCAGCATGTCAAGTTTCTTTCTTGCTGTAGGTCAGGAAATATAACAGCCATTTCTATTTTCCATTTGTTTGTTCATTCTTTTATTCAAGACCTGTATCTTTTTTTTTTTCTTTTCAAAGTTTTATTTAAATTCTACTTAGTTAGGGCGCCTGGGCGGCTCAGTCGTTAAGCGTCTGCCTTCGGCTCAGGTCATGATCCCAGGATCCTGGGATCGAGCCCCGCATCGGGCTCCCTGCTCTCGGGGAGGCCTGCTTCTCCCTCTCCCACTCCCCCTGCTTGTGTTCCCTCTCTCACTGTGTCTCTCTCTGTCAAATAAATAATAAATAAATAAATAAATAAATTCTACTTAGTTAACATACAGTACAAATTTGGTTTCAGGAGTACAATTCAGTGATTCAGCATTTCTATACAACTCCCAGTGCTCATCATGGCAAGTGCCTCCTTAATACCCATCACACATTTGGCTCATCCCCCACCCACCTCCCTCCATCAACCCTCAGTTTGTCAAGAACTATATCCTGAGCACCAGCCATTTACCAGACACTGTGATAGATGCATGGATACATATTCTAAGATTCAGACAACTGACTTATAAATGACTGTTAGAATACAACCTACTTGTTAGTTGGGATCCTATTGTATATTTTTAGAGCTATTGCCTTATTTCTTTTTGAGTTGCTTTATTTCCCTCTAGGATGTAGACAAGAATGTATTCATTTTCATGACTTTCATAAATCTTGCATAGTTCCTTGTCAAGTAAATATAAATATGTCTTATCAAAAACAACATTTATACCAATTGTTTTATCAAAATGGTTGAGCTCAGTGGTTACTGAAAAAGAAGAGAGGGGCACCTGGGTGGAGCGGTTGAGCGGTGGAGCGCAGGGGACACGGTTGAGCGTTGGATTCTTGGTTTCAGCTCAGGCTGTGATCTCAGGGTCCTGGGATCCAGCTCTGCGTAGGGCTCCATGCTCAGGGCAGAGTCTGCTTGAGACTCTTCTCTCCCTCTCCCTCTGCCCCTTTCCCACGTGTTCATGCATGCAGGTGCTCTCTCTCTCTAAAATGGGTGAATAAATCTTTAAAAAAAGAAGAAAGAAAGAAAAAGAAGAGAAATCTCAACCTAATTTAGCAGCTTATTTCCAAAAAACAGGAAGGACCAGCCTCTTTGCATAAATGCTTTTTTGAAAAATTTTTATTTATTTATTTGAGAGAGAGATTGGGAGAGCAAAGAGGGAGAGTGAGAGGAAGAAACAGCCTGATTCGGGGCTCTATGGCAGGACCCTGAGATCATGACTTGAGCCGAAGGCAGACGCTTAATGACTGAGCCACCTAGGTGTCCCATAAATGCTTTTCAAGCCGGGGCGCCTGGGTGGCTCAGTCGTTAAGCGTCTGCCTTCAGCTCAGGTCATGATCCCAGAATCCTGGGATCAAGCCCCGCATGCGGCTCCCTGCTCGGCAGGAAGCCTGCTTCTCCCTCTCCCACTCCCCCTGCTTGTGTTCCCTCTCTTGCTGTGTCTCTCTCTGTCAAATAAATAAATAAAATCTTGGGGGAAAAATGCTTTTCAAGCCACTTCTTGCATCACAGTTGCTAATGTCCCATCACTACCCAAAGTAAGTCACAAGGCCAGTCCAGTTGCAAGAGGTGGGGAAATAGAATCAACATCTTTATAGAAGTTGCTGCAAAGAATTTGTAGTTATTTTTGTTTTTTTTTCATATACTACACAGTTTTGAACATAATACGCAGCATATGACAGTTTGCAGCTAGTCAGAAAATCACCCCAATGGAACTCAGCTGGACATATTTTGGGTTATATGGGCTATCCCTGCAATTCTATATTATCTGGTCACTTTTTTTTTTTAAGCTTTTATTTATTTATTTGACAGAAAGAGAGATAGCGAGAGCAGGAATACAAGCAGGGGGAGTGGGAGAGGAAGACGCAGGCTTCCCGCTGAGCAGGGAGCCCAATGCAGGGTTCGATCCCAGGACGCTGGGATCATGACCCGAGCCGAAGGCAAACGCTTAACGACTGAGCCACCCAGGCGCCCCTATCTGGTCACTTTTTAACATAAAGGAAAAAGCTGGGGATTATGTAGTTAAATCGGACAAATCAGCTAATTCAAGCATAAAAAAAAATCTTTGAAACCGGAATTATTGGTTTTCCCATTACATTAACCAGACACCTTGTCAACTGTGCCCCTTGTTTTGAAGATCTTAGATCTACAGTTTAAATTACTGCCTCTTTCCTTTATCCCTATGCACATAACCATTCCATTAACTGTTGGAAAAATACCCAAATGTCCTTCTTTTCCTTGATTATACACCCTCTAAAAGATAGCTTTATCATTTAGATTCAGAATAAAACATTCTACTCACCTGGCAGTACCTTTTTACGTTTTCTTACATAAGTAAACTGAGAGATATACAATATGTGCTATGGTAATTGTTCCCCTGCACACCCCCTGCCCCACGGAGAATTACTTAGTTTCTGCAATAAAACATGCCGTGCTTTAAAATTTGGCAAGAAATAATGAAAATATACCCTTCCACAAAATTCCACTGAGGACACCTGAGTAGTAGTAGTTAAGATACTTAGCTAAGCAGATTCAACCATCAACTTCCTAATTCAACTGTGCACTAACCTTCAGGATCTTGCAATGTGACCCTACTGACCTGAAAGAATGAGTGCACCTTTAAAGAATGAGATTACTTGCTTCCCATCAGCAGGCTTAAAAGCTCAGTATTTTCATGGCTGTGTAATAAAGCTTTGAAAGGAGCACAGTTAAAATAACCACGTAGCCCGAGAAGGAAAGGATTCAACTCAAACATATTTCGGTTCTCTTAAATGACTTCAGCCTGTGGTGTGCACACGCCCTAGAAGAATCCGGCTGTGTTCAGTTCTGATTAACAAAGGGCATTTTTCAAACACCTCAAGAGTGGTATAAATAGTTGAGAAGGGTGTTAATTGCAGAAGTAAGTTGGCTCATCAAGTGAATATGTGAATGAGCTTTGTAAACTCCACAAAATGCTCTAAAAATATTTGTGGTTGTTCTTTTCGTATTTGTGTAAACAATACGTGCACACAGACTAAGACATTCCACCTTCCACAAAGTGGTTTTGCAGTGTGTTGGGCTGAGAATGAAATCATTTTGGTAATGTTCTTCCAAGATCAATGAGTTTTTTATTTTTTATTTATTTATTTGTTTTTATTCATTTATTTAATTGACAGAGAGAGAGAGACACAGTGAGAGAGGGAACACAAGCAGGGTGACTGGGAGAGGAAGAAGCAGGCTTCCCGCTGAGCAGGGAGCCTGATGCAGGGCTCCATCCCAGGACCCTGGGATCATGACCCAAGCCGAAGGCAGTCGCTTAACCGACCGAGCCACCCAGGCACGGCAATGAGTTTTTTTAAATTGTGCTTTTTTGCTTCTAGAATCTAGGCACAGTGTTCCAGCAGTATTTGTAGGTCCTTGAAAGTATTATTTCTGATGAGCTGCATAGTAGACACCCATGGTAGAAAATTTGGAAAATGAAGAAAAGTACAAAAAATAAATAATCACTCGTAATCCCATCACCCAGAGGTAGTAGTCCTTAATATTTTGGTGTGTTTTCTTGTCCTTTCTCTATACATATAAGTATATACAGAAATATGAAAATTATATATTTTACATGATTCTATGATACTTTATATAAGGCTATATAATGTAGTGGTTAACATTGCCAGATAATTTAGGTTTGAATTCTGGCTCTTCCACTTTCTAATTATGGTAATCTGGGCAATTTACTTATTATCAGTTGTAACTCAGTTTCCTTAGCTATAATATGGGATAATAGTAGTGATCCACTTTGTAGAGCTATAGTGAGGATTAAGTTAATACATGTTAATACTTAGAACAGTTCCTAGCACATTATAAAAACTCGGTATTATATTTAAGGTTTAAATAATTTTTACCACATAACACCAGGGCATAAGCATTTTCCAAAATAATTTAAAACATTTATTTAATGAACGTATGACCGAATATCATATTCTATTGGATAGCTATGCCATTATTTACTTGACCCCAGCTCTGTTGTTGAATATTGTGATTCCAAATTGTTACTATTATCAATATTATTTTGATAACTATCTTAATGCCTCAAGTCTTCTCTGCATTTCGGATTTTTGAATAAAGTAGAGTAAGTAGATTCCTATAAGTAGACTGTGGTGACCAGCCTCCAATATGGCTCCCAACGATCCCCCTTTTCTGATATTCTTGCCCTTGTCTAAGTCTTCCCCACCTCCAACCCCCACTAAATAGAGTTTTTTTGTTTAACCAATAGGATATTGCAAACATGGTGAAGGGTGACTTCTGAGGCTAGGTCACAAAAGTCATCGTGGCCTCTTTTTTCCCTCCCTGTGGGATCACGCACACTGGCAGCAGAAAGCTGACATGTTGTGAAGACACTTTAGCATCTCCATGGAGAGATCCTTGTGGTAAAGAATTGAGGCACCTGCCAACTGCTACGTGAATGAATTGTCCTGGGAGCAGATCTTTCAGCCTCAGTCAAGCCTTCAGATGACTGTAGCCCTGGCCAACAGCTTGAAAAACTCTGAGCCAGAACCATCTAGCCCAAGCTGCTCCCAGATTCCTGACCTGCAGAACTTAGGTGAGATAAATGTTATTGTCTATAGTACATATAGACAACAATATTGTATTATAATCCTCAAACCTGCTAAGAGACTAGAACTTAGTTATTCCAACCACTAAAAAGAAATGATAATTATGGAACGTGATACAGGTGCAAATTATCACTGCAGTGGTCATCACATTACAATGTATAAATGTATCAAATTTCCATGTTGTACGCCGTAAATTTATGCAATATTATATGTCAAATATATCTCAATAAAAAATGTGCTATAAGATGCTAAATTTGGGAGTAACTTTGTTATTCAGCAGTAGATTAGTAATATATATATAGTAATATATAGACAAACTGGATTAAAGGGTGGAACATTTAACCATGGCTGATAGTGTTAAATGACTTTCCAGAAAGGTTAGATTGATTCTCATCAGAAGTATGTGAGAGTGCTTATATTATTATACCTTCATCATCACTGACTGTTCAATTTTGTAATCCTTGTTAATTTCATAGAAAAAAGTGGGTATTTTGCCACTTAAAATTTTTGCTTTTATTTGATCTCTAGTAAGGTTAATATTTTTTTCTTATAGTCTTTCTCTAGACTATTTTTCTTTTGAGCAGTTTTAGGTTCACAGCAAAATAGAGAGGAAGGTACAGAGATTTCCCATACATTCCTTTCCCCATATATGCATGGCCTCCCACACTGTCAGCATCTCTCAATGGAGTGGTACATTTTTTACACCTGGGAACCTGCATTGATATGTCATGATCACCCAAAGTCTATAGTTTACACTAGAATTCACTCTTGGTGGTGTGCTAGTTTAATTTTTTCATATTTCTTTTCCATTTGTATTTTCTTTTCTGGGAATCCTCTTTAATTTATAATTTGCTCAGTCTCCTTTTGGGATCTTAGTGTTTTTCTTAGTAATTTGTATGAACTCTTTATATATAAAGGACATTAATCATTTAAATTGTTTGTTATGGGGGCGCCTGGGTGGCTCAGTTGGTTAAGCGACTGCCTTCGGCTCAGGTCATGATCCTGGAGTCCCAGGGTCGAGTCCCACATCGGGCTCCCTGCTCAGCAGGGAGTCTGCTTCTCCCTCTGACCCTCTTCCCTCTCATGCTCTCTATCTCTCATTCTCTCTCTTTCTCAAATAAATAAATAAAAAAAATTGTTTGTTATGTTTTTCAACTGGTTGTTGCTGTTTCATTTTATGTTTAATGATACACCGAGGTTTAAAATTTTTATGCAGTCAAATGGAATGGGATATTTTCTTTTGTGTGTAAATTTAGAAAGTCCTTTCTTATCCAAAGTAAATGTAAATGTTCATGTTATAGTTTTTGTTTTTTTTATACTTGGATCTTCAATTCATTGAAGTTTATAATTGTTTGTATCACCAAATAGCTAGCTATCTTTACAACACTATTTATGCAACAAATAGAACAATTTCCCCTCTTTCCTGTTGATAGTGATTTTTATATATTGAGTTCTGTTAAAGTCTAGTGCCTGTTTCTGTGCTATCTTGTTCCAGTGAAAAACTCTTCTTGTGTCAGTATCACTCTGTTTTAATTATTGTGGTTTATAATGTTTTAGTAATTGGAAGGACTAGTCAGTAGAATGACCTTAAGAAGTGTGACCTCATGGTCTCACAAAGCTGCAGAGCTTTCAGAATGCAATCAAATGCCATTCAAAAATGTTGAAAAGTTGGGTGGCTCTTCACCTAAGAGTATGAAAGAAGGCAAAATTTCATAAAGATCAGAGGTCTGTGGAGCTGGCCAGAAAAACATTTTAACATTCTAAGAGCCACAGAAATGAAAAGTGAAATCAAATGTTTTAGCAGACTAAAGTGAGAGTTGGGGCGCCTGGGTGGCTCAGTTGGTTAAGCGACTGCCTTCGGCTCAGGTCATGATCCTGGGGTCCTGGGATCGAGTCCCACATCGGGCTCCCTGCTCAGCAGGGAGTCTGCTTCTCCCTCTGATCCTCTTCCCTCTTGTGCTCTCTATCTCTCATTCTCTCTCTCTCAAATAAATAAATAAAATCTTAAAAAAAAAAAAGTGAGAGTTGCAGACTTCCATGAGTAAATGGAAGAAAGAAGTCATGCTATGATTCAAACCCAGGGATGTAAATGAGTTTTGCTGCATAAACAAAGTTTGGCCAATAGTTAGTTTTCATATTTGTGTGCTTGTTGGTCAAACTATGGAAAGTAAAATTCCACTGCAAAACTAACTGAGCTTGGAAAACTTCTGTGGATATTCCTTGGATAACTTAAACAATATTCAGTTATAAGTTTCAGGTTTTCAACTTTTGAGTCAATTCTGGCCATTGCAATTTTTCTATTAATCATTCAATCAGTATTCAATTAATACTGAGATTTCTGTTTATCTGCATATACTGATGTTCATTATTTTGTAATAAAACATTTCCAGTATATTGCTCACTTCTTATTTTATTTGTGTTTTTCTCTCCTTTGTGTGTGCATGTTGAATTTGACAGGAAATGTTTATTTTGCTTGTTTTCTTTTTTTCCACCAAAACACCTATTGGATATATCCATTTTACTGGTTTTATTTTCTCTTAATTTAATTCTATTTTCTTTTTAAATATATTAACTACTCTACTTTTATGAGTCTAAATTTTTTTTAAGAAAGAAAGCATTTCAAGTTTAAGGTCATTTACCACTGAGTATAGATTGGTTACATCTCCTAAACTAAGTTTTCTATATATTATTCTCATTTTCATTATTTTGCAAATAGTTTATATTATGTCTATTTTTCTCTTTGCCTCAAGATTATTTTACTAAAAAAAATGAAGTCCCGACTAAGCAAATCACTTCTCTTTACATTCTTTTTTTTTTTTTAAGATTTTATTTATTTGACAGAGAGAGACACAGCGAGAGAGGGAACACGAGTAGGGGGAGTAGGGGGAGTAGGGGAGGGAGAAGCAGGCTTCCCGCTGAGCAGGGAGCCCGAGGCGGGGCTCGATCCCAGGACCCCGGGATCGATCATGACCTGAGCCGAAGGCAGACGCTTAACGACTGGGCCACCCAGGCGCCCCTCTCTTTACATTCTTAAAAAGTAGAACAGCTCTCTTCGTTCCATTCTTCTCTAAAAATAGTTTTTCAAAATTATGCCAGAGAAGAATGTTGGGAAAACCAGTAGAAGTCACTGCATTTGAGTCATTTAGTTTACATATTTGATGCTACTTCCATATGTCCCAGATTAAACCAAATGATTTTGAGGACATACGTTTTATACTATTTAACATTGAAGTAGAGTGTAAAGTGAAAGACTAGGAAAAAAGATATTTTTGACATCAGCTAATTTGTGCCACAGCTAATATCTTGGACCCATGCTTCAAAGGCAGAAGTGTAACTAAAACAGCAGTTTCATTTGCCCAGAGCACACAGGTGATAGATACAGGTGAAGGTTACAGAATGCAAAACCCGTGGGGAGGAGGAAGCCCAGGATTATCATCATTGGGAGAAAAGCAGCTCTGACCCCAGTTGCCGAGCCCGCAGGCCTTCCCAGTGGCCATCCTGGGGGATGAACATCCCTTATTGCCGCCCAGGGCTTTTCCTCCTGATCACTGCAGCTAGTTACTGCAGCGACCTGTGAAGGCCTCAGGGGATCGCAGGAACTCTGGGCCCCTTGTGAAGGAGGCACAGCTTAAAGCATTCTCTGTGCTCTTTTTCTCTGTGACTGGGAAAGATTACTGTCCTACTAAGGGAAAACCTAGCAAACTCGACAAAGTATCTCCATGCTTAAGTACTTAGCCCTTGTATCCTGTCCTCTGGATACAAATCTAAAGGGAGATGAGTCCCAAAGAAATCACCATGGAAAAACAGAGTGATGGGCTAGCCTCATGCACAAGCGGGAGAAAGCTTCTAAGGTCTTTGCAGTTTCCAGGCAAAGTCCCACCCCCTCTGCGGATCCGTGTATTCCTCCGCCCCTGCCTAGCGCCTTCTTGGTCAAGGTTTGGGTCATGGGCTCGGAGGGTCCCCCCGCCCCCAGCCCCATAGAGCAATGGAACCAGGAGTGAGGAAGCCTCAGATCTATCACTGGCTGTCTCATGGACAGAAATTTTCTTTTTTTTAAACAAGCTTTGGTCAGTTTTTTTAAGGAAAATTTTGTGTGATTTACTTTTCACCGGTCTGTTGTGCCATGCTTCTACTGATATATCAGAATCACCTGGATCAATAATAGCCAGTGTGCATACTCTGTAGTATTGCCCACATGCTGTGCCCAATTCAATATTATTGCCACTGTATTGGACACCAGTTTTGGCCAACATGGCATAATATTCTTTTTTTTAAAATTTTTTATTGTTATGTTAATCACCATGGCATAATATTCTATTTCAGATTTTCTCAAGGCTGAGCAGTGGTTGGCGAGGATGAGCAGTTTCGCTTTGCTGTTTCTGATCATTTTCAGAGTCTACTTGTACCCCAGCAAATACTTTCCACTTTTCATAAAGAGCTGGAGTCTAGAGTCGATCGACTCCAGCGACTTTTTCTACAAAGCAAATATTTTTTTTTAAAGATTTTATTTATTTATTTGAGAGAGAGAGAATGAGAGACAGAGAGCACGAGAGGGAAGAGGATCAGAGGGAGAAGCAGACTCCCGGCTGAGCCGGGAGCCCGATGCGGGACTCGATCCCGGGACTCCAGGATCATGACCTGAGCCGAAGGCAGTCGCCCAACCAACTGAGCCACCCAGGCGCCCTACAAAGCAAATATTTAACATGGACCTGAAGGCCTTGTTTTTTTATTATTTAATTTAATTAATTAATTAATTAATTTTTTAAAAAGATTTTATTTATTTATTTGACAGAGAGAGAGCACAAGTAGGCAGAGCGGCAGGCAGAGGGAGAGGAAGAGGGAGAAGCAGACTCCCCGCGGAGCAAGGAGCCCCATGCGGGGCTCGATCCCAGGACCCTGAGTTCATGACCCGAGCCAAAGTTGGACGCTTAACCGACTGAGCCACCCAGGCACCCCAGGCCTTGTTTTTGTATTTTTTTTTTTTTAAGATTTTATCTATTTATTTGACAGGGAGAGACACAGGGAGAGAGGGAACACAAGCAGGGGGAGTGCGAGAGGGAGAAGCAGGCTCCCCGCTGAGCAGGGAGCCCAATGCAGGGCTCGATCCCAGGACCCTGGGACTATGACCGGAGCTGAAGGCAGACGCTTAACGACTGAGCCTCCCAGGCGCCCACTCCTCCCCGAAGGTCTTGTTTTTAACCATCTCAAAACCAGATCTAGCTTTTTGGAAGCCGAACCCTTTAATAAAACCTTGGAAGTCTAGGGTCCCAAGTCAGTGAAAGGACCTCTCGGTTTCCTCTGGGGCCCCTCTGTGCCAGTGGGCATGCTGTCTCCCCTGTTGTGAGTCCTTTTGAAAGGCACATTGCCTCTCTAGTCCTGGTTTCATCATTTAAAAAAAAAAGAGCATTGGGATGGATGATCTCTGAGGTCCCTTCCTGATCCCAAGTCCCTGGCTGGATTTCAGGAGTTTGGTCAAAGAACACAGCCCGGGATCCTGTCATGCCTACTCCCCTGTAATTGTCTTTCTCCCTATCACAATGGCCAACATGTACCAAAGGCTTTTCCCTTGTGCGGCACTATGTTGACTGCCTAGCATGCTGATATGTACTGAGGGCTTGCAAGAATCTCATGCTGTCTCTATTTGACAGAGGAGAAGCTTGAAGCTTCCAGTTATGGAATTTATCCAGCTCATACAGCTAACAACCAGTGCAACTGAGTTCAGATTCTGGTTGACCTGACTTTAAAGCCAAAGTCGTCTTCTTTGCAACACATTACAATGGACTCTATTTCCTGCTTGCTTTGGGATTATTTTGTCCTTGTCTTTACAAGTCAAGAAACTAAAATGAGAAAGAATAGGAAAATGTTCAGATTTTAGGAGTCAATGAAGTTGTTATTTATTTAGTTAGTTAGTTATTTGACAGAGAGAGAGAGTGCACACAAGCAGGGGCAGTGGCAGGCAGAGGGAGAGGGAGAAGCAGGCTCCCCGCTGAGCAGGGAGCCTGATTCGGGGCTCCATCCCAGGACCCTGAGATCCTGACCTGAGCTGAAGGCAGGTGTTTAACTGACTGAACCATCCAGGCGCCTTGAGAAGTCAATGAAGTTTTAAAAAGGAGGAGGAGGAGGAAAAGGAGGAAGAGAAAAGCAACACATATAACTCTGTTTGGGATAGTTCAGAAAAACAGCAATAATTGAGAATTCTACATGGCAAATTTTGGGAACTAGTTCTCCCCACCCCACCCACTCACTCCCAGTTCCTTTTTGAAAGCAAGGGCTTTCTGTAATGACACTTTAGAGAGCACTAAATCAATGGGATAAATCATGTTTAAACATGGTGTTGATAAAGTGTCTTCTATTTTCAAGTTGTTGCCTTGTTTTAATAAATGAAATCAAATCAAGACATGCTAAATTTCTCATAGGTCATTGTGCTGTAGCTCCATTCATTACAAAAGCATTTAAAAGTAACTCTAATGTATTTCTAAATATTGCCTATGTAAATCATGTTTTTGTACTTCATATACCAAACTTGATCATTTTATAGGTCACAGAAGGTTAAAGTTGGAGGGAAACTTACAGATCATAGAGTTGATTTTCTCTCCCTAAATACTAATGTGACATCATATCTGTGAATGCTCTAGAATTACTGCACATATATTTCAATTGTTCTAAAATGTTTGGGAGTGCCTGACTGGCTCAGTCGGAAGGGTGTGAGATTCCTGATCTTGGGGTCATAAGTTCTAGCCCCACATTGGGTGTAGAGATTACTTAAATAAATATTTAAAAAATAAAATGTTTAGGGCGCCTGGGTGGCTCAGATGGTTAAGTGTCTGCCTTCGGCTCAGGTCATGATCCCAGGGTCCTGGGATCGAGTCCCGCATCGGGCTCCCTGCTCCTTGGGAGGCTGCTTCTCCCTCTGCCTCTCTCTCTCTCTCTGTCTTTCATGAATAAATAAATAAAATCTTTAAAAATAAATAAATAAATAAATAAATAAATAAATAAATAAAATGTTTAGAAAGAGGTAAGAAGGAGATTTGTTAAGTTCACCTTAGGATTTTTGTGTAAGGTCTAATCTTTCTTCAATTGAAATTATCCTTGAATTTTCAAAATACGCTTTAGTTTACACGTCTGAAATACGCTTAAGGTCAGAAACTGCGGCTATGTGTGCGAGCATTTATTTGTAAATAGCTCCCTCTAGTGAGAATTATTTAAAATTGAATGGTTCATTTCTGAATCTTTGAACTGGTAAGTTTTGGTTTTTTTTCAAGATTTTATTTATTTATTTGACAGAGAGTGATAGCGAGAGCAGGAACACAAGCAGGGGGAGTGGGAGAGGAAGAAGCAAGCCCCCCGCCCAGCGGGGAGCCCGATGGGGGGCTCGATGCGGGGCTCGATCCCAGGATTCTGGGATCATGACTTGAGCGAAGGCAGACGCTTAACGACTGAGCCACCCAGGCGCCCTATGAACTGGTAAGTTTTTGAAGAGCAGTTTTCAATTTTTAAGAACTACAAATTCTTGAATTGTATTCTCTATAGAGCCCCAGATAACAGGATAATTTTTTTTGTTATTGTAGGGTCTGTTTTGGAAATAATTTATGGTGAAAAACAATCCAAAGACACACATAATAAATTAGCTATGTGTCAACACCATAACTGCAACTTTTTAGAGAAGTAATAAAATTGACTTGAAAGATAAATCTTGGCAGCAAACTAAAATACCAACTGTTCTGGAGATGAGAATTGAGTGGGGAGCTTAACAGAGAGATGGTGATAATGCTACAGAATTCAGGCTGAAAAGAATAAACTTGTTAACAGTTTACAAATTGCTTGCACTTGTGTTTTCATTTGCTCTTTTGGATATCCTGTGAGGTCGGGATTATTCTCTTATTTTACAGGTCGGGAAACAGTCTCAGCAAGGTAAGTGACATGCCCAGTGTTGAAGAGCATTGTGGATGCTGTGGTTTGCCAGCCAGATTCCCCTCATTCCTCCCGCTCCGGGGTTGAGGTTGGGGGGGGGGTTGCGGTCATTGGCGGATGCCTCTCAGCTAGACTGCTTTCTGTAATTGTTCTCAGCCAAAGAAAGACACTTTACCTAAGGTTTTGTGATACCCACCCTGAGCCCCCCCCCCCCCCCCCGCCCGCCCCGGTACCATGCATATCTGATGATTGGTTCATGTGTGGACAAAGACTTGTCCACCTTGCCTCTATGTGGGATATCTTGCTAGAGCTATGCCAGCTTCAGCGCTCCCCATGGGATCTGCCGAGACTTCCCCTGAGCTGCGTTACAGTCCAACCCTTTTGTCTGCTGGGTCTGTCTTTCTTCACCACCCACAGGTTCTGTTTCTGCAAGGACACTCTGATAACTTCTGCACAAAAACCTCAACGTCTTAGAGTCTGTTTCCCGGTAAATCCACCCTGTGACAGCTGATCCTGGATGTGGTCCTAAGGAACTGTCTCTAAAATGGAATCTTGTTTCTGGACCTGGCTGAATGTAATAAAGATGCCCTTGCTGGCTGTAGGGGGACCCAGGCATGCAGTTCCAGAGTGATTGTTAAAGCTTGTACAGGTGAGAACTGAGATGGGCTTCTGATGGAAGGCAATGAATGCATTGGTTGGTGTAACGTCCCAGGGATTGGAGGGTTTCAGGGGAAAATTAAGTAAGATTTGTGGAATTAGATGGCAGTTGCCTGGAGCCACGGATGCAGATGCGTTGGAGAGGAACAAGGAAAGGCTAGGGTGATTACTCACCAATGCAATGGGAAATGTGAAGCCAGAGTGCTGCTTTGGCTGTGTATAAATAGACTCCCAGCTCCTATAGCCTGGGGGCAGTAATGCTAGAGACTTAGAAATGGTAAGAGTAGCGGAGTTCCACAGAATGTTGACTTCTGAACGGTACTGAGTCTGCTGTATCCAGGCCAGGGCCCTGATTTGGAAGAAGTGAGACTTTGGATGGGGACTTCTGGGTTGACGCGCTAAAAAATCTTGAATCTTCAGATTCCCTTGGACCCTCTGGGCCTGCAGACAGGACTCACTCCTTCTTCTTTTTTTTTTTCTTTTATTTTTTAAAGATTTATTTATTTGAGAGAAAGAGAGTGCACGAGTGAGGGTGGAGGGGGGCTGAAAGCGGAGGGGCAGAGGGAGAGAATCTCAAGCAGACTCCCTGAGGAGCGCAGAGGCCCACAAGGTTGCTGGATCCTATGACCCTGAGATCATGACCTGAGCTGAAACCAAGAGTCCCACACTTAACCAACTGAGTCACCCCGGTGCCCAGCACTCCTTCTTTAAAGACTAGTGTAGTGCCAGGACCTCTGGGTGGTTCGGGTGGTTAAGCATCGGACTCTTGATTTCAACTCAAGTCATGATCTTAGGGTCGTGAGATCAAGCCCTGTGTGGGCTCCGTGTTGAGCCTGCTTAAAATTATCTCTCCCTCGGCTCCTACCCCCCTTCCCTCTTAAAAAAAAAAAAAAAAAAAAGACTAGTGACTTTTGTTTATTTGCAGATGATGCAGAGGATCTTGCCTCACAAGAAAACCATGCCCTTCTCAGGAGGCTTCTCTGTCTCCTCCTCTCTTGGCCATTAGGCCCCTAACTAGGGTCAAGTCACAACGCAACCTGGCCGAGAAGTGCTGGGCCTGCTAAGGAAGAAAGGGGCTATACCCTGCAGTAGTTGTAAGACCTTGTCAGCACGTGACATCAAGAAGTGGAAGTGTCAGGCCGCCTGGGTGGCTCAGTTGTTAGGCGTCTGCCTTTGGCTCAGGTCATGATCCCAGGGTCCTGGGATTGAGCCCCGCATCGGGCTCCCTGCTTGCTGGGGAGCCTGCTTTCCCTCCCCCACTCCCTCTGCTTGTGTTCCTGCTCTTGCTGTCTCTCTGTCAAATAAAATCTTAAAAAAAAAAAAAGTGGGAGTGTCTGCAGCAACTTCTTCCTAGAAACATCACCAAAGGCAAGGGAGGCAAGGGCAAAAATGAACTATTGGGACTTCATCAAGGTAAAAAGCTTTTGCACAGCAAAGGAAACAATCAACAAAACCAAAAGACAACCGACAGAATGGGAGAAGGTATTTCCAAATGACATACCAGATAAAGGGCTAGTGTCCAAAATCTATAAAGAACTTATCAAACTCAACACCCAAAGAACAAATAATCTAATTAAGAAATGGGCAGAAGATGTGAACAGACATTTCTCCAAAGAAGACATCCAAATGGCCAACAGACATATGAAAAAGTGTTCAACATCACTCGGCACCAGGGAAATCCAAATCAAAACCTCAATGAGATACCACCTCACACCAGTCAGAATGGCTAAAATTAACAAGTCAGGAAACAACAGATGTTGGTGGGGATGTGGAGAAAGGGGAACCCTCCTACACTGTTGGTAGGAATGCTAGCTGGTGCAGCCACTCTGGAAAACAGTATGGAGTTTCCTCAAAAAGTTGAAAATAGAAAATAGAGTAAATACTACTGGGTATTTACCCCAAAGATACAAATGTAGTGATCCGAAGGGGCACGTGCACCCCAATGTTTATAGCAGCAATGTCCACAATAGCCAAACTATGGAAAGAGCCTAGATGTCCATCAACAGATGAATGGATAAAGAAGATGTGGTATATATATACTATGGAATATTATGCAGCCATCAAAAAATGAAATCTTGCCATTTGCAATGACATGGATGGAACTAGAGGGTATTATGCTAAGCAAAATAAATCAATCAGAGAAAGAATTATCATATGATCTCACTGATATGAGGAATTTTTTTTTTAAGATTTTATTTATTTATTCATGAGAGACGAGAGAGAGAGAGAGAGGCAGAGGGAGAAGCAGCCTCCCAAGGAGCAGGGAGCCCGATGCGGGACTCGATCCCAGGACCCTGGGATCATGACCAGAGCTGAAGGCAGATGCTTAACCATCTGAGCCACCCAGGCGCCCTGATATGAGGAATTTGAAAACAAGACAGAGGAGCAAAGGGGAAGGGAGGGAAAAATGAAACAAGGCGAAACCAGAGAGGGAACAAACCATAAGAGATCCTTAATCTCAGGAAACAAACAGGGCTGCTGGAGTGGAGGGGGGTGGGATGTGCTATGGTGAGTACTGTGAATTGTGTAAGACTGATGAATCACAGACCTGTACCCTTGAAACAAATAATACATTATATGTAAATAAAAAAAATAAAAAATAAAAAGAAGTGGGAGTGTGTGCGTGGGACCGGCTCCCGAGGGTGCACAGAATATAACATCGAAGAAGGAGAGTTTGTTTGGAGAGCATTCTCTCCTGGTATGGGATTTACACCTTGACAAGGACCCCAGGAGATGGCGCTAATATACTGTCAGTTTGCCTCTTCGGAACTGGAAAAAAGTACCCGCTCACAAAAGTGAGGCAGAACTGGAAGAACTGCGTGACAAATGGTGACGGATGGAATCAAAATGTCCAGAGAAGTGGGGATGCGACATTGAATGTACTATATAGACTAGCAAACCCACCAAGAACTGTGTTCTGTGGATATCTCCATTTACCCTGGGATAAAGCCTGGCCTGGTAAGAAGGTAACAGCATCACTGAGAAACTTTTTTTTTTAATTATTTATTTACTTATTTATTAAATTTTTGGTTTTTTATTGAACAAATTCGACATATAACATGTGTAAGTTTAAGGTGTGCAGCCTGTTACGCCAATGCATTTATATGTGGTAATATGATTGCTGGTGTAGCAATATTTATCACATTACATAATTGTAGTACGGTACTATTACCTATATTCATTACACTGTGCATTAGGTCCCTGTGGCCTATTTACTACTCCTTATGCATTTGTACCCTTAAATACCAGCAATCTTATCCCTCCCGTCCCAAATAGCTCTGGTAGCTGTTCTCCAGAGTTCTGAAGGCCAGGGCTGATGGTAGGAGATGCTGTTCCAGAACTGGGCTCGTTGATGGTTATTGGCTAGTAGGGTCCTGAAAGAATAGAGGCCAGGTGCCCCAGCTCAGCGCCGCCAGCAAGGTGGGTGTAGTTACCCTAATGAGCTGCCGAGAGCACATTGGCTGTAAACACAGAATAACAGGGTATCAGAGTCAGGAACAGCTTACCCCCCCCCCCCCCCGCTCCAGAATCAGACCACTTTGGCTCAGCGAGGCTTGGAACTCCCCTAGGTGAGATCTCCATTTTTAAGTGTTAGGCTCTAACTTTTGTTTTCTGTTATTGTGTACTGTCTTTTGAGCCTTTCTCAACAATGAAACCCCAGGGCCCTATGGCATCCATTGCATGAGGTTCTTTAACTTCTACCCGATGCATCAGAACAGGGCCACCTGTTCCAGATTCTAGACTTACTGCTCTTGTGAGAATCGGGGAACAGTCACTCCAGTTGTGCTATGGGTTCAGATGAGGAACTCCAACTAAGAAAATCTGCAGTCTACCTATACCCCTAAATTTTTCTTAACCTTTTCCAACAGTGAGTAATCTACTTCTTTCCTCTAAAAGAACCAGTTTCTCTGAAATTTTTTGGGGGGCCATTCTCAACATACCTCTGTTTCTCAAGCTTTGAATTGGGCTGTCAAACTGTCAATAGCTTTCATGTCTGTTCTCTCACCCTTAAGCCCCAAATTCCTCATCCTTTTGGGATCACTAGAACTCATGCTTTTGAATTGCTTTCTCTTACTGAAGGCAGCAACTCAAGTGAGCTCCTCTCCTCTTTCCTAGACCTTTCTTTGTCTTCAGAACACTAATTATTTTGTAATATTTACATAAACACATAAATAATCTAGTTAATTATGTAAATATAAAATTGCATGTAATCACTTTATTAGTAGTGAGTAGGAATCTCACTCCCTAAACTCAGATATGCAAGAAGGATAACTTAAAAGATTTTACTGTAACAGGAAAATTTTTTTAAATTTTTATTTTTTATTGTTATGTTAATCACCATATATTACATCATTAGTTTTTGATGTGTAACAGGAAAATTTCTGACTCTAAGCCTTCGTTCAGCCGGAGTATGAGGCCTAATCTCAGTCATGTCTAGGGTTCTTTTTTTTTTTTTTTTTTTTTTTTTTTTTTTTTTAGATTTTTTATTTATTTGAGAGAGAGAGAATGACAGATAGAAAGCACGAGAGGGAAGAGGGTCAGAGGGAGAAGCAGACTCCCCGCTGAGCAGGAAGCCCGATGTGGGACTCGATCCCGGGACTCCAGGATCATGACCTGAGCCGAAGGCAGTCGCTCAACCAACTGAGCCACCCAGGCACCCATGTCTAGGGTTCTTTACTGGCCCCAGGCAGATGGTTTTGCTGAGTTCCCTGAGTGGCCATTGCTCATCTGGTTTCTCTGGTCCCTGCTTCTCAGCCTCTTTTGCCCGCCCCTCCCCTTCTGCTAGATCCCTATGTTTTGGAGGTGGCTCAGGGCTCAGGGATGGCTCTGAGCTCAACTACACACTCTGTATATCATTTGAGTCTACACCGCTGCACAGCCTGACCTGGAGATATCAAGAGCTGAAGCTGGATGTCTTGGGAGAGGATTGAGCTGCGAAAAGAGATTTGAAGATGGAATTAATTAATCCTAGGGTAAGAGTCACAGTTGATTCCCGGATTGTTTCTCTCTAGCACCCAGACTTCTCCAGTGCCCAGGAGATAGAGAAAATAGATTTAAAGCTTTTCCCCTGGTATTTATTTCTTCCTTCCCCACTCTCTCTCCTCCCTTCCTCCCTTCCTTCTTCCTTCCACAAATACTGTCAGCCATGTACCAGGAGAAGGACTAGATCCTGGAATGTATTTTTTAGCTCTCTGGATACAAAAGATGTATCATTTAGAGAAATTTTTGAACAACTTGTAGTCTTCCCTGAAATCATCTACTTAACTATCATCTATTTCAACTTGAATTGTCTTCCTATTAAATGGACCACTATTAAGTGTTGTGATGGTACTAGAAAATAAGTAATTTGTAAAGCATTTGCACAAATGCTAACCAGGCTTACTACTTTGGTTTTCTCTATTATCTACTTAGCAATCAAAGCTAACTCCTTAATTTAACATATGATGTTGAAAATAATTTTACAATATTTCCAATTAAGTTAATTTTTGTATTGCTTTTGTGTTCTTTGTCATCACATGTAGAATGACAAAATTCTGATTTGCATATTATTAATGAATATGGGGTATTTTTCCATTTGGGTCGATAAGAGCTCATTATTATCTCATTTCAGAAATGAGTTCAATGCTCAGTCTGCAAATCACACAGTAACCAACTCTTTTTTTTTTTTAAAGATTTTATTTATTTATTTGACAGAGAGACACAGCGAGAGAGGGAAAACAAGCAGGGGGAGTGGGAGAGGGAGAAGCAGGCTTCCCGCCGAGCAGGTGGCCCAGTGTGGGGCGCAATCCCAGGACCCCAGGATCATGACCTGAGCTGAAGGCAGATGCTTAACGACTGAGCCACCCAGGCGCCCCCACAGTAACCAACTCTTCCGAATTAACCACAATTCAGAGTTAGCTCACAAGCCACTTTTCCTACATTTGTGCCAAGCTGCAAGAAGCTAACGCTTAATGATCTACTTCAGCTAAATAGGTTGGACAGAATTTAAATGTTCATTAGCAAGAAGTCTGACCCAGAACCAAGATAGGTCATCACGGAAATGAAGAAAGTAGGGAATAACACAGTTTGGACGAACATTATCCAATCTCTGATTTGTGGTTGGAGAAGACCATTGAGGTGACAACACTACTTCTTATTTAATAAAAGACTTTAAAAATGGGAACACTATTTGTTGTGTTTTCAAGTTCTCCTAAATATTTAGACTATTACTAAGAAAAATATGTTGTAAAAACCAATCTATGGAGACTATCAGGAAAGAAAGTAGGGGCGCCTGGGTGGCTCAGTTGGTTAAGCGACTGCCTTCGGCTCAGGTCATGATCCTGGAGTCCAGGGATCGAGTCCCACATCAGGCTCCCTGCTCAGCAGGGAGTCTGCTTCTCCCTCTGACCCTCTTCCCTCTTGTGCTCTCTGTCTCTCATTCTCTCTCTCTCAAATAAATAAATAAAATCTTAAAAAAAAAAAAGGAAAGAAAGTAATGTTGCATGGGAACATCTAACCTACTGAACTTTGGTGTCCGAGCTATCAATTTGGTTACACTGTTTGGATATTCTGATAAGAGACAACTCTTTTTCTTTTTCTTTTCTTTTTAAAGATTTATTTATTTATTTGAGAGAGAGCGCGGACTCATGTGTGAGATGGGGGGAAGAGAGAGGGGCAGAGGGGAAGGGAGAATCTCAAGCCAACTCCCCGCTAAGAGCAGTGCCCCACCCATGGCTCCATCCCAGGACCCCGAGATCATAACCTGAGCTGAAATCAAGAGTCAGACGCTTAAGGGACTGAGCCACCCAGGCACCCCAAAAGACACTATTTTTAAAGGATAAATCTGAGAGAATCTCACAACAGCTTCATTTGGGCATTTAAAAAAGTCATGTTGTTGCCATAGAAATATTATGATTTACATGACTGTGCCAGAGCTTTTTTATTTGTCTATTAGAATAAATTTGTCTATTCGAATAGACTTCCTTTACAAAAGTGTTCATTTTTATGTGGCTAATAGGCCAATACAGATATTCTCCAAAGAATATCATCATCACGAATCAAATAAAATTAGCATACTAAAGGATTCATATTTAACTGCTCAAAGTGTTGTTGGGTCTAAATCAGTCCATCAGTAAGGCTTTATTAAACACTGACTAAGTGCTTAGCATACTGCTGGGTACTCAGGGGCTATGAAACACCATATCGACTCAACACCAAGATCTAATGGAGAGCTTTATGAAGTAAACCAACACATGCCTGCAATCCCAATTCTGAAGGTTCTAATTGGTAGATTCTGGCCTGAAGCTCCTGGCAAGGAGCAATCTCTTTTCTTTCTTTTTTCTTTTTTTTTTTTTCTTAACCTCCCAGGTGATTCTGATGCTTAGTCAGGACCAGGACCCATGTCAGCAGTCGTCCAAGTCTGGTCCCTGAACCCACGTCATCAGCATCACCTGGGAACTTGTTAGAAATGCAAATTCTTGAGTCCCACCCTGCTAAATTATAGACTCTGGAGAGAACAATCTGTTATAACAAGTTCTCCAGGCAATTTATCCTTGATAAAGTGAGATAATCATGGCCTTTTCTCTGGACTGAGACAGATGCCTTAGGTTCTCTCTTTGCTGCAGAGCTAAGGAAATAGGACTTCCTTTTTCTCCTTGGGTACATAGCCAGCCACTCTGCCCTCCTTTTCATGCTTAGCACCCTGAGTAAGTGGGGAAGGAAATGTGCTCCTCAACTTCCTACTTCCTTGCTGCTTGGGAAGATGATAAACAGAGAGAGTCCCTTTTGTCTTCAAGGAGAACAGGAAGGGGATAAAAATAATAACCAATCTGGGGAACTGGTCAAAATTCTGGGATTTGGAAAAGTCTGTCCTGGCCCCTGGCCTTTTATCCTCTGTTTTTATTCCTGAATAGGGGAACTCACACCCTCCCGGTTTTCTCACTCTGCCTTTAGCAAAGCCATGGCTCTTTACAACAACTCAAGGCCTAAAAATAAAATAAAGCCAAGATATTGATGTCCCCTTTCGGCATAAGTTTTCTTTTTACTTTTTAATGGAAATCACTCTAAAACAAATTTTATTTAGCACATTCTGGATTTTTCTTGATCATCTCATATAATTATAATAAAAATGAACTGTCCTATCCTACAACAATCATAGAGACTATTGAAGATTGAAGACATGTTTGTTAAATAATTCTAGATGTCAAGGATGTTTTTTCTTGTGTTTTTTTATTTTTGTCTTTCTTCTCATCCTCAAGCTATCAGCAAACATGCCCAAGTATCTTTTTTAATATTCTTCCCTCTCTAATTGTTTGCTTTCAATTTCAGAGGGCTGGGAAACCAGAAAACAAGTTTGTCAGAACTATGTTTTAAGTGGGCATAATAAATTGGCAGATTTTATTTTTTACTGTTAATAATCAATGTTAGTGAGGTTGTATTAAAGTTAATACTTCCTGGGGTTCCTGGCTGGCTCAGTGGGTAGAGCATGTAACTCCCAAGTTCAAGCCCCACTTTGGGAATAGAGTTTACTTCAAAAAAAAAAAAAAAAAGACAGAAATGCCTTAAAGTACATATTCAATATTCCACAGGTCTTGAAGAGAAAAAAAATGGTTAAAATTCTTCAAAGAAAAATAAGGTGAATACTTCCTGATATTGCTCAAGAAAACATTAATTAATGTGATCCTTTGGGAAAGCAACTTGGCAATATATGCCAAGCTCCTTAAAATATTCATATTCTTTGTGGCACCTGGATGACTCCATTAAGCAACGGACTCTTGATTTTGGCTGAGGTCATGATCTCAGTCAGGGTCTTGAGATTGAACCCCATGACTAGTTCAGGAGTCCGCTTGAGATTCTCTCGCTCTGCCCCTTCCTCTGCCCTTCCCCCGTTTGTGCCTTCTCTCAAATAAATCTTTAAAAAAATATTCATATTCGGGCGCCTGGGTGGCTCAGTTGGTTAAGTGACTGCCTTCAGCTCAGGTCATGATCCCGGAGTCCCCGGATCGAGTCCCATATCGGGCTCCCTGCTCAGTGGGGAGTCTGCTTCTCCCTCTGACCCTCTTCCCTCTTGTGCTCTCTGTCTCTCATTCTCTCTCTCTCAAATAAATAAAATCTTTTAAAAAAATTCATATTCTTTAATGTAATGTTTCTAGAACTAATGTAAAGAAATAATTTATTACAAAAAATATTTATCCACAATGAAGTTTGTTGTTTTATCATTTGTAATAGAGAAAAGCTGGAAATAACCTAAATACTTAATAATAGTAGAGTTTTTAGGTAAATTATAGAACCTTTAATAAATGAAATTATAAATACTCACTGAAACTGATAAATACAAAGATTTTGAAATAACTTTAGCATATGTGCATACAACATAATATTAAATAAAGAAGGTATTTCCCAGGGCGCCTGGGTGGCTCAGATGGTTGAGTGTCTGCCTTCGGCTCAGGTCATGATTCCCGGGGTCCTGGGATCAAGTCCCGCATCGGGCTCCCTGCTCTTTGGGGAGGCTGCTTCTCCTTCTGCCTCTCTCTCTGTCTCTCATGAATAAATAAAACCTTAAAAAAAAAAAAGACGGCATTTCCCCCATCCACTGCAGAGCTTGGAAATAATATAATAATAATGGCTAAATATTTTATATAAGTTACCTCATTCAAACCTCACAAAAGTCCCTGTTAAATGAGTACTCTTATAATAACCATTTAATAGATGAGGAAACCATTTCTAAGAATTGAAGTAACTGGCAAACAATTATCAGACCTGCTATTCAAACCCAAGCTAGGTGGGTCCAAGAGCCTCTGCTTCTAACCACTGAGGCTTTAAATAGCGACATCCCAGTTGGTGCTTGCTGGGCTAGCATAATTATTCATGACGCCCCATTTCATCCTCAGAAGGCCCAACTGAGATGATAAATCCTATGGGTACACTAGCTCTAGGTGACCACAGCCATGCTCAAAAATGAGAAATTCTCCAAGGATGAGACGCTGAGGGTGCTCTGGGACTGAATATACATGGAATCGGAGGTAAGAGGGAACTAGTGACCAGAACGTGACAGAGGTAAGAAAGAGCATGATCTCAAAAGATCAGTGACCAAATGGCCTCATGCCTGGACTAGGTCACGCCAGCAGGGGGTCTAGGGGAAATCGGTATGGGGAATAATGGGTTACTAGAGCAGGAAGAGTCTTAGGTGTGACAGATTGCAAAAATGGTCACAGTACCTCTCCCACCAAGAGGTGGTATCTATTTCTCCACCCCCTGAATCTGGGCTGCTCTTTTGACTTTCTTTGAGCAAAAGAATGTGATGGAATCGACATCGTATGAGTTCTAAACGCTGCTACCATGTGAACCAGCCTTGGCTAGCCTGATGGAAGATGAGAGATCACACAGAGAAGGACCAAGGTGCCACAGTTAATAAGCCAGCCACCTGACAGACATGAAGCCAGGCCACCTAGGACCAGCTAGACCCCAGCAGACCCACCAACTGACTGCATATCAGGCAGCTGACTACAAATGCATGAACAGGACCATAGAAGAACTGCCCACTGAGCCCAGTCCAAATTGCTGACCCACAGAATTGTGAGCTGAATAAACTGGGTGTTATTTTAAGCCTCTGAGCTTTGGGATGATTTGGGATGCAGCAAAGCTAACTAATACACCAGGAAACCCTTGCAAATATCTCCCACTTCCACTCCTCAAAGGTCTAGGCAGTGTTTCTTTGGGGGTATCTGTGCCAGGCAAGAGCAATGCTTGGGACAGAAGGGAAGTAACTGTGTATCTAAGATCCCTACCTGCAAAAAAAACTGAAGATCCCTGAGCCCAGAAAAATCAGCCATGAAATATCTTACCCAAGAAGATGTGTGCTTCCCTTCTTCCAGAAGATAAATCACGTATATTGCAAAATGAGATAAGAACAGGGTAAATTTTGCCAATTACCTAAGAAGACTTTTTTTATTCAGAAGCTATTCATTTTTGTTATTTCATGTTGCTGTTAAAGAAGAGCCTGCCCATTAGGCCCGTTCTTCTATGTAACTCAAGAACTAGAATTACAACTGAATTGTTACCACAGGCCATAATTGTTGCCCCAAGAGAGGTTATAAAAAGAGAACATTTCCCCCCTTTGAAGCAGACACTTGGCCATGCCACAGATTTGGCTGTAAATTGTAGACAAACCCTCTGTTTCATTGCCAAGATAAGTAAATGAGATCAGAACTGCTTACGCATTCGCAAAAAGTAATTTATCTCACCAGCAGAAGGCAGTATCTAGTGTTGGTCTATGCATTCATTTTTTGTGGAGGTGAAATTTACCGATTATAGAATTAACCATTATAAAGTGTACAATTTTGGGGCATTTAGTGTATGCATAATGTTGTGTAACTACCACTTCTCTCTAGTTTTTTTTTCATCATAGGGACACCTGGACGGCTCAGTCGGTTAAGCATCTGCCTTCGGCTCAGGTCATGATCCCAGAGTCCTGGGATCAAGTCCCACATCGGGCTCCCTGCTCAGTGGGGAGCTGGCTTCTCCCTCCTCCTCTGCCTCTCCCCCTGCTCATGCTCTCTCTCTCTCTCTGTCTCAAATAAAATCTTAAAAAAAAATACTTTTTCATCATAAACATCCATACACTGAAGTGATCACTGCCCAGTCCCCTCATCTCCTGGTAACCATTAGTATGCTTTCTGTCTTCTATGGATTTGCCTATTCTGGATATATTATATAAAGGAAAATCATTCAGTTATGCAACCTTTTATGTCTGGCTTCTTTCTTAATATAATGATTTCCAGGTTCATCCAAGTTGTAGCATGTATCAGTACTTCCTTACTTTTTATGACTAAATCATATTCCATTGTATGTATATATGACAATTTCTGCATGTATTCATTGATGGGCAGTTGGGTTGTTTTTACTTTTTGGCTATTATGAATAATGCTGCCATAAACATCTGTGTGCAAGTTTCTGTGTGGACATATTTTTCATTTGTCTGGGTATATACCTTGGAGTGGAATTACTGGGTCATATGTAATTCTGTATGTAACTTTTTTTAAAAAAAGGATTTATTTGAGAGAGTGGGGGGGCGGGAAGGGAGAGAGAAACTCAAGCAGACTCCCTGCTGAGTTCAGAGCCCGATGCTGGGCTCAATCCAAGACCCCGAGATCAGACCAGAGCTGAAACCAAGAGTTGGGTGTGTAGCTGACTGCGCCACCCAGGTGCCCCTATATATAACTTTTTGAAGAATCTCCGGCATTGTTTAAGATAGAGAGTAAAGGGAAAAACAGAAATCCCCTTTAACTGGCTTCTTGGTGTTCTGAAATTTTGGTGCCCTGAAACTTTCTCTCATTATCCATTACAAAGAATTAAAAATAGGTCTAAGAAGAAAAAGATTACTGCTATTTTCAAATGATACACAAAGATTAGAAAAAGACATCTAAAAATATTTATTAGGCAAATAATAAAATAGTGTCATAGGTGAACAATATTAAAAGAGCTCAAGAAAAACATTTCGGGGCGCCTGGGTGGCCCAGTCGTTAAGCATCTGCCTTTGGCTCAGGTCATGATCCCAGGGTCTTGGGATCGAGTCCCGCATCGGGCTCCCTGCTCTGCGGGAAGCCTGCTTCTCCCTCTCCCACTCCCCCTGCTTGTGTTCCCTCTCTTGCTGTGTCTCTCTCTGTCAAATAAATAAATAAAATCTTAAAAAAATAAGAAAAACATTTCATAGTGATAAAAGGAACATAGATCCAAGAAGGTATAATAATTTTAACATTATGTGGAACCAGCCACAGGTCTGTGATACACACAAATCAAAAGCAGGTGGAACTACAAGGAGAAATAGACAAATTTATAATTAGAATGAGATTTTAAACATACTCTCTTTTGGAAACTGACAGATCATATTTGCCAAAAATCAATTTTTTGAGAATTCAACTAACACAATTAACAGGCTTCAACTAGTATGTATATATACAAATCTGAGTGAAATCCATTGCTTTCTAACCAGTAGTTGGTTTTTTTTTTAAAGATTTTATTTACGTGAGAGACAGTGAGAGGGAACACAAGCAGGGGGAGTGGGAGGGGAGAAAAGCAGGCTTCCCGGTGAGCAGGGAGCCTGATGCGGGGCTTGATCCCAGGACCCCGGGATCATGACCTGAGCTGAAGGCAGACGTTCAACTGAGCCACCCAGGCGCCCCTAACCAGTAGTTTCTAAGCAGTTGTTTGGCACAGACATGTAGCTGAAGCCAAGCTGGCTAATGTTGCAGAAGGAATGCTGGCTGATGGATACAAAGTGTTGGGCTTTATTCTATCTCCATCAATTTGCTCAATGACTTGGACCACTCATGCCCTTGACCTCAAATTTTTTATCAGTAAAACTCATAGTTTTACTGGATTCAATTAAATAGGCAAGTATATACAGAGTGTCTAAGTTGACTCAGGCACTAAGGCAACATGGGGAATAAAATGTTAACCCAGACACAGTTTTACCTTCAAGGAGCCCAGTTTGGTGGCAACAGGGAAAAATTTTGTTTCATGCAGTGGATTGAGATAAGAGCAGTGTGAAGTCAGCGTTCTTTGGAACCCTTCTTAGAGGGTAAGTGATGCCTCAGTGGAGACTTAGGCTTGCCTGTGAGTGAGGTAGACAAATAGGGAGGAGGCAGAAGGCTTCAGGCCAGGGGTCTGATGTATATGCAAAGGCCCCAAATGAGGGAGAGGTTGGCCAGGACAGGGAATCATTTTGTTATGGTTGGAGGGCATCATTCTAGTGGGAGACTAAGTAGCAGTAGGGTTGCAGAGGGGCCCCCTCTGAAGGGGTCCTGTGAGTTTTCTCATGGATCCGGGGCCTTATGCTGGAAGCAATGGGGAGCTATTGAAAGATTTCAGATGAAAGATGGGGCAAGAACAGGTCCATTTCTGTATCAGTTAGGAAGGATGTTGTGTTTTAAGTTTGGTTTTGAGGAGAATACCACGACTCATTGTTCAGGTTACATACCATTAACTATATTGATCAAAGGTGGCAGGGAAGCATACTTGTTTCTGGTACCTATAACTTGATTGATGAGTGAATGCTGAATGAATTCTATACAAACATACATTTGTAAATATGTCTATATAAACAGGCATACCTCCTTTTATTGCACTTCTATTGGACTTGACATATATTGCATTTTTTTTTCTTTTACAAATTGAAAGTTTGTGGCAACCCTGCATTGAACAAGCCTACTGGCGCCTTTTTTTCCAAAAGCATGTACTCTGTGTCTCTGTGTCACATTGTGGTAATTCTCACAATATTTCAAACTTTTTCATTGTTATTATAGTGATCTGTGATCAGTGATTACAACTCCCTGAAAGCTCAGATGACATCCTTTTTTAGTACTTTTTTTTTTTAAGATTTTATTTATTTATTAGAGAGCGAGCGAGAGAGAAATAGCATGAGAGGGGAGAGTGTCAGAGGGAGAAGCAGACTCCCTGCTGAGCCGGGAACCTGATGTGGGACTCGATCCCGGGACTCCAGGATCATGACCTGAGCCGAAGGCAGTTGCTTAACCAACCGAGCCACCCAGGTGCCCTTTTTTTAGTACTTTTAATACTATTTTTAAATTAAGGTATGTACATTGATTTTTAGATATAACGCTATTACACACTTAGTACAGTTTAGTGTAAACATAGCTTTTATTTTAATTTTTAAAATTTTAATTTTTTGTGTGTGTTTGTATGTGAGTAAGGCTATAGAAGTTTATTAAGTGAAGATACAGAAAAAGCTCTCAAGAGTGAGGGGTCCCAGGGCCCTTAGGGTTCGTCTTTTATAGAAAGCTAACCAGGGAACTTAAATCCTTTTAACATCTCTATTGATAACACCTTCAGTGGTTTACTTCCTTTTTAGGGGCTGGTTATTCTTTGTTGATCACAGGTAATTATCATAAAGACACCTGTCCCACACGACCCACCCCACATTCCTAGGGCTGGGTGGTCCGATTTGTCCCCTTATCTCTGGTTTCCCCACACCTCTACATTTTTGGGGATTTCTGTAAGCCTGATCACATAGCCCCCCATCTCTCTCTCCCCACCTAGCCCTGCCTGTCCCTTACTCATTCCTTCCCCTGGAATAGTAACCCTAACTGCTGTTAGGGAATGGGATGATGAGCCCTCTGGCTGCTTCCTGATGAAATGGGGCAGTGCGCTGTGTAGCAGTTAGAACCTCTCCAGGGGTTGGTTCAGGGGCTTGTGGCATGGCTCCAGGGGGTCATGATGGGCAGCAAAGGGTACATGCCTCAGCACATGCAAAAAGGATGAACATAAAGTATTAGGGCCATATGATCACATTCCTTAGATAAGATCCCCAATTACCAATTTTGTCAAATAGATCAGTGGATATCTTGATCTTATTTAATTGATCACAAATGTCCCCTATTAATTGAGACAACTTGCAGGAGTTAACTGTAATGTTAAAACAATACATGAGGAAATTTCACACCCCAAATGGTGTAGCAATAGTAGACAGTCAATAGTGGTTCTTGAGAAGTCCTTCTCTGAATTTAATTCTTGGCTGAGTGCATTTAATGCCTGGGAAGTATCATTTAGAGTACTGCTGAGCAACCAGACTGATTTGCTGATTTTATATTGCAGTCCTAATGTAAGTCCTGGAAGTCCCATAGTGAGCTTTGAGTCTCTTTTTACCAGGAGGACAGTTGGATGCTTGGTTAAAGCCTTTGTTTGCAATTGTATGTCAGTAGAGGTGGCTTCTAGGATAAAAGACTATGAGGGATAAGACCATCAAGAAGTCCTTTTTTTTTTGAGGTCCCGCCTTAACAATATCCTAATTACAAGGAATCACTGGCAAATGGGAGAAGACTTGTCTCAGGAGATAAGAGCATCCCCAAGTGCATCATCCAATCTAATCATAAAGGAAGTGGGGCCATCCATTATCTCCATGGGGCACCCTCTGGCTTTTAAAGAGCGATTTTTGTCATCCCAGCCACATAGAATTGGTCAAGGTGATAGCTGAGTTATACAATTGTTGGGGAATCTATTCCATTTCCCAGTTGTTCAAGTGATCATACACCCATGGGTCCCATTATCCCCACAGAATGACAAGCAAGAAGATTGTCTATACATGAGCTATTGTGGCAATTTCTCTGAAGTTTACCTCAAGTTGTCTAGCTTAGGCAAACATTCAAACACAAAACTAAAATTTAGCATCCACAAAGGTGTGTTATTGAAACATAATTTTTCTCTTTATAATAACCCTCGTTTCCAGAGATAGCCAAATAAGACTAATTTGTTTGAAAAACAAGTCCAGTTTTAACAAATGGCATAATTATTTACATAAGCTCAGCAGCTTATCATATAGATATTTTAGAATCTGCTTTGCTGGAACTTTTGTAAGGGATCTCTAGGTCGAACTTTTAGTAGCCTCTCCAGGCCAGAAGGCAAGCCAAGTCCTTGCCATCAGACATGCCTGCAATACCTGTAGATGTAGGTGGATTCCTCTTCCTTAGGTTCCCAATATGTCCTGATGTTCCTGCACCTGCCAGGTGGTGACATTCTTTACTCACCTGGTGAGGCTGCTGGGAACTCTGTAAGCAGGTATCAGGCCAACATTTCCAAGGGCCTTAATGGCTCCACGTTTCATAAAGTCAACCTTAGTTCCTTAAAGCTGTTGGTCATATCTGAGTTTATGCATGTCTCTCTCAAATATGACATTCCAGTCAAAGCCTTGGTAAAATAACCAGTTTCCAATGGTGTCCTGTTACAAGGAGAACAGATTCTTATTGAACTTATGCAAACGACTATGACTGCCATGGAATAGAGAGACCTTTTGAATTTCAGAGGGTTCAGGTAGAGAGGAAAGCTAAATGCTTCAGTATGTTTACAAATGAATACTTTATCACGTTTCTGTAAGTCATATCTTAAGAGAAAGTTTCCTTAATCTGGGAGAGCAAACGTTGGAGAATCAGCAATATTGCGCTATAGATGCTTGCTGCGTGTGGATGGGGGACTCAGGGATGCGCCAGGGCGAGTTATTTTCTGTCTTGACTGTAAGGCTTGGAGTGAACATGGACTTTCCAGGTGATGTTGAGAGATCTGGTCAAGACCGGTACAATGTCTGCCACAAATGTGGGTCCATTGTCACTATGGATTGTTAATGGCAGGCCAAACCAGGGCATGATCTCCTGCAGGAGTCCTGCAAGAGGACTTTAGCTACTTTCTGGCTTTGCTCCATCCTGGTCGGGAAGGCTTCGACCTACCCAGAGTATGTGCATACTACTACTAGGAGATATCTGAACCCCCTGCTCACCTGCACATCTGTGAAGTCTACCTCTAGATCTTTGAAGGGTGTTGCTCCAAAACTCTGGACACCTGGTGGGGACTGTGGTGCAGATTGAGCATTATTCTTAGCACATGTTATGCACTGTTCACTCATTGCTCGGCACAATGCTGGCCGCTGACTGACGTAGTAGTCCTTCTTGAGAAGAGCCTCTAATGCAGTTTTCCCAGATGAGTGAGTTGGTGGTGTTCCTTGACTAGATGCCCTCCAGTTGCTGTTGGAACAAAGATGCGCCCGTCTGGCATTATCCACCATCCCTTTTCAGTCAGGGTGGCCCCCTCAGCCATCGCCCATTTCTTTTCCTTTTTAGTGTAACTGGGCAGAGGGACTTCTTCCGGGGGTGTCAGGGCCATGGTGGGGGAAGGGGCTCTGTCCATGTCCTCACTGGCTGCCGTCTTGCCTGCCTCATCTGCCAGACGATTTCCCTGCCCTAAGGGGTCGTCTCCTTTCTGGTGTCCCTTACAGTGCAGGATTGCTACTTCCTTTGGAAGCCAGATGGCTTCGAGGAGTCTCAGTATCTCCTCCTTGTTACAGTTTTTCCTGCGGAGGTTAGGAGGCCCCTTTCCTTGTAGATGGCTCCATGTCTATGTACAGTAGCAAAGGAGTACTGAGAGTCAGTACAGATGTTGACTTGTTTGCCTTCACTGAAGGTGAGGGCTCGGACTAAGATATTAACTCAGCCCGTTGAGCTGACCATCCAGCTGGTAATGCCTTAGCTTCTAGGACTTCACTGGTTGTGGTTACTGCATAACCCGCTTTCCGGGCACCCTCCTGTAGATAACTGCTGCCATTGCTGAACAGCGTGAGCCCTGGATTCTTTATGGCTTGATCCCGCAGATCTGGATGGCTCGTGTAGACTTCATCAGTCACCTCAGAGCAGTCATGGTCTGGTTCCCCCTCTTCCGTGGGGAGAAAGGTTGCTGGATTTAATGTCCTTACTGTTTCGAGGGTGACCTGTGGGTTTTCGCAGGGGAGCCCTTGGTATTGTGCTAGCCAAGAGTTGGGAAGGAAGTAGTGTGTGTCCCTGTGCCTTCATGAGGGACACAACTGCATGAGGGACACAACTGCATGAGGGACCTTGACGTTAACTCCTTGCCCCAGGGTAAGTTTGTCCACCTCCTTGATGAGTAGGACTGTGGCTGTCAGCACCGAGGCACGGTGGCCATCCTGCTGCCACGGGGTCCAGCTTCTTTTGACAGGCAAGCAACTGGCTGTTGCCAGGGTCCAACAGTCGGGGGGGGTACCCCAAGAGCTATTTTTTCCTTTTTATGCACAAAGAGATTGAAGGGTTTTTCTACATCTGGTAGGCCCAGGGCTGGAGCCCGCCCCAGGGCGGTCTTTATCTCTGTGAAAGTGGCTTCTGCTTCCTCAGTCCAGGCAGGGGGTTCCCGATCTGGTCCTCCTAAGAGATCATAGAAGGGTCTCACTATTGCCGAGAACGCAGGGATCCAGATGTGGCAGAATCCTGCAGCCCCCAGGAATTCTTGTAGGCCCCTTTTTGTCTGGGGCTGTGGCAGGGAGATGATGACCCTTTTCCTCTCTGGCCCTAGTTCCCTTTCCCTTGGGTGAGGAGGAAACCAAGGTATCGGACCTGTTGTTGGCAGATGTGTGCCTTCCTCCATGAGGCTCGGTATCCCGAGTCTGACAGGAGCTGTAGGAGGGCCTTGGTGCCTTTTGTGCAGTCTTCTTGTGTGTCATCCACATACTGGAGGAGGGTGCATCGTGTCGCCTCTCTTGGGAAGCTGGCGAGGGCCACGGCCAGTGCTTCCCCAAAGAGGATTAATGAGTTTTTAAACCCCTGCGGGAGGCACGTCCAAGTCAGTTGCATCTGGTGCCCTGTATCAGGTTCAGACCATTTAAAGGCAAATAGTGGCTGGCTCTGGGGAGCTAAGTGGAGGCAGAAGAAGGCATCCTTCAAATCTAGGCAAGTGAACCATCTGGCTGACCCTGGGATTGGCCAAGGAGGGTGTATGGATTCTGGACCACTGGTTGCAAAGAGATGGTCACCTTGTTGATGGCCCATAGGTCTCGAACTGGTCTGTATCCCCCTCCTGGCTTCTTGACTGGCAGGAGTAGGGTATTCGAGGCTGACTGGCACTCAACTAGAATACCTGCTTCTTTGAGTTTGGTCAGATGTTCTTGGATGCCAATCTTAGCTTCTTGTGGAAGGGGGTATTGCCTTTGCCTCTGAGGTTGGGCTCCTGGGATCAGTTCAACAATGATAGGGGCCTGATTCCAGGCTAGTCCAGGTGGGTTGTTTTCAGCCCAAACTTAAGGGAAGGCGAGTCTGAATTCTGGTGGGCTGCTTGGTTGGGCCTGGGCACAGAATAGCCTCCATTCTTCTTCCCTTGGTATGGTAATTGCTAGTATTAGAGACCCTGTCTTGGGGCGCCTGGGTGGCTCAGTCGGTTGGGTGGCTGCCTTCGGCTCAGATCATGATCCTGGAGTCCTGGGATCGAGCCCCATGTTGGGCTCCCTGCTCGGTGGAGAGCCTGCTTCTCCCTCTCCCTCTGCCTGCCTCTCTGCCCATTTGTGCTCTCTCTCTCTGGCAAATAAATAAATAAAATCTTAAAAAAAAAAAAAAAGAGAGAGAGACCCTGTCTCCTCTTGCCTTGGGTTCAACTGGAGGCTAGTGTGTCCAGTGGGCTCAAAGGTTATCTGAGTCCTAAGCTTGAAGAGTAGGTCTCGGCCCAGGAGAGGGATGGGGCAATCAGGCAGATAAAGGAATTCATGTCAGACCTTGTGGCCCCTGAGTTTGCATTGGCGAGCCTGGAAAAAGGGCTGTTTTATCGCTTGCATCCCAGTGGCCCAAGGATGGTCGTACTCCTTTTGCTGAAAGGGACCACTGGGGAGGTGACAACATTGTGCTCAGCCCCAGTATCAACCATAAAAGTCACTGGTTGGCCTCCCACCTTCATTCTGACCATGGGCTCATGGGGGCCAAGGAGGAAAGAGCCCAGTCTCCCTCAGTCTGAGTCCATTCCCGCAAGGCCTATGAGGTCCTCCTCTCGGGTTCTTCCTTGTAGCGGCTGGGCCTTTGAGCCTCTCCCCGGATGGGACGTTTGTTTTTCCAATGCCCTTTCTCTTTATAGTAGGCACATTGATCCCTTGCCAAGGGGGTTCTGGGCTTCCCCCCTTTCGGTGGTTGGGGTCTCCCTATCTTTGTGTTATCCTTTTCTTTCAGGGCGGTGCAAGGAGGCTTTCTTTTTTATCTTTTTGTCGACTTCCCGTTCCGCTGCAGCCTCCCTGTTCATGTAGACCTTACTGGCAATCTCTATTAGTTGGGTGATGTTCATTCTGGCGAAACCCTCTGTTTTCTGAAGTTTTTTTCTTTTCTCTTCTTTTTTTTTTTAAAGATTTTATTTATTTATTTGAGGGAGAGAATGAGAGATAGAGAGCACAAGAGGGAAGAGGGTCAGAGGGAGAAGCAGACTCCCCGCTGAGCAGGAAGCCGATGCGGGACTCGATCCCGGGACTCCAGGATCATGACCTGAGCCGAAGGCAGTCGCTTAACCAACTGAGCCACCCAGGCGCCCGAAGTTTTTTTTCTGATGTCTGGGGACGCCTAAGCCATGAAGGAGGTGTTTACCATCTGTTGGCTTTCCTGTGCCTCGGGGTCAAATGGAGTGTATATCTTGTAGGCTTCACATTGTCTTTCATAGTAGTCCCCGGGGGACTCCCGTGGTTGTTGAGTGACTGAGGATACCTTAGTCATGTTCATGGGTTTCTTTTTTTTTTTTTAAGATTTTATTTATTTATTTATTTGAGAGAGAGAATGAGAGAGAGAGAGCACATGACGGGGGGAGGGTCAGAGGGAGAAGCAGACTCCCTGCTGAGCAGGGAGCCTGATGCCGGACTCGATCCTGGGACTTCAGGATCATGGCCTGAGCCGAAGGCAGTCGCTTAACCAACTGAGCCACCCAGGCGCCCATGTTCATGGGTTTCTTAGCGCTTGCCCGGATTCCCCGGAGGAGAGCCTCCTGGTACCAGTGGATGTGGGCCTGTCCCTTGGTTGTGGTGAAGTCCCATGCCGGGTGCTCTTAGGGTGCAGTCATATTAGCCCAGGCAGCAGAGTCGATGACTCCCGCTGGTGCATGCTCTTCCAGGTCCCGCCATGCACCTTTCATTATTCTCCTCCTTTCTTCTGTGTTAAACAGGGTGCGGAGTAACTGTTGCCAGTCTTCCCAGGTTGGCCGATGAGTCTGGAAGAGGGATTCTATGAGGTCTACCATGGCCTGTGGTTTCTCGGAGTAGGATGGGTTGTTATATTTCCAACTGAGGAGGTCATGCCTCTCAGGTTCCTGCATCTCTCGTACCGGCATTTGGAGGGTGCTTGCGCCCAGCCTGGGGTGCAGCCTGGCTGCTGGTCCTGGAGAAAGTGGATCCTTTGGGCCTGGGGGTGCCAGTGGATCCTCTGGGCCTGGGGGCCCCAGTGAAACCAATGGTGGCGGAGTGTCTGGAGCTGAAGGGCCAGGTGTAGACGGTCTTGGGGGTGCATATGGTGGGGGCAGGATCAGTTTGTCCTCGGGATCTCCGGCTAGGATTTGTGGAGACTGGGGCTTTTGCTGATTTTCTTTAGGTCGCTTGGATGAGGCAATTAAGACTCTGGCCTGTCCCTGCCTATTGCAAGTGAATCGCACCCATGGGAGAAGGGTGTGAGTGCTTCCTAGCCAGGAGTCAATGTACGGAAACTGGTCGGGTGTCCTGGTTCTCCTGTTATGACTCGCCATACTTGACTAATTGTTGGGACATCCAATGTCCCCTTCTGAAGGCCACCTGACATCAAAGGTGGGCCATTCCAATTCACATAGAGTTCTTAACGTGCCGGGGTTCATCCTGACTCCATAGTCTCCCAAAAACCTCCTCTTGAAATTTTTGATCATGGTCTCTAGAACTGTAGGTTTACTCTGCCCTGACCCCATGGTGATGCCCCCATGTGTGGTGGTGCAGAGACAAAGTGGGGGGTGCCTCCTGAGGTGAGGAGACCAATCAGATGCCCTTCTGGCCATGTTCCGAAGGAGCTTAGGTGATGCTTAGCTGTAGCGGTCTCAGCGTTGTGACATGATCAGAAACTATTCTGATGCCACCATAGACTGTATGCCGTTCACCATGGAATTGCAGACGGGCCCACTCAGACTCCGTAGGCTTCTGGGGACCTTAAGGGTGCCTGCCCGTGGAGTCACACAATCAGGCCGCATGAACAAGCCAGGTCGGACTGTACATTCACTCACACATTCACACTCCAGAAGTTATTACATTCCCTCCCTGGGAATCCCTACCTGTGAGACCTCTAAGAGGTCTCTGGGAGGTGATCAGGCTCCCCTTCCACCCCAATGGGCGTGGGTCTGTCTGGGTCCTGGGGCCCCAGGCCTTTACCGGAATCCGACGTCAGGACCAGGTCCTCACCTGCCAAGTCTCCTTGAGTCCAGCGGGAACAGCAGAGTGGGGCTGGCCCCAGGCGACCAGGGTGGGAGACTGGCGAAAATTAGGCAGGGCACGCCTTCTCTGTTAGGATCCCTCCTTCCATCACCGCCCCACCATTGCCCCCAAACTGGTGGCAACAATGTGCCTGCGCGGTTGGGTTTCCTGGTCAGGGAACCAAATGTTACGGAACCTGGACTGGATTGCCCGACGGAAGAACCAAGCAGCCCCTGGAGATCTTGGAGGATAGGAGGTTTATTTATCACTGTTGGGCTCAGAGGACAGTGGTCTCCAAAGGTCTGGGCCCCGAGTGCAAACAAGGGGGCAATTTATACACTCCTACTTCTGCATACTTGGCACTTTTGGCGCATGCGCGAAGCAAGGCGGGAAGAAGGACCCGGATTGGTGTTGGGGGGGCGGGGGGGGGGGAAGCAGAGCAGGGAGAAGAACCCGGAAGAGCCCTGGGGCAGGGACTGGGACTCTCTCGCTGGCTCAGTGGGCCATCTTAGGACACAGATTTTCCTTATCAGTTTCACATTGAATGCTGATAACTTTAAAGACATGTCTATCTTAATTAAACCAACAAACTTAACTTAGTTTAAATACCAAGTTATGTTCCACCTGGGTCCACTTTTATTATTTATTTATTTATTTATTTATTTATTTATATTTTTAAAGATTTTATTTGATAGAGAGAGACAACGAGAGAGGGAACACAAGCAGGGAGAGTGTGAGAGGGAGAAGCAGGCTTCCTGCTGAGCAGGGAGCCCGATGTGGGGCTCCGTCCCAGGACCCTGGGATCATGACCTGAGCCGAAGGCAGATGCTTAAGGGCTGAGCCACCCAGGCGCCCCTGGGTCCACTTTTAAAAGTCATTCATTTTGTTCTCCACCATCAATTTTTACCTGAGACACTCTTGGGGAAATCTGAAGTGAGCAGTGTATGCGAGATGCACCCAAGGTACAGAAACAGGCCAGGGTGGGGCAGACAGAAGAGGCAAAGTGCCACAGAGGACAGAGAAAAAGAGTTCTCAGTTCTAAAGCTCATCCACTTGGACAATGAGTAAACGCCATGTTTATCCACCAACAAGTGGGATTAGGCAGTCCATGTCAGGCCAGAGAAGACAGGGAATTTCCCCAAAACAAAGGGAGTTTCGGTAGCTGCTTGAGAATATTCCTTAAAGTCCCTGTCCTAAGGTAGACTAACCACAGTTGGCTCCACTTCTAGCCATTGACCTGGGAAATGAGTGAGGGAGAAGCCCCCACATCTATTAGGAGGAACAGTTAGAGTGAGAGTCAGCATCCCCTTTGCTAGGGAGGGCCTGGGTTTCCTCCAGCAACCTGGGTTTATTTGGAGGAGGCCTGTTTAGACAATTATCCAATATGTCAGGAGGGAGTTTACTGGTCTCGTTACCACCAAACACATTCTGCAAGAAGCCCTTAGGTCTGGGTCCTGATTTAGAGCCCTGACAGCCTGGCTGGACCTAGAGTACCTGTCTATTCACCCTGTTTCCTGCAGAAGAGACCTGATAGAGCCCACTGAGGCCACTCAGTGAGTGTTAGAGGAGCTCAATCCTTTCCTAAATTTGCAATCCAAATTGTTTCCAGTGGGTTAAAAGGCACTCCAAGGGAGAGTCCTTGGGAACTGAAGAAGAGACCATGACTTGCTAAGAAGGTCACGTCTTATTTTACCTTGCCTTGAAGAACCCGCCATTTAACCCATGGAAAATACTAGAAAAGTTTTACAAGGGCAAATTACCCAATTTTGCAGTACGCGGTCCAGAGGAGTCCCCATGGAGGATAGTTTGTTTCCCATCTTGCAATCCCGGTAGGAGTTACCCTGTACCTGTTATAGAGAGGTGACTATGAAAGAGTCCCTACATACCAGCTCTCCCCTGTGAACCAAGGCATCCCGTGGTTTCCTACCCAAGGTGAAAGAGTGGCCTAACATCTTGGCTTGAGGAGGGCTCAGGCAGGCGGGAGTAGCCACTCTTACCCATCTGTCACCTGATCTTCCTTTTGTCCTCTGGATACCGCCCCCCCCAAAGTCTGGTCCAATCATAAAGGCTTAGTGAGGTTAACAGCTCAAACTTTGATTCAATTATATTCCCTTGCCTTACCCCTAGGCGCTTTTTCTGTCTGTATACCTGAGTTCCCATTTGCAAGAATGGCCCTGTTGAGGGGTACAGACCCCGAGATTTAGCATCATCATAATTTTACATTTCTGTTGTTGGAACAAGAAAGCCTCGATTATATGACCCATTAAAATCCCAGCCGCTAGGGTGCCTGGGTGGCTCAGTTGGTTAAGCGACTGCCTTCGGCTCAGGCCATGATCCTGGAGTCCCGGGATCGAGTCCCGCATCGGGCTCCCTGCTCAGCGGGGAGTCTGCTTCTCCCTCTGACCCTCCCCCCTCTCATGCTCTCTCTATCTCATTCTCTCTCTCAAATAAATAAATAAATCTTAAAAAAAAAAAAAAGTCCCAGCCGCTAATCTAACCAATTGAGGAATTGGCTGGGGGTCTGTAATTCCCTCCTTAATGCCCAACATATTCCAAGGGAAGTAAATGCCCAGGAAATATTCGGCTCCCTCCAACTTTACATATAAAGAGATAGCCCTAATCCTACTTGCTGATAACTTGGGTTTTGATCCCTGGCCCTGATTAAACCTAAACTGTACCTAACAGAAAAACACATGTCTTAGCAAGCAGCAAAAATGAGGAAAAGATCCTCCTCTTGACCTAAGTTCTCAGGAAACACATCTTTAAATGAAAAAAACCTTGTATCTACACAGGCAACACTGTTGCTGAAATGAATCCCTGATTAAAAGGGCATAGTGATCACTGGAGATTGAAAGGGCCCTACTATAGGCAAAGTCCCTGAGGTGGGAGAAGGCCATTTAAGAAAAGCCAATGAACAGAAAGCAGACCTGGGTAGGGTTAGGCCAACATTCCCTTCTTCTGAGGAAGGGGGATCGACCAAAATTTTGTCCAGAAGCCTGTCACCTGAGACTTAAGACCGGGGGCTACACTATTTGCCTTTAACTGGCCGGCTGGTGCCTGGTTTTGCTGTTTATGAGAAGAGGTCTTCTAAGGGAGAGACGTCTCCCAGGAAAGAAAAGAAAAGAGTCCGCTTTTACTCACCCTTCGACGGAAATGATGCTGGGTTTCGGCACCAAAATGAAGCGGGAGAGCGAGGTTCTTGTCTCACGGAGTCTAAGAATTAATCGTGTGGACGATGGAGATGGAGTAAAGCGATAGAAGTTTATTAAGCGAAAATAAAGAAAAAGCTCTCAAGAGTGAGAGGGGTCCTGATAGGGTTGCCCGTAAACATAGCTTTTGCATGCACTGGGAAACCAAAACATTCATTTGACTCGCTTTGTTGTGATATTTGCTTTACTGCAGTAATCTGGAATGGAACCCGCAGTATCTCCAAGGCATGCCTATACATAGCAATTCCCGCAGTAGCCTTGCCACTGGGCTCACTAGGCTAACCAGCTCAGGCCCTTTTATTTCAGACACACTTGCCCTGGCACCTTTCCTTATCTGCCCACCAAATGCTTCTGACGTGCTGGACAGGGGGTAGTTGCTAGGGTCCGTCGAAGGAAAAGACTACCACTCAATACCCAAATAAAAAGCCAGATTGAACACTTACTGAAGCACAGCCTTCTCTGGCAAAGCAAGGAGCTGATCTAGAGAGTGGGAAGTGTGGAGTCGAGGGATTGGTGGACTGTCAGAGGCAGGAGTGGGTTGATGCCAGCTGAGGAAACCTGCTTGCTTAGATGAGAACAGTGTGAATTGGCTGGGTTTCCAAAAGCATGGAGCCATTTCTGACTGACGTTCAGAAGTGTGTTCGCTTCGGGAAGTTGCCGTTGATTCATTAAGCTGAGGCCAGCTGTCACTGATCCATTAAACCAGTTCAGAACTGGTTCTGGTGGTTCCTTGTTGCTGTAACTACAGAGCATTTCATCTTTTCCTAGGAGTGTGGGAACGTCTTTATTTTCAGGTCTCTGCCTCCAAGAAAATCGTAATCTATGTGGAGGATAGACACACAAGCTACACACAAATTCAGCATAACAGGGAGGTTAAAAGCACTGGTTTCTTGTTAAACCTGGAAGATTGGATACTCGCATTCACCTCTGCTCCCTCCTGAATCAGGAAGTTAAGACACAGGGAGGATGAATAACATCCCCAAAATCAAACAACTAGTATGTGACATTTAGTCACATACTGGCCTGGTATTTAAGGGGTTAAAAAAGACTTAAACCTCTGAGGAAGTAGAGAGCTTGAGGGGAGACAGCAGAAGAGCAGTTGAGAGATGTCAATCCAACTTTGGAAGCCAAAAAGCATCTGGGCTGGGCAATTGCTAACTGATCCAGCAGACCAGAGAAAGCTGAAACCACACCGCCTGCAGAGGGGGAAACCAAGAAGCAAACCCCTGGTTCAGGAGCCTGGAAAGTCTCAGGAATTGTGCTGCAGGTTATCTCTGAAGGCAGGGTGAGAGGCAGGGCTGAAAACAGAAAGATGGATTGAAATTCTAGAAATGGAGCAGTTAGGTCCCAAATCCCTTTTCACACCACAGGCAACCAAGCAACACCCTCCCCCCTGCCCCCGCAGAAAAAGGAAAGGGTATTGAGTGGAGGGACTCCAAGTTCAGACAGAGGGGAAAGACAGGGAGCACTGCAGAAAGCAGGGGGACTAAGGAAATCAATATCTTGCAGAGTAAGATTCTCAAGTCTCTTCCTCTAACTTGACTCCCAGAATGCTGGCAGCCCGGTCGACACTTACCAAGGTCAGGAAGTCTACCCCTTGCCCACACAGATTTTCTTGTTAGGTTTTAGTGCCTCACTCTAAACTATATATGAATACATAAGAATTACAAGACATTTGAGGAAAATCTCCAGTATGAAAATGTAGAGATAAAAACAAAAAGAAAAGAATTTGGAGGAAACTGAGACAGTAGCCGAATCAAAAAAATTAAGACCTCTAAGTTATGGTCTCAGAGTGATTGAAGAAGCTTTTGCATTCATGAAGAAAGAATGAAATGTTTTTAAAAATATTTTATTTATTTATTTGACAGAGACACAGAGAGAGAGGGAACACAAGCAGGGGGAGTGGGAGAGGGAGAAGCGGGCTTTCCGCTGAGCAGGGAGCCCGATGTGGGGCTTGATCCCAGGACCCTGGGATCATGACCTGAGCTGAAGGCAGATGCTTAACGACTGAGCCACCCAGGCGCCCCTGAAATGTTTTTTTTAAAAGCCATATTTAAAAGAATAAAATGATCTCTTGAAAATAAAAAAACAGGATAGAACAAACAAAAATCAATGGATAGAAATTAAAAAGAAAATGACTAAATGTCACATACTAGTTGTTTGACTTTGGGGATGTTATTCAACTTCCCTGTGTCTTAACTTCCTTTTCTGTAAACAACGGTAACTAACTCATAGGGTTTGCCGCGAGTATTAAATTACATGAGATGAGCACATAGTTTTTGTTATATTATTTTTTTCACTTGCTATCTTGCCATATTATAGCAGAGCAGATATCAGTTTGTTGTTCAGTCTTAGCATGTAAATAAGCTTATTTGAACAATCGCTACCTTTTAACTCATTGGTTTCTTAGAAAAATTAGTCTTTACAAACAACATGGAAAAGCATGTTATTTACTCAAAAGTACTTTTAAAACTAAACTAATAGTAATTATTTCTAAGAAAAAGAGGGCAATGGGAAATTCATGAAGTCTATTTTTTTTTTAAAGAAATAAAAAATTTTAATATAGTTTCAGTCAATGTGTCTGGTTCTTTTCAGCTCCTTCATTGCCAAACCTGGGGGCAGGGACTGCCTCAGTTTCTCTGCCTCCTCTTTGTGATGAACAAGGTATAAATGTTTCTGCTGTACTAAACTTTAAACTTCTTCTTCTTCTTCTTCTTATTATTATTCTTTTATCTTGACAGATTTGGCATCTTTTCACCTGGCTATGAGCAGAAAGTCCTTGAATTCCTGGCTACAAGGCACGAAGAGTGGAAGGTTGGGGGTTGAAATCCACTTATTTTCTATTTACTTTTTATTTTTTTCTAAAGATATTATTTATTTGACAAAGAGAGAGAGAGAATGAGCAGAGGGAACAGTAGAGGGAGAGGGAGAAGCAGGCTTCCAGCTGAGTAGAGAGCCAGATGTGGGGCTGCATCCCAGGACCCTGGCTGAAGGCAGACACTTAACTGACAGAGCCACCCAGGTGCCCCCCAAGAATCATTTCATTAGCCTACAGAAAGACAGTATGCATTCTCTCATGATTCCTCCTGAAATTAAGGTAAATATTCCTTTTGTTTTTAAGATTTATTTATTTGATAGAGAGCACGAGCGGGGGTGGGGAGGGTAAAGGGAGAGGGAGAGAGGGAGAAGCAGACTCCCTGCTGAGCACGGAACCTGCCTCCCCCACCCCCGTGGGGCTCCATCCCACGACTCTGAGATCAAACCTGAGCCGAAATCAAGAGTCTGACACTCAACCAACTGAGCCACCCAGGTGCCCGGGTAAATATTCTTATTATTTAACTTCATTTTTATTTAAATTCAAGTTAGTTAACATATATTGTAATATTGGTTTCAGGAGTAGAATTTCGTGATTCATCACTTACATATAACCCCCAGTGCTCATCCCAACAAAATATTCTTATTTTTAAAATAGGTAATTGGGCGCCTGGGTGGCTCAGTTGGTTAAGCGACTGCCTTCGGCTCAGGTCATGATCCTGGAGTCCCGGGATCGAGTCCCACATCGGGCTTCCTGCTCAGCGGGGAGTCTGCTTCTCCCTCTGACCCTCTTCCCTCTCGTGCTTTCTATCTCTCATTCTCTCTCTCTCTCTCAAATAAATAAATAAAATCTTAAAAAAAAATAGGTAATTCACTGAATTTATTCTGGCACAGACAACTGCTTTAAAGCTTTAATTAAAACAGCATGGTTTTAAAGAGATTAGTTGCCAATAGACGAAAAATATCAATATTGTGATGAGCGTGAAACAGATAGAGGAACATTGAGATCAAATAATAAGAAGCAGCTCAATTACTTTTGGGGAGGTAGACCTGGCCCACCCCACTTTTGCCTGATTTTAATTTCAAACAAAAAGAAACCAAGGAAGGCATTTCAAATTGGACAGCTAGAAAGGGACACTGGACAGGGAAGTAGGGACATGACATAGAGAAAGTAAGGCAGCTAATAAAAGGGACATTATTAAGCCCCAAGCTACCTTGTGGGAAAATTCTGGGAGATAAGGCAACAAAAACTTCAGAACTGTCCCACCCGAGGGATGAAGGACCTGAAAAGTCACGGGTGAGGGCTGCTGTGTGTGTGTGTGTGTGTGTGTGTGTGTGTGTTTGGGGGGGGGATAATTTTCTGTGCATCTGACCTCCCCTGCAATCCTATAAAGCACTTTCTGCAACTAGGGACGGGAAGGGTAGGTCCTCAGGCACAAGGATGCAGATGCTGACAGTTGTAAATCACAGGAACACAGTTGGGTGTTTGGAATGTGAGCAGGGCACGTGGCAGCTGCTACACATGTTCATGAAGGTGAGGTAAATGGGTTTCATTGTTTGTTGCTGATGGGAATCTCAGTGGTACTGCCTTTACTGGGGGCGGAGTGATTTGGCAACACTTAGCTAAGTACAACTGATTCAGTAATTCTGCCTTTAAGGATTTCTCTGCCAGACTCTCTCACAAATGTGCAAAATGGTGTATGAATAAGACTATTCCTTGAGGCATTGTTTGTCACGGCAAAAGTTCAGAAATACCCTTAGTCTTCTTCACTAGAGGTGGGGTTAAATAAACCTGGTGCCGTAATACATTTAAACAGTGCGAACAAACCTGGTTTGAAAGAGCGAGGAAGCGCCTTGGACAGTGACCTGGGAGGACTGCAAAGAGATTCCATCAGGAGAGAAAAAGCCGAGCGGCAGCAGTGTTTGTATGCAAACATTTGGCCGAAAAAGACGGTTAGTGGTGGGAGAATAGGTGTGTGTATTTACTGTATGTGCATCCAAATCTACAGAAAGATACCCAAGAAACAGTGCTGGTTGCCTCGGAGGAAGGGAAGTGAGGAGAAGAGTGAAGGGGGAGACGTTTCCTTCTGCAGAGCGGCTGTACTGCCTTAGCTATTCAAAAGTAAAATTTCAGTAATTTACAAAGAGCATTTTATCTTGAGGGCAGGAGGAAGCTACTCAAATTTTGTTTTGATCTTTCAGTGATGGTAGAGAAGTGACATGATCAGACCTGTTGGGAAAGACTGGCAGTGAGGAGGGATGAACAGGGCTTTAGGGAGGCAATGACTGAAGAAAATAAAAGTGGGAACACAAGTTTCATTCCCATACAATTCCAAACAAGAGGGAAGATTATTTAGCTGTTACCCTCTCAGACAGTGTACTCGGGTCGATGGGAGCCTTGGTCTGAAGGTAATAAGCAATGGGGATCTGTTCTGTGCTTTTAGGTTCTGGATGTCTATATGGCATCCATGAATCACAGCCAGTGTTTACCCTTTTGCAAGTCAACTTGTCTGGAACTCACCTCTCTCTCTTTTTTTTTTTAAGATTATTTATTTATTTATTTATTTGACAGAGAGACACAGCGAGAGTGGGAACGCAAGCAGGGGGAATGGGAGAGGGAGAAGCAGGCTCTCGCTGAGCAGGGAGCCCGGCGCGGGGCTCGATCCCAGGACCCTGGAATCATGACCTGAGCCGAAGGCAGACGCGTAATGACTAGCCATCCAGGCGCCCCTGGAACTCACACATCTTCTTACCCTCTCACACACCAAGCCGAAATTTCCCCTGCCCTAAATCATCCCCCAGCAACTAGAGACCACTCTCTATGGCGCCAAGCCTGCTGAAATTATTCAGACTAACCAACTCTAAACTGGTTACTTTGCTTGGCCTTGTCTTTCCTGCAGAAACCCCAATCATGGCCCTGGCCTATGCCTTCCCCTCCCTCCTGCTTCTGCCTCCTCACCAAAACCTGGTGCTTCCCATGCAGCCCTGGGTGGGGTGGCAGGACCCCTCCCTGTGGGAAAGGTAAGGAACACAGATCTGCTTTCAATGGCATGGACCTCTCTGTGTTGTCACTCAGTCAACTCCACAAATTAAAACCCCAAAGGTACAAATGAGACAGTATCAAATTTTGGATAATAAACATTACTTGGGGCAAATTTTTGGATCTAGAAGAATGCAAAGTATCTCAGACTGTTTTCTAGTCCAGGCTCTTCCTAGGAAATCTGAGAATCTGAAATAAACTGAGGAAGTAAGTGCTGTAAGACAAGGGAGAAAGCAAGATTGCTTTGTCTGTGGCCCAGTTACAGAATTAAACCCGGATGAGACAAGGATTTTGGAGACAAGAAAGAGTAAAAGACTCAGGAACCGATGGATTATACTGCCCGGCAGCTTCAACAGTTGGTATGCGTGAAATATGAGTTCAGGCCTCCACAGGAGAAATCTTCACGGTGAGGGCTTTCCTTCACCTTCTACACTTTGATGCTCTCTGCCATTAGAGTATATAAATTTCCACTTATGACAAAACTAAAACCAGGGTCCTTAAAAAAACCAAACAGCTTTATTAAGATAAACCCCACACACCATATATGTTAGTTTCCTAGGGCTGCTATAACAAATTACTACAAACTGGGGTGCCTGGGTGGCTCAGTCGTTAAACGTCTGCCTTCGGCTCAGGTCCTGGGATCAAGCCCCGCATTGGGCTCCCCACTTGGCGGGGAGCCTGCTTCTCCCTCAGCCTGCCGCTCCCTTACTTGTGCTCTCTATCGCTCTGTCAAATAAATAAATAAAATCTTAAAAAAAAAAAAATCCCCAAAACCAAACAACAACAACAACAACAAAAAAAAACAGATTACTACAAAGCGCCTTAAAACAACAGAAATTTATTCTGTCACAGTTCTAAAGACTAGAAGTCCAAAATCAAGGTGTCAGCAGGGCCATGATCCCTCCAAAGTTTTGGGAAAGAATCCCTCCTTTCCTTTCCCTAATTTCTGGTGGCTGTTGGCAATCCTTGGTGCTCTTTGCCTTGTAGCTCTGGGGCTTCAGTCTCTAGCTCTGTCTTCCTATGGCCTTCTTTCCCATTTTTCCTCTGTGTCTTCAAATCTCTCTCTTCTAACAAGGACACCAGTGCATTTGGGGCTCGCCCTCATCCAGTATGACCTCACCTTAACTTGATGACATCTGCAAAGCCCTTATCTCCAAATAAAGTTATATTCTCAGGTACTGGGGGTTGGCACTTCAACACATCATTTTTGGTGGACACAAATCAACCTACAACACTGTACAATTCACCCCTTTAAAGTTTACAATTTAGTGGTTTTTAGTATATTCACGGAAGTGTGCACCCATGACCACTCTCAACCTTAGAACATTTTCATCCCCCCACCAGGAAGCCCTATACAGTTAGCAGTCACTCTTCGTTTCCCCTCTAAAACTACCCCCACACCCTAGACAACTACCACTCTCCTCTCGGCTATAGATTTGTCTATTCTGGACACGTCACATAAATGGAACCATGCAGTATGTGGCCCTTTGTGTCTGGCTCTTTTTCTCAAAGTGCGGTGTTGTCAAGGTTCAGCTTTGCTATTTCCAGCATACTTCATTCTTTTTGATGGTTGAATAATATTCCTTTGTACGAGTACACCACATTTTATTTATCCACTCATCAGTTGATAGACATTTGGATTGCTTCTCCTTTTGATTATCTGAATAATGCTGGTATGAAAATTTGTGTTTCGATTTTTGTGTGGAGATAGGTTTTCATTTCTTGTTGTATACAGCTAGGAATATATACTTGGCATTGCTGGGTCATATGGAGACTGCATGTTTATCTGAGGAGCTGCCACACTGTTGTCCAAAGTGGCTACACCATTTTACACTCTCACCAGTAGTGAGAATTCCAACCAATTGATCCACAGCCTTGTCAACATTTATTATTATCTGTCATTTTGATTGGAGCCATCCTAATAGTTGTGAAGTGGCATCACACTGTGTTTTGATTTGAATTTCTTTGATGAGCAGTGATGTTATGCATCTTATGTATTTATTGGCTATTTGTACATCTTTGGAGAAATTCCTAATCAGATTTTTTACCCATTTTAAAATTGTTTTTTTTATTATTTAGTGTAAGAGTTCTTTATATTTTCTTATCTAAAAATGTGTAAGGGGCGGGCGCCTGGATGGCTCAGTCGTTGTGCGTCTGCCTTCGGCTCAGGTCATGGTCCCAGGGTCCTGGGATCAAGCCCCTCATTGGGCTCCCTGCTCAGCGGGAGGCCTGCTTCTCCCTCTCCCACTCCCCCTGCTTGTGTTCCCTCTCTCACTGTGTCTCTGTCAGGTAAATAAATAAAATCTTTAAAAAAAAAATGTGTAAGGGGCACCTGGGTGGCTCAGTCGGTTAAGGGTCCAGGTCTTGATCTCAGGGTCATGAGTTCAAGCTCCATATTAGGCTCCATGCTGGGTGTGGAAACTACTTAAAAAAAAAAAAACTGGAAGCAATCTCATTCTTGATTTCCTAAAGCACTTTTCTTTTGACTGTTGTGATTTAGTGACCCCTTACACTTGGCTTTCCATGATGTGTGCATTTGCTTTACCTCTTTGACGATTTTTTTTTTTTTAATTTTATTTATTTGACAGAGAGAGACAGCAAGAGAGGGAACACAAGCAGGGGGAGTGGGAGAGGGAGAAGCAGGCCTCCCACCGAGCAGGGAGCCCAATGTGAGGCTTGATCCCAGGATCCTGGGATCATGACCTGAGCCGAAGGCAGACACTTAACGACTGAGCCACCTAGGCGCCCCCTTTAACAATGTTTTAATGACTTTTGTATCTTCCTAGCTGCTCAATAAATATTTTATTTTTTTTTAAAGATTTTATTTATTTGTCAGAGAGAGACAGAGGCAGGCAGAGGGAGAAGCAGGCTCCTTGCTCAGCAAGGAGCCCGATGCGGGACTCGATCCCAGGACCCTGGGATCATGACCTGAGCCGAAGGCAGACGCTTAACCGACTGAGCCACCCAGGCGTCCCTAAATATTTTAATGATTAAAAAATAATAAAAAATTTAAAAACATATTGTATATAATAATATATAATATGATATATATTATTGATGATACAAGTACCTTATGAGATATGTGACTTGCAAATATTTTTCCAATTCTGTGGATTGTCTTCATTTTTTTTTTTTTTTGGTGGGCAGCAAAGCAAGTTTTTTTGAATGATAGCAAAGTGATAATACAAAGCTCCCAAGGAGGGAGGGGACCTGAAAAGATTACCACCAGAGTTGCTTTTCTTTTTAAAAGGTTGTATTTATTTATTTGACATAGAGAGAGACAGGAGAGCAGGAACACAAGCAGGGGGAGTGGGAGAGGGAGAAGCAGGCTTCCTGCTGAGCAGGGAGCCTGATGCGGGGCTTGATTCCAGGATCCTAGGATTGCGACCTAAGCCTAAGGCAGACGCTTAACGACTGAGCCACCCAGGCGCCCCACCACCAGAGCTTCTAAGTCTAGGGGTTTTTAGGGGCTTGTTGACAGGCTGTTTTAATCTGATTAACCCTCCCTGAGCCTGTCATTCAATCAGGTTTTTGTCCCCTTATCTATCACATGGGAAAGGTGGAGGGCTCCTTCCAGGGTGGTACAAAATCCTTTCAAGGGTGGTTTCCTCGTAGGGCGGGGGTCTCTTGTCCCTGCCTGCCTGCCTTCCAGCTATCCTTCATCATTTTCCCCTCTGAAGAGGTAACCCTAACTGCTGTTAGGGAAAAAGGGTGACAACTGATCATAGCTACTTCCTGTTGGTCAGGGGCATTGGATGGGGCGGCAGTCAGGGTTCCTCTTGTCCAGTATATCAAGGGGTCCCCTGTAGATGTCTGGTTTGAAGTCATTCCACGTGAGGCTCCATCTGAACCACCACCATTTGGAGTTTGATGACCTTTACTGGTTGGTTGTCCTTAATGATGGTGGAGATCCTGGACGAGCCCCCCAAAATGTTGCAGGATTTTTTTTTTCTCCCTCATTGCCTGCGGTTCTTGGTCACACCACTTTGAAGAATGAAGAGGCAGACCAGACAGAGTGGTGGGCAGCAAAGCAAGGTTTGTTTATTGAGTGATAGCGAAGTGATAGTACAAAGCTCCCAAGGAGGGAGGGGACCCGAAGGGCTTGCCCCATTTTCTTTTTTTTATACAATTCTACATTCACATTTATTTATCTAATACAATGGAAATACAAAGGAAAAAGCTAACGTGACTCAATACGTAAGGGACAGAGCTTTTTTTCCAACCTTTTAAACCTCTCATATTTTACTCTAAAAACTACTGTTGTCCAACATTTATGTATCACAGTGCATCCACATCAAAACTGACGGCAAAGTTACATGTCTCAAGGGAACTTTTTTTCTTTTCATTTTCTTGATTGTGTCCTTTGAAGCACAGAATGTTTTCAATTTTGATTAAGTTCAATTTATCTATTTGTAATTCTATTGCTGTGCTCTTGGTTGATGTGGTTTTGGAATATAGGTGAGGTTCAGTGGGGTGGAGTCCGGAGCCAACACCAAGAAAGAATTCTTGAGGCTTCTGGTGGTTTTATTAAAACACCAGGAGAGGCTCTCCTGTGGGCAGAAAGAGCTCCTGCCTGGGGTTCTGGAGGAGTGGCTGACTGGGAGTTGGGGAAGTAAGGAAAAGGGAGGTTTTGAAAGAACCTTCATATGCTAAAGACCACTGACATACAAGATACCTACAAGATACCAGAGGTCTTGTCATTGTCAAGTTAAGGTTATTTTCCCCTTTAGCAAGGTATTAACATTAAGATATTTGGGAGATCCCTGGAAGAATGTCACACATGTCCCACCCAGGAGTGGGGGGGTCGGGGGAGGTTGCAGAGTGTCAGCCTTCTGCCCCCTCATCCCTGTGTCACACCTATTGCTTATTAAAAATGAGTAAATAATTTATGTGAGAAGTTCTGGGTTAACAAAGTGATGGTGAATAAGTGTTTCAAATGGCAAAATAAGTTGTACTCTTTTAGGATAACTTTTTCATGTTTCATTTAGAATTCTTGTCCTTTTATGAGAAGAAGAATTATGCAGGTGACCATTTACTCAAATATGTACTATCATATATTACTGCTGTGGTTCCTATTTGGATGATTAACATTTCTATTAAATAATGAGCTATCACCTAAAAGCCTATTTTTCTAATCTCTAACTTGTTCACAGGAAAGTAAAAAGAAGAGAATTAAAATCATATGAAATTCTATCTCCCAAAGCTAACTCAGAGTTAAAATTTGTGGGGCACCTGGCTGACTCACTTGGTAGAGCATGAGACTCTTGATCTCGGGGTCTTTTAAAAATTTTTTTTTAATATTTTTTAAAAAGATTTTTATGTATTTGAGAGAGAGAGAGAAAGCACAAGCAGGGGGAGGGGCAGAGGGAGAAACAGGCTCCCCGCTGAGCAGGGAGCCCCACGTGTGTCTCCATCCCAGGACCCTGGGATCAGGGACCCAAGCTGAAGGCAGACACTCAATCTACTAAGCCACCCAGGCGCCCCTGATCTTGGGGTTTTGAGTTCAAGCTCCATGTTTGGTGTAGAGCTTACATTAAAAAATAAAAAGTTAAAATTTGTTTTAATAGAAAAATGCTTACTATATTTTAAGTGAAAATATAATTACCACATATGTTTAGTTCATTCCCATTTTTGTAAATAAAATTATACACATATTTGCTTGGAAATAAATCTGGAAGATAAGCAAAAAAATTAATAGTGGTTACCTTTGGAGAGAATTTTTTTGTCTTATTTGATATCTAGAATAAACATATGCTATAAACAACAGAGGAAAATATCCTCTAGCCTTTCCTATGCATATTTAAAATCAAACATTTTACAAAATCACAATTGTACTAAATAATGTTTTATGTCATGTTATTATCCTACCTTTTTTAAAACTTCACATATCATGTTACTGAATATTCTTTAAACAGATTATTTCTATTGCTGGAATTATAATTCGTGGATCAGAGTCACCTTACTTAGTTATTACTCTATCATTGAATGCCTAGGTTGTTGTTTATCATTTTTCATCACTTAAAAAATGCTGTAATTAACATTTTTATAAATAAGCAGCAATGTCCACAATAGCCAAACCATGGAAAGAGCCAAGATGTCCATCAACAGATGAGGGGATAAAGAAGATGTGGTGTAGGGGCGCCTGGGTGGCTTAGTCATCAAGCGTCTGCCTTTGGCTCAGGTCATGATCCCAGGGTCCTGGGATCGAGCCCCGCATCGGGCTCCCTGCTCCGCGGGAAGCCTATTTCTCCGTCTCTCACTGCCCCTGCTTGTGTTCCCTCTCTTGCTGTGTCTCTCTCTGTCAAATAAATAAAATCTTAAAAAAAAAAAGATGTGGTGTATATATACAATGGAATATTAGTTAGCCATCAAAAAACCTGAAATCTTGCCATTTGCAATGACTTGGATGGAACTAGAGGTTATTAAGCTAAGCGAAATAAGTCAATCAGAGAAAGACAAGTATCATATGACCTCACTGAGATGAGGAATTCTTAATCTCAGGAAACAAACTGAGGGTTGCTGGAGTGGTGGGGGGTGGGAGGGATGGGGTGTTTGGGTGATGGACATTGGGGAGGGTATGTGCTATGGTGAGCGCTGTGAATTGTGTAAGACTGTTGAATCACAGACCTGTACCTCTGAAACAAATAATACATTATATGTTAAAAAAATATATATAGCAGGAAGGGAAAAATGGAGGGGAGGAATCAGAGGGGGAGATGAACCATGAGAGACTATGGACTCTGAGAAACAAACTGAGGGTTCTAGAGGGGAGGGGGGTGGGGAGATGGGTTAGCCTGGTGATGGGTATTAAAGAGGGCACATTCTGCACGGAGCACTGGGTGTTATATGCAAACAATGAATCATGGAACACTACATCAAAAACTAATGATATAATGTATGGTGATTAACATAACATAATAAAATTAAATTAAAAAAATTTTTATAAATAAATTATTGTCTACATCTCTGCTTATTTCCATAGGTGAAGTTCCTAAAATAAGGACTATTGGGTCAAAATATAAGACTGTTTTAAGATGTCTTACTGACTGAATTCCTTTGAAGATGTAGTAATACTGAATTGTTCATTCCTTTTAGGTTCAATTCTGCTAGTGTAATTAATTGCCTACTTCTATATTTTCTATGGAAGTAGCAAGGAAAAGGGTGAAAAACTTGGGATGCCCTTTGCACTAGTAGGCAGGATACTTAGATTCTTTAAGTCCTTAGAAAACTCCCAGATGACCAGAAGCTTTATTAGTCTTATATTCAAGATAAGGGAGGGATTTCACAGCCCTAAAATTCTCTAGTTCTCCTCAGGCTGGCAGGAGAAATGCGGGGTTCTGCATTGTCAGAAAAGCAGCAAATGAAAATACCTCCATGAAGTATATGTTTTTGTGGACCCTTACCTAGAGATATGCCTTTCCTCTTTCTTTAAAAAAAAAAAAAAAAGATTTTATTTTTAAGTAATCTGTATACCGGATGTGAGGCTCAAACCCACAACCCCGAGATCAAGAGTCGCATGCTTCACTGACTGAGCCAGTCAGCAAGCCAGCCAAAAAAAGATATGCCTTTTCATAAGTGAACTAAAGTTTTTAAAAACACTGTTAAGCAGGTATTATTATGTCTGTCTTATAGCTCAAGGATCTGAGGCCCAGAGAATTTGAGTAACTTGCCCAACATCACTCAACTAAGGGGCAGAAGTTAGAATGAAATCTAGTTTTGTGTGGCTCCAAAGTCTGTGTTGTTGACGCTTTACAATATTTGGAAGTTGGACAGAAATTGTATATTTATGGGCTTGATATTATTGACCATACACACATTCGCAAGTTCTACACTGATCCTTTCTCTCCTAAGAATTTTTATTCTTACATATAAAGTTTATTTTTTTCGTAATCTCTACACTCAGTGTGGGGCTCAAACTCATGACCCCAAGATCAAGAGTTGCATCCTCCTCCAATTGAGCCAGCCAGGCGCCCCAAGAATTTTTATTTCACAGGGACTTAAAGGTGAAGCACTATTAGTGCATTAATTCCAATACCAGAAAAACAGTATAAACCGAACCACTGGGAATGTGGTATTATAATTTTATGAAAAAATAAGCCCACACGAATGTTAACTTTAGAAGCTATGGGAATTCTCTCAAAAATGCCTGAAAATATTATGGCAACTTTTCGTTTCTGCCTAAAGTCTATATTGGCCAGTCCTTTATTTTCATAAGTTTCTCTCCTCACAAATTTGAAAAGATACCTTATGAATCTGAAAGCATGTGAAAGTGCAATATTTTAAACAATTTTACTTGATTAGATGTTTCCTGAGAATCTGTCTTTCTCAGACTTGTTATTTTTCTTTGTCCCTTTTTTTCCTCATGTTAACACTTTGCAAAGCCTTGTAAGAGTCACAGAGAAGCAGATTTCTATCACCCGTAACAAAATTTCTAAGATCATTTCTTGTATCTCCACTCATATGCTTCCAGCTTTAGCATCCTTTGGTGAATTAATCTTTCCAGTTTCAACAACATGAAGCTACATTAATTTTAAGTGACTACAGTATAACCATCCCTGCAGGAGCCAAACATTTGCCAGACAGTGCATATATAAAACCTTCACATTTTCAAGGGTTGTAAAGTTTGGCTGTTTTTATAGAAATCAAACAAACCATCCATTACAAGTCTTTAGTATTTTTGTTTTTCTATTTTATCGACTTGGTTGTTTTTGCTATTTATTCTTGCAACTTTTATTGAATTTCCACTTAGCTCCAAGAGAGCAGGGGCTACATGTGTCTCACTTACCATTATATCCCTATCACCCAACACATAGCAGATGCCCAATCTGTCTCCCCCCAGGTTTATTGAGATATAACTGACATATAATGATAAATATTTGTTGAATGAATGAATGTATGTATGTATTCTTTCCCTATGGATTGGAAGTGACACTTTTTAAAAAAATCACATTTTAAATATAGTATTACTTTGCTAAGCTTGGAGGGGACTTTCCACAAACTACCTCAGAGTTGGCAAGGCAAATCAAGGTGCTGTAGAAAATAGGGAGTGGGGGAGAGGAAAATAGATGATAAATTTGTGCTTTGGGCATGTCATTCCAAAATAAACCAGATTCACTGGCTTAAAAGATCTTCTCTAGCAGGAAAGCTTTTTTCCTGAATCACTTTTTTCTTTTTTTCAGAAGACATCACTGCAACGTTATCTACTGAGCTACAATCTCCCGCAAATGTTATGTTATGCTGTACCTCACTGGACTTGAAATTTAATTTTTTTTTGTTTTTGCATTCCTTCTCAATTCATTTTCTGAATCCATTTTGGGAAATAAATCCATACAGATTTACTCCAAATTATTCCATTTAATGGAATATTTAGGACCTATGGCCAGATCTATATGACCCAAGGGATAGTTTTTCCCTGGTCAGTTAGAAGGCAAATATATCATGATTAATATGACTGAATTACCATTCTTAGGTATTAGTTCAGGCTACAACAGTCATAACCTGTGCTGTAACTTTCTGCCTTCTCATTGATCCAAAAGTGTGTCCTTCACATTTTTTTTAAAACTATGTCCCGCTTTTTGTTTCATGTTCAGCAGCTTCTGTTCTCTCTAGTTATAAACAATGAAACAAATGCACAGTCTAATATTTGTCTTACCCTCAAGGTCACATATGGGATTCAGAGATTCAAAGCTAAAATGCAACATTCAGGTACATTACTTCAGGAGGGACTGAAAAGAACAGAGATAGTAAGTGGCAAAATACTGTATCAAGAAATGTTAAAAATCATGGTAATTTTTGTGTGGGCTTGGCTGACACTTTAAACTGGACCATTGTTTCCTTGATTATATTTTTGACTTTATTCTTTTCTTGCTGGTCTAAATACATTTTATCAGAGCCTCAGGGACAGGACCTAAATCAATTCTACGTGGTGTAATAACTGGACACAAGTTGGGGCCCAGATGTTGCTGGGTGTCCCCCCCCCCCTTATTTGTTCGGTACGAAAAACACCATGCCTTTCTTCAGAAATACTGATGTGTTTCCAGCCTTTTCGGTTGATTTTATGCAACCTTATCAAGATTTTTATCAGTCTTTTCTCTGAGTGCCAACAGATCCGTTTGCTTCAAAGCGGCAAATGACATAGCCTAAATAAACATAATCTTATATCGAGGGTTGCGCCGAGTCTCACTCACTACGTTTTTATGGCAATGCTGATTCGGGGCATTCTGCTCTCACAGGCTGAGTCCTTTCTGAAGAAACAGTGATTTTCCCCATCCTACCGTGAAGGATGGAATCTGGGAGGGCAAAGGCACGCCAGCATTTCAAGAATGCGCACCTGAACCCCAGAGGCTCAAGCTCGTTTCACTGGTAATTCCACAAAGGGCGCGCTGCCCTTTTCTGACGATCGAAATCACCTGTTCAAGGTCGCATATCCACTAGCTACCCGCGTGCAATCAGCAAGGTCGGGCAGAGCTGCTGGGTTTAAGGCCCGTTGACTCTCCGCGACACACCGGGCCCACCTGGGGCCCAGCAATCTGCGCAATCGCGGGGAGAACGCGCCCTCTCGCGACCGAGTTCCCGTCGCAGCCGGGCCTGGAACAAACGCCCTCCGGGGCCGAGACCCGCGGCGGCGGCGGCGGCGGCGGGGACTGGGGCACCGGAAGGAGGCGGTGCCGGGGCGGCCCGAGGATGCGCGTGCGGGAGGATGGGGGCGGGGGGCGCCTATATAAGCCCCGCGCGGCGGAAAGGGCGGGCCTGGGCGAGAGCGGCTGAGTCGGCGGAGTGCCGGGTCGCCGCAGACGCCGCCAGCGAGGACAGGGAGGGGAGAGGGAGGAGGAGGGAGGAGGAGACGCAAGTGCGGGGTGGCGCCAGTCCACCTCCGCAGCTCTCCTGGCTCCCGCCGGCTTTCGAAGGCGGGCCCGGGCTGCGGCAGCGGCCTCAGCGGCCTGCGGAGGTGAAGCCGAGCTGCGGCGGCCTGGGTCGACGCGGCGTGGGGAGGCTGCCCACCCCACTAGGGTGGGCAGGGCTGGGTGGCCGCCGCGGCAGTGAGGTGGAAGGGCGGCTCGGCATCCTCGGGGCGGGGCGGTCGAGGGCAGGTGGCCTGTGCGTTTTCCAGGTCGGCCTCCCCAGAGGCACCTGCAGAAGGGGCCCCAGCCTGGTGCCTCGGCGTCCGGAAGGCTTGTGGGAGGGGCGGGGGTCGGTGCCCTCGGGGCGCTGAAGTGGCCGCCCCGTAGAGGCGACTTTCGCGCTGGCCCGTACGGGGACTGAGGATCAGCGCTGGCCTGCATGGGGCCTGTTATGCCCTTGCTTTGGGGGTGCTCGGTGAGGTGATGCGCGGGGGTGAAGGGGGTGCAAGGACCACTTTCCAGGGCGGTGTAAGGCTCGCGAAGATGAACCTTTAAACTGGTGTGGTGTGAATGGTTACCGCTTAGTCTAAACGGAACAGAAAACCAACTCGGGGCTCATGCAAGTACCTCGCTACAAATGTCCAGTAGTGACGGACGTGCCTTGTAGGCCCCAGAGCAAGCGAAGGGAAGTTAGGGGTCTTGTTCAAGAAGCTACTCTTCAGTTAATGAGGCTCTAAAAGAATTGCGTGTTCGGGATTTTCTCTTAAATGGCGTTGTTTTATGATTGGATTTGGGGCTAGTGGTGAGGGATAATGTAGAAAGGTTTGAAAGGCTGCCTTAAGGTCCTAATGGGGAGAGCTTATTTTTTTGTGTGTCATCATTTGACCATAGATATTATTCAGAATGTGGATTGTCCTTAGGAGACGAGAGGAGCTCTGAAGCCATTATTTGATTAGCAGTTCTCCCTCTGTGGAAAGTTGAATTTCTGGAAACATCCCCCGTAGTGTAGATTTTGCCTGTGTAAAGGCGCTAGTGCTTGGTACTAATCGCCCTAAAAGTAGTGAAATGGAAGCACAGTACCTAAAGCGTAACTGGGTTTTGAGCTCATTTCTGTGGAAGAGAATTTTGAGGGAGTAGGTCTAGACTTCTTAGGAAGTTAAAGCTTCCGTGTATTCCTCTACTCTGAATTTACTTTTTATATCTGACTTTTTTTTTTTTTTTCTGCCTTCAGCTTCATCTGTTTCAATGGTGCAACTCTCTTCATCTCCTTTTGGTTACCAGTCACCTTCAGGCCGTTCAGAGGAGGGAAGAGAGGGGAATATGAAGTCAGCCAAGCCCCAAGTGAACCACAGTCAGCATGGGGAAAGCCAGCGGGCCATGAGCCCCTTGCAGTCTACTCTCAGTTCTGCCTCTCCTTCCCAAGCATATGAGACATATATTGATAATGGACTCATATGCCTTAAACACAAAATTAGAAACATCGAGAAAAAGAAGGTAACTTCCCCCCCCTCCCATCCTTGTATATGGACCATCTTTAATAAGGGTCAGGGAACCGACATTTTTACTTTGTCAGGGTTCATAGGTATTCTTTCCTAAAAGATGTAACCTTGGGATTTAGCTGGCTGGAAACATACAAGCAGGTTAAATATTAGATATATTAAACATTTTCTGTTTGATTTTTCAGCATAACTAAATAAAAATATTCTTCATAGTAAAATTATTATGTATGCTGCTGTTGAAATACTTGAGGAGGTAGCAACTTTAGGTCAGATAAATTCTTTGAGTGTAGTATTAATGTTTCTTAGATGAGTAATAGCCTGATTTTTTTTTTAGCATGTTTTCCTTGTGACTTTCTGCAGCAGTTGATATTGCAGTATAGCTGCTGCAGTCATTGGAAGCTTCAACGATGATAGAGCCAGAAAATGTTTTAGCACTGATTTTTGTGTTGCTAGGTGATCGTTTAAGACTGGTAGGTGAAAACATTGTAGAAAGCCTTATGAAGAGACGCCTTATAATCAGCCTAACGTTACAGTAAATGCTGATGTAAAGATCCTACTCATTGCTCATTTCCTGAGTCATGTAGCCTGTGAAACAGTACTGCACATTGCTTTGTTGTGTCATGATTCTCTTGCTTGTGATAGTAAGGTGAGTGAGTGACTATCTGGACCTGGAAAGTCTTACATATTTTTATTCTATGACCTAGTTAAACCTTAGGAAAGTTGCTTTTAATGGAGGAGTGTGAAGAGATTGGGTCTAGTTGACTGTGTTGTCGCCCCGCCCACCCACCCAGGTCGTGAAGATAGTGAAGAAAGGCCAGTTATTAGTAGCTTCTCTGTAGCCCTAGCTCTCACCAGTTGTCTTTTGTTGTCTTTTGAATGCATGCAGTTATGCAGTTGATCACAAGTGTGATAAGGTGAGTGTGCCTGGGTCAGCACAAATTTCCTGCCACTATGGGAAACTAGTAAAAAGCAGGATCCATTCAAAGCAGGATCTGTTGATGGAGACTAATGTCTTCCTCCCCAGGCAGAGGAACTACACGAATACATGTATTTATACTCTCTAGCTTAACTATAGTACTTCTTTACTTTTGAATACTTAATCTGGTCAGTACCAGTGCTTTTGTTTCAAGCTTCTGGGAAAGCACTTTAAAGCTATAAAGCCAATATGGGAGGAGCCTAAATACTGCTTTTAGAATACCCTAGTGGGTCATGTCGTTACAGGGACAATAAATGCAAATTGTCATGTATTTACTGAAATGCCAAATTTAATATGAAAAACTTTAAGAATTCTAGAGAAAATGCCTTATACCTTTTACATTTCTATACTTACATTAAGAAGTTTGCTATTGGACAAATGCCACAATTCAACAGGTAACTAATAGTTTAAGCATGAGGTTGGAGCAGGGTTTCTCAGCCTAAATGCTACTGACGTTTTGTGCCAGATAATTCTTTGTTGGTTGGGGGAGGGGCTATCCTCTGGATTGTAGGATGATTAGCAGCATCCCTGGCTTCTACCCACAAGATGCCAGTAGCACTCTTCTCCTCCTTCCCATCCTCCCAAGTAGGGACAACCAAAAATAATCTCTAGATATTGCCATAGATCCCTGAGGGTCAAAATTGACCCTGGTTGAGCACCACTGGGTTAAGGGCATATGATTGACTATTTAAGTGCCTATGTTTTAAGTAGTCTAATAATAAATAGAGGCCATGAAGAGAAAAGAGTTCTATTACTGCTTGACTTAGTTCTAATTCCAGACTAATGTTGATTGTAGTATTTTTTTCCCTGACTGAACCTTAACCTACAGTTGCTGCTTGCCTTATAGTAAACTGGTATTCTTACAGATAAACAGCTTACTTCAGGAACTTTGTTTTCATAAGAAGCACTCTGTTACTTAGTTTATTTCTTCAGAATTTTATATCAGGCTATAGTAGATACAAGTTTCTCTTTTGTAGCTCAAACTGGAAGACTACAAGGATCGCCTGAAAAATGGGGAGCAACTTAATCCAGACCAGTTGGTAAGTGGTTTATGATCCTTTGGTCACACTTGCTGGTTTTTTTTTTTTTTTTCTTAATAAAACTCTAGATGGGTTTGATGAGACCAAAGATTTGATAAGACCAATGAAGAAAATCCACTGGATTTTTCAAAAGACTATCGTCTTCACCTATGAGATCTTACAGATTTCTTTTGCTCTAGCTGATGGTATGGATGGGGTGTGGGTTGTTATATTTGAGTGAAAATGTAGACCATCACTAAGAGTTAACATGGATTTAAATTAAACTTCCGCTAGGGTGGACTGAAGAAGTTGGAGGGAAGACTAGCTTTCCGCTGTTCACTGATTTATTCTAAACTGGTCGTCTTTCTGCTCTAAAATGTTGAAGTATTTATTCTAGCTTGCCTAGGTTTTCTCCTTTTGCTTTCCCTTAATCCCTTTTGTGTTTTCTCCCTACCACTCTTCCTAGATTGCCATGTCACCTCGCAGGAGGCATGTTTATCTGGCCTTTTTCTTTTTTAAACCTTACAATAAAAGAGTATTTGCAACTTTTAAAAATACTGTCTGTGGTATACCTGGTAACTGTAAGTTTTATCTAATGTGGTGAAAGAGTTTTTGCAATATGGAAATAAAAAAAGTGCTTTATTGATGTTTGCCTGATCACATATCTTGGCTAGGAAGGGACAAAATTAAGTTATTTGGTCTAGTCTGTAGATCTGTTGTCTTCATCTTTTTTAACTAAGATTTTTCATTGTGTATCACAGATACTGGCATTCAAGGTCTTTTCCCTTGCCATATTGACTCCTCTTCACTGACCTAGAATTTTTGTGATGTAGGAAATTATAATTTTGCTGAGGCACAGATTTGAATTGTGTGAGCTCTGAGAATGATGTGCTCACATAGCTGGTGAGAGGACTTAGCTGGACATCCAGCATTTCAACATAGCTTTGTTTTCAAGTAGTCATGGGTATGTTCAGTAATTTTTAAGGTGATAATACTCTTCTTTGTGTAAATACCCTTGAAGAAAGTGTTCTGTTATAGTATGTGATTTTTGGGAAATAGGGAGTTGGGGTGGGGAAGTTGGTGGTTCTCATGGTAGCTCTCTAAGAAATGTCTAGGACAAGCTGTATTTTTGACTTCCAGCCAGGCAGACTCTAATCTCAGTCTTTCATTACTGTCTTCATAATTCTATTTCTACAGTATTCACTTTGTTTTTTTTATAGTACTTTTTTTTTTTAATGTTTTTATTTGTCAGAGAGAGAGAGGGAGCGGGCGCGCACAAGCAGTGGGAGTGGCAGGCAGAGGGAGAAGCAGACTCTCCACTGAGCAGAGAGCCTGATGTGGGACTCGATCCCAGGACTGTGGGATCATGACCTGAGCTGAAGGCAGACGTTCAACTGACTGAGCCATCCAGGCGTCCCTATAGTATTCACTTTGAATTCTTGAGTTAAATGCTGACAACTGCCAAATTTACATTGCCAATAGATAAGTCCTCAAAACCTTAGGTTCCTATGTTCAATTGCCCATTTGACATCTTCTGACTTCACCCTGCCCCCCAAAACCTGTTCTCCTCTAATCTTGGTAATGTCGGTTAATTATTAGAATTAGGAATTAGAAGGATGGAGTTGGCCAAAAACCTTGGAGAATTTCTCATCTTTCTTCTGATACCACACATCTAGCCCATTGGCAAGGTCAGTTTTACCTTCAAGGTAAATCTGGAAATTGTCCCTTTCTCAAATTCCGCTTCTGCCATCCTGGTCCGAGCTGCATCATCTTTCATCTACATTACTGTAATAGCTTCCTCACAGGTTTTTCTACTTCTCTTTTCTCCAAGCCTGTTCTCGACATGGTAACTTCAGTAATCCTGTTCAGATGCAAGTCAGTTGGACATTCCTCTAAGTCTCCATTGGTTCCCATCATGGTGGCAAAATGTCCTTACTGTGGCTGACAAAGTCCTATAAAAGATGCTCCCTATTTTCCTTGCACATCTTTATTGCATTTCCTGCGTTTCCATCCCTTGCTAACTTCGTTCCAGCTACACTGGCCTTGCTGTTCCTCACACAACCCAGGCACACTTCGGCTTCGCACATGCTGTTCCTAGTGCCTGGGATGCTTTTTCCCCGGGTGTCTAAATGGCTCAGTTTTCAACTTCCTTCAGCTTTTTATTTTGAAGGTCATCTCAGTAAGGCTTGTCCTAACAACGCTGTACCACCATTCCCCCATTCAAACTCCTTAGCTCTTTGCCTTGCTTTAATTTCTTTTTTTTTTTTTTTAAAGATTTCATTTATTTGAGAGAGAGAACGAGCTCTTGAGTGGGGGGGGCAGAGAGAAAGGGAGAGAGACTCGTCAAGCTGGCTCTGTATGCACTTGAGTTCGGAGCCTACTCAGGGCTCCATCCCATGACCCTGAGATTATGACCTGACTCAAAATCAAGAGTCAGATGCTTAACCGACTGAGCCACCCAGGTGCCCGGCCTTGCTTCTCTGACCAACTGTAAAGTTTATTTTGTTACTGTCTCTCTTAAAATGTCAGTTCCATTAAAGTGGAGATTCTGTCAATTGCTGTTTTCCTAGTACTTAGGATAGTTCAGAGCATATAGTAGACATGTAAAATAGTTCAGAGCATATAGTAGACATGTAAAATATTTATTACGTATAGATTTACTAAATATAAAATGATTGAATGTTACATGTTTTTAGATACAATTAAGCATATAGTTTGTGGTACTTTTGAGAACTAATAATCTCATACTAGCAATGTATATTTGAGGTAGAAATTTAGAAAATGCAGATAAATGGGAAGAAAAAAATCTATAATCTGACCCCTCAGAACCATCATCAGTAGTGTAGTATTTAATTAAAAAGCTCTTTTTTGTGAGTAAAGCGATAGAAGTTTATTAAGTGAAGATACAGAAAGCTCTCAGAGTGGGAGGGGTCCTGACAGAGTTGCCAACTTGGGCCTTTAGGGTGGTCTTTTCTAGAAAGCTAACCGCGGAACTTAGGGAACTTAAATCTTTTTTTTTTTTTTAAAGATTTTATTTATTAGAGAGAGAGACAGCGAGAGACGGAACACAAGCAGGGGGAGTGGGAGAGGGAGAAGCAGGCTTCCCATTGGGCAGGGAGCCCGATGTGGGACTTGATCCCAGGACCCTGGGATCCTGACCTGAGCCGAAGGCAGACGCTTAACGACTGAGCCACCCAGGTGCCCCAACTTAATCCTTTTAACATCTCTATTGATAACACCTTGAATGGCTTACCTTCTTTTCAGGGGGTGGTTATTCTTTGTTGATCACAGGTAATTATCATAAAGACACCCGTCCCACACGACCCACCCCACATTCCTAGGGCTGGGTGGTCCGATTTGTCCCCTTATCTCTGGTTTCCCCACACCTCTACATTTTTGGGGATTTCTGCAAGCCTGATCACATAGCCCCCTATCTCTCTCTCCCCACCTAGCCCTGTCTTAAAAAAAAAAAAAAAAGTTTTGCTTTTCACCCTGTCCTTCCTCTGTTCACTTATCTTAACAAAGTACGGTAGTCCCCTCCATCTGTGGGTTTGCTTTCCCTGGTTTCAATTAACCTGTGGTCAGCCTAGGTCTGGAAGCAGAAGATCCTCTACCGTTCCCTGTGCTTGTGCTCTGTTTCTTTCTCTCTGTCAAATCTTAAAAAAAAAAAAAGGGTCAATAGTAGCCTAACACTGTCAGAGTGCCTGTGACTTTCAACTCACTTCATCTCATCATGCAGGCATTTCATCAGCTCACATCATCATAAGAAGGGTGACTACGGTACAGTGAGATATTTTGCAAGACCACATTCATAAAACCTTCATTATGGTATATGGTTATAATTGTTCCATTTTATTGTCAATCTTTTTACTGTGCCTAATTGATAAATTAAACTTCATCGTAGGGATGTGTTAAACAGTATATATATGGTTCAATACTATCTGGTTTCAGGCATTTCCTGGAGTCTTGGAACACATCCCCCGTGGATAAGGGGGAACTACTGGAATGATTGCTAGTAGGTTGTTAGGTATCTGTCCAGAATATCTTTAGGTCTCTATAAGCAAGCAAATACTCTTTTCCCTGCCTTCTCTTACTCCATTTTCTATACAGTTTAGCTTAGCTATAGATACATTTGGGGCCTTTATTCTTGTCCCTTCCTTTTTTTTTTATTTTTAAACTATTTTTTTTTACTTTAAGATTTTATTATTTGACAGAGCGAGACAGCAAGAGAGGGAACACAGTAGAGGGAGAAGCGGGCTCCCCACTGAGCAGGGAGCCCGATGCGGGGGGGACCCTGAGATCATGACCTGAGCCGAAGGCAGACGCTTAACGACTGAGCCACCCAGGCGCCTCTTAAAAGAGGGGTGCCTGGGTGGCTCAGTCGTTAAGCGTCTGCCTTCGGCTCAGGTCATGATCCCAGGGTCCTGGGATTGAGCCCCGAATCAGGCTCCCTGCTCAGCGGGAAGCCTGCTTCTCTCTCTCCCACTCCCCTGCTTGTGTTCCTGCTCTCGCTGGCTCGCTCTCTGTCAAATAAATAAAATCTTAAAAAAAAAAAAAAACTTTGAAAATCGCTTATTTCATCCAGTTAAAAATTTATTTTCGTAGATTGAAGCAAAGTAAGTTTTGGTAAGTTTGTTACTTTATTTCTAATTTTGTGTGGTTCTGGTTTTTCACTTTTAGGTTTTTTTTTTTTTAAGCTAGCTTCTTGGTTTATTTTAGTTTTTCTCTTCTACTGCTTTTATCTTTCTGCTTTCCTTTGGTTTATTTGCTTCATTTTCTAACTTTGAATTGAGGGCTTAGTTCATTTGTTTCCTTTTTCCCTCGTTGGTATGCATTTAAGGATGTGAATTTTCTTTCAAGTGCTGCTTTAGCTATAAATTGGATACTGTATTTTCAATATTGTAGGCTAGAAATTTTGTAATTTCAGTTTGTATTTCTTCTTTAACCCAATATATGTTTTTAATATTGTAAATAAAGCTTTCTGTGATCGGCATGGCTATTATAACCTCTTTTTAGTAACTTTGAAGTAACCTGTCAAGACTAAGCTAAAGGGGCGCCTCGGTGACTCAGTTGGTTAAGCAACTGCCTTCGGCTCAGGTCATGATCCTGGAGTCCCGGGATCGAGTCCCACATTGGGCTCCCTGCTCAGCGGGGAGTCTGCCTCTCCCTCTGACCCTCCTCCCTCTCATGCTCTGTCTCTCTCTCTCTCTCAAATAAATAAATAAAATTTAAAAAAAGACTAAGCTAAAGACTAGAAAGATTTCATTAAGATTTTTAGCATAAACCTAGATTTTTCCTTTGAAACAGTGAGAAATTTCTTTTTTTTTTTTAAAGATTTTATTTATTTATTTGATAGAGACAGCAAGAGAGGGAACACAAGCAGGGGGAGTGGGAGGGGGAGAAGCAGGCTCCCTGCTGAGCCGGGAGACCGATGCGGGGCTCGATCCTAGGACCCTGGAATCATGCATGACCTGAGCACAAGGCAGACGCTTAATGACTGAGCCACCCAGGTGCCCCATGAGAAGTTTGTCTTTTTAAGATTTTATGTAAGACAATGCGCATGTGCGCATGAGTGGGGTGGGGAGGAGCAGAAGCCGACTCCCTCCTGAGCAAGGAGCCCCATGTGGGATTCAGTCCCAGGACCATGGGATCATGAGCTGAAGGCAGCCACTTAACTGACTGAGCCACCCAGGGACCTCATTGAGAAGATTGTCTTAATGAGGTTTTTTAGAGTCCCACTTATAACTTCAGTATCTCTTTTGGTTCAGCTCTGGATTTGAAATGGAGAAGTGAGATTCAAGTGAGTGCTTGAGCAAGTGGCAAGGGGCACTTTCAGTTTCATTGAAGTTTTTATTTTTAAAGAATCAGGATTTGGTAGCCATCTCTAGTTGCTGAACTCTGAGCCTATGTTATATTTAATGCGTAATGCCAAACTCATTAAATAATACGGAATCTTCTGTGCTTTGTAGTCCCACAGCAGTTGGCCTAGTCAAGGCACACCACCTAAATGTTACATAGGCTTTTCCTAATTAATGTCCTTGTCTTGACGCCTGCCTTCAGTTCTCCAGTCCTACTCCCGCTAGTGTTCTTTTTTTTGAAACAGAAATCTCAGTATATAATTCTGTTTAAAATTGTTAAAATTCTGGTCAGAATCTTTAGCATATTTGAGGCTATAATCATGTTCTGAACTGCGTTTTATTATTTCAACAATAATACATTAATGTATTATTTACGCTGGGAGGGTCGGTGCTTAGTGTAACGGTTATAACCTAAGGGGCAAATGTGCTGCTTGTCCTCGTGGATACAGTGTGATGGAAAAGAGAGGTGGGAAATAAGTAAATGCAAATGGGATGGATGTTACGGAGAAGCACAGAGTGATGATGGATTATAATGAGGAATCTAACCTAGTTTGGAGAATTGAGGACAGCTTCCTTGAGAAAGAAGTGCTTTAGTTAAGACATAAAAAAATGAATAGGACTTAGCAAGTTAAAATGGGAAAGGAGGAAGAAGAGCAGGCTAGGCTAGGCAGGTGCTAGACTGTGTTAAGGGCCTGAGTAGGAAAAGAATGTTTTTACAAAGAGCCCTTAGGAAACTGGAAAGAAAGCCAGTATGGATAGAGGAATGTAGTTAGAGGGGGAAAGCCACATATACATCTTTCTTTGCCATTTAAAGACTTTGCGCTTTTTCTTAAGGTTATCAGAAATGATACAGATAGGTTTTAAGCAGAGCATGACTATAGATTTATAATTAAAGAAAATCACTTTGTAGGGTGAGTAATGGTTTGGAGATGTTAAGTGTTGATGTAAGGAGACAAGTGTTGGCTATAGTCTAGGTCAGAGGTTATAGGTACCTTACTGGTACCAAGGTAGCAGCAGCGGGGTTTGAGTAAAGTAGCTGGATTTGAGAGGTAGAATTAACATAGCTTGGTGACAGGGTGTAGGAGTAGAGGGAAGAGCCAAGGATGGTTTCCAGGTTTCTGGCTTGAACACTTGGATGGATGGCAAAACTATTTATTGGGCCTGGAAACACTGGGGGAGAATAAGGTTTTGGGAGGATAGGATAAAGAGCTCAATTTTGGACCATTTTAATGTGCTTGTGAAACATAAGGGGTGATATGTGGTAAGTATTTTAAGATGGAGCACAGAGAAGTTTAGTCTACAGATACGTCATCTCTGGACGGCTACTAATTGAAACCATGAGAAAAGATGAGACTATCTTGGGTGAGAATATAGAAAGGAGAAAAGCCTAGGACTTTTGATATTTGATGGTTGAGCTTTTGATATTTGATGTTTGAATAATAAAGACTAAAAATACGGTGAACTTAGGGTCAGGCATCATTTTGAGTGATTTATAAATATGAAATAATTTGAATTGCCCAACATCTCTCTGATATAGGTTTTATTTATTTCATAAATGTTAACTGAGGTGAGAGGTTAATGGAAAAATTTTACTGGTAAATAAACAGCTGGAGAAATGGGAGAAGAATGGAAGTTTCGTGTTATTAAAAACAAAGATATTTGTAGAGCCAGAGGATGCCTTCATCTTGAAGTCTTCTGACAAGTAAACCAAAAGGAGAGCTGTAAAAGATCCATGGGTTTGAAAGGTGGTATTGACATTGCTGATTTTCAGCCAGGATAGTTACGGTGGAATGGTGGAAACAGAATCCAGGTTGATAAAGGCTAAAGAGGAAATGGAGACTGTGTAGACATTTTTGAAATTTTTCTGAGACCCGAAGGAGGTGGTTGCCAAATTTCTAATTTAGGTGGGGTTGGGGGGGACCTGAACATGAGAGAGCATGAGCAAGGGGTAGGAGCAAGGGGAAAGGGAGAAGCAGACTCCTTGCTGAGCAGAGAGCCCCATGCAGGGCTTGATGGTTTAAGCATTGACAGAGAAGGAGAAACTCAAGATTTTTAAACGGGAATCAGAGTTAAGATTTCTCTTGAAAGCATAATTGAAAAGGATCCAGGGCACAGGTAGAAGAAGGATATCTCCTCTAAACAAAGGGAGGAAGAAAGGCTGGATCCACATTGGATAATGGGAGGTTGAGGTAGTAGTTCCCATTTGATGCTGCTTTTCTTAAATCAAAGTTAATACCATTTGGGGGTAAATAGGGAGGGGGGTTATTCCCTTCCGGTTTTACGTACCTCTGAGGGCTGTGTACTATGATTGTATCGTCTGCATTCTTGGTTCTATAGTCAGAAAGCCTCTTTAGCTTTTTTTTTTTTTTAAGATTGTATTTATTTGACAGAGACAGCGAGAGAGGGAACACAAGCAGGGGGAGTAGGAGAGGGAGAAGCAGGCTCCCCGATGCAGGGCTTGATCCCAGGACCCTGGGATCATGACCTGAGCTGAAGGCAGACGCTTAACGACTGAGCCACCCAGGCGCCCCAAGCCTCTTTACCTTTTTTATTGTGAAACATGATCCCAACAAAATGCTACATGTAGGTTATATTCCACAACAAAGCAAGCATCAAAATCCACCATGCAACTCCAGTAGTACATTACCAGCACCACCGAAGCTCCTTACGGTACTTTCTCTTTCCTATAGCCTGACTCTAAACTTCCACAACCATTACCTTGCTTTATTTTAATAGCACTTGTTTGTTGCCCTGGAATCTGTTAGAGTTGCTCTCTTGTACCTTTTAATAAATGTTATCTTACTACATGTTCTGCAGTTTGGCTTTTGCATTCATTAAGTTTAGGATTTTTATGTTAATGAAAGTAATTATATTTTATTTGCCTTACTCTGTAGTAGTTTATAAGTAGATGACCTACTTTGAGCAATCTTACACATGTTATTGACACAGGGCAAGATTTTTTCAGGGTATATACCTATCATGGGCTGCAGGGTATGCCCATAGTTAACTTCATAGGTAAAAATGCCATACTCTTGCAAAATTATTTTACTAATTCATGCTAATACTGGTAGTATCATAGGAGTTCTTATTATTCTATATCTTTGTAAAGATTTAGTATTATCGGGCGCCTGGGTGGCTCAGTCGGTTAAGCATCTGCCTTTGGCTCAGGTCATGATCCCAGGATTCTGGGATCAAGCCCTGCATGGGGCTCTCTGCTCAGCAGGGAGTCTGCTTCTCCCTTTCCCCTTGCTCCTACCCCTTGCTCATGCTCTCTCTTTCTCTGTCAATAAATAAAATCTTTTTTTTTTTTTTTTTAAGATTTTTTATTTGACAGACAGCGAGAGAGGGAACACAAGCAGGGGGCAGTGGGAAAAGGAGAAGCAGGCTTCCCACTGAGCAGGGATCCCCATGTGGGGCTCAGTCCCAGGACCCTGGGATCATGACCTGAGCTGAAGGCAGATGTTTAACCGACTGAGCCACCCAGGCGCCCCAAAGAAATAAAATCTTAAAAAAAGATTTAGTATTACCAGACCATTTTTAAAACAGCTTTTTGAAGTATCATGTACATAAAATTAACCCATTTTAAGTGTATGTCAGTGATTTATAGTAAAAATTTGTAGAGTTAAGCAATTTCCAGGACAATCCAGTTTTCAAACGTTTTTGTGACCCCTTCAAGTTCCTTTTTGTGTTCTCATTTGCTTTCTAGCTCTATAAGTTTGTCTTTTAGGATATTTCATATAAGATAGTCTTTCCCATATGGCTTCTTTGACCTAGCATTATGTTTTTGAGGTTCACCCTTGGTACAGCATGTATCAGTAATTCATTTCCTTTTATTACTGACGAGCATTCCTTTGAATGGTTATACCACATTATGTTTATTCATTTATCAGTTGCTGGATGTTTGGATTGTTTTTATTTGGGGCTATAATGAATATGCTGCTATAGAAATTTGCATGTATGTCTATGTGGACATATGTTTTCATTACTTTTGGGTAGATAGCTAGAAGTGGAATACTGTATTACTTTAATTATGAAGACTTTATTTTTTTAATTATGATGACTTTAAAATATATGTATGTGGTTAGACAATTTTCCCATCTTCTGTTTCATATTATTCTTCCATATAGAATTAAAGTCCCATTAAAAAATCTACACTTTTTCTTTTTTTAAAGATTTTATTTTATTTTATTCATTTTATTTATTTTATTTATCTTGAATGATCGAGACACAGAGATAAGAGAGCACGAGCAGGGGGAGTGGCAGAGGGAGAAGTGGGCTCCCCGCTGAGCCAGGAGCTGGATGTGGGGCTCGATCCCAGGACCCTGGGATCATGACCCGAGCTGAAGGCAGATGCTTAACGACTGAGCCACCCAGGTGCCTCCCCCCCCCTTTTTTTAAGATTTTATTTATTTGTCAGAGCGAGAGAGCACAGCAGGGGGAGCAGGCAGAGGGAGAGGGAGAAGCAGGCTTCTTCCTGAGCAGGGACTCGATCCCAGGACCCTGGGATCATGACCTGAGCTGAAGGCAGACGCTTAACCGACTGAGCCACCCAGGTGTCCCTACACTTTTTCTAATTATCAGCTTTGTTAACCAGTGAAATCTTTTTGTTGTTGTTGTTCATCTATGAAATACTGAAACTCAATTAAATTTACAGTATCTTTTCTTTTCTTTTTTTAAAGATTTATTTATTTGACAGAGAGAGACACAGAGAGGGAACACAAGCAGGGGGAGTGGGAGAGGGAGAAGCAGGCCTCCCGCTGAGCAGGAAGCCCGATGTGGGGCTCTGTCCCAGGACTCTGGGATCATGACCTGTGCCTGAAGGCAGGCGCTTAATGACTCAGCCACTCAGATGCCCCATATTTACAATATATCTTTACAATACTTAATTTTGCCTGTTAAGGTAATTACTGACAAATCTTTTCTACCATAAGAATAATTTTTTTTCTTGAAAGACTGTTTGAGAGAGGGAGAGTGCCTGCATGTGGGGAGGGGTAGAGGGAGAGAATCAGTAAGCTAAGCAGATTCCCTGCTGAGCATGGAGCCCAACATGGGGCTTAATCCCATGATCCATGAGATTATGACCTGAGCCAAAACCGAGAGTTGGATGCTCAGCTGACTGAGCCACCCAGGCACCAGAGATTTCTTGAAGTTGCTTATTCATCTGTGTGATCCTCACTGTGCTTCTTGTGTACTATATTTGAGTAGTGAATGAATATTGACAGGAATTCTGTTGGCTTATTGCTCTTAAAAACAACAGGTCTCTGTGAGCTTACACTTTATAGACAGGAACTCAACTGTTATGGCTCAGATTTCTAGTATACAAATGAATTTTTATATTTTTTAATTTTTAGATTTTTTTTTAGAGGGGCGAGAGGCAGAGGGAGAGTGAGAATCTCAAGCAGGGGCTCAATCTTGACAACCCTGAGGTCATGGCCTGAGCCGAAACCAAGAGTCACGCTTAAACTGACTGAGCCACCTAGGTGCTCCTAAATACTGAATTTTTTAAATTTAACTTTATATAACTTGTATTAAATGCTCTATCTCCCTCCTTTTTTTTTTAAAGATTTTATTTGTTTATTCGACAGAGCGAGAGAGGGAACACAAGCAGGGGGAGTGGGAGAGGGAGAAGCAGGCTTCCTGCAGAGCAGGGAGCCCGACGCGGGGCTCGATCCCAGGACCCTGGGATCACAACCTGAGCGGAAGGCAGATACTTAATGACTGAACCACCCAGGAGCCCGGCCCTCCTACTTTTTTGACTATATATAGTAAATGACTAGTTAATAAAATTTGAAGTCTTCTCTATTATTTTTATAGGAACACTTATTCTGAAATATTTGTACTTAGAAGTTAACAGAATTGATGTTTTCTTATCCTATTTGGTAGGAAGCAGTGGAGAAATACGAAGAAGTACTGCATAACTTAGAATTTGCCAAGGAACTTCAGAAAACCTTTTCTGGACTGAGCCAAGACGTGAGTATGTTTGCTTTCTCTGAAACCACTTTATTGATCTTGAGAAAGATATTAGTGTCCATTAGTGATGTTCAGTTACCATCATCTAATTCCTGCTGATACTTTATTGGGGTTGACAATAGCTAATGAAGAATTAGTGTTTTCAGATTTCTGGAGTCTCAAAACACAAATGGTATCTGAATATGAGGTACCGTGATAAAGTATTAGTTCTCTAAATGTGTATCCACTGTGGAGTTACAGCAGTCATTGAGAAGGGGGTACATTTATGAAGATGATTTTATTTTTTTTAAAGCAGTCCTTTTTTAATTTATTTTTTAGAAATGGGGAGAGGGAGAGGGAGGGGCAGGGGAAGAGAGAGAATCTTAAGCAGGCTCCACGCCCAGCACAGAGCCTGACACGGGCTTGATCTCACAACCTGGAGATCAGGGTTGTGAGGTCAAGACCTGAGCCGAAGTCAAGAGGTGGACACTTAACCGACTGAGCCACCCAGGCACTCCTATGAGAGAGATTTTAGAATATAGGTTTATAAATTTATATAGGTTTATAAATTTATATAGCATAGGCTTGTAAGTTTAGCTTTATTTAACATGTTAGGAGACAATTGGTAAACTTTTTCTTGAGACCATGATAGTTATTACCAGGAAGATTTGTGATTGTTGTTAGAGTTAAATCTGGTTTCACAGCTTGTTAGATTTTCTTTTGGCAGTTGACACTTTTATCTCTGACAGATTTAGTTAGTAATTAATATGAAGCTTTAAGCATTCATTAATGAAGTATTCTTTGCTGCTTTACAGTTGTGTTAAAAGGCCTATAAAGATCATGTTTTAACAATTAAGGAAATTTTTTTGTAAATTCATTTCTGGGGTGGGGAGCATGCTTCCTAAGATAGTCTTTCACTTTTTGGATATTCTTTTTTTTTTTTTTTAGATTTTATATATTTGATTTTTTTAAAAATAAATTTTATTTTATTTATCTTTAAACGATTTTATTTATTTGACAGAGATCACAAGTAGGCAGACAGGCAGGGAGAGGGAGAAGCAGGCTCCCTGGCGGGGCTCAAACCCAGGATGCTGGGATCATGACCCCAGCCGAAGGCAGACGTCTGACTGAGCCACCCAGGCGCCCCTATATATTTATTTGAGAGAGACAGCATGAGCAGGGCAAGGGGCAGAGGGAGAGAAATAAGCAGACTCCCCACAGAGTGCGGAGCCTGATGTGGGGCTTGATCCCAGGGCCCTGAGATCATGACCTGAGCCGAAGTCAGATGCTTAACTGACTGAGCCACCCAGGCGCTCCTGGATATTTTCTTCTTGTATGGTGAACTAAAATTCTCGTTTCCATTCCTCTGGCTTCAAAAAAACCTCCCCTAACAAAAAAGGCCAACATAATCATTTCTAGACTGAAGACATCTACCATCTTAATCCTTATAATATCGTTGCTCTCTTTGGATGTTTGACTTAATTAACTCTTAAAAGGTAGTGTGTAAATCTAAAATAGCCTAATATAGAGCCATTACCTTCTGTTTTCTGGATAATTCTGTTAATGGAAGTTTAAGATTCTGGCACCTGGGTGGCTCCGTTGGTCGAGCATCTGACCCAAACTCTCAGGGTCATGAGTTCAAGCCCCATGTTGGGGGTAGAGCTTACTTTTAAAAAAAGTCCAAGATATTAGTTCTTTTTGCCAACCATAGCATATTTTAACTCAAGTTTACTCATTTATACCTTAATTTTAGTAGTTTCTGTGAATTCCATAGTGACTTAAATATTTGTAGGCCATTTTAGATATACTTTTAAATCAAATTATTTCTTTCTTTTTTTTTTTTTTAAGATTTTATTTATTTATCTGACAGAGACCCAGAGAGAGAGGGAACACAAGCAGGGGGAGTGGGAGAGGGAGAAGCAGGCCTCCCGCGGAGCAGGGAGTCCGATGCGGGCTTCGATCCCAGGACGCTGGGATCATGAGCCGAAGGCAGATGCTTAACGACTGAGCCACCCAGGCGCCCCTATAATACTTAAAATTTTCTATTAACTCTCTTTACTCAAAGTTATTTGATAATTTTAGTTTTTTATTCAAGTGTTTATTTTTTCAAAGTATGTTTTTTTTTAATTTTTAGGTTTTTTTATTTTTTTTAATTTTATTTTTTAAAAACATTTATTTATTTGACAGAGAGCGAGAGCAGGAACACAAGCAGGGGGAGCAGCAGAGGGAGAGGGAGAGGCAGACTCCCCGCTGAGCAAGGAGCCTGATGCGGGGCTCGATCCCAGGACTCTGGGATCATGACCTGAGCCGAAGGCAGACGCTTAACCGACTGAGCAATCCAGGCGCCCCTTTTTAGGTTTTTTTTTAAACACCTTCTGTGTGCCAGGTACTTATGTAATGTCACTTGATTTTTACAGCAATCTAGGAAATAGATGCACATATAGTGCCATTTTATAGATAAATCTGATGCTCAGAACAAAAGGATCTTCTTCAAAATCGTATTGCCAGTAAGTGGTAGAGTGGGTGTAGGGCCCTAACTATTTTTTGCTCCTAAAAACCGTGTTCTTTATACAAGGATATAGTATCTTTCTATTTACATGTTCTTCCGCTCTTGTCTAGAGGTAGTTACCAGTTAACCTCATTGGTTATTTTTTCTCATTTATACCATGGATTTACTTTCACTTTAGGTGAGGTGTTAAAGTACTTTGGAACATGCCTTCATGAATCAAGACCCCAAAGGTGGTTGCCAGTTACCTTCCAACATAGTAATTTTTGGACTTTTACTAAAGTTTCTTTTGTCAAACCTCTTGAGAGTCAGTTTTGCATTGTATAACATTTTCTTTCCCTTCAAACTAGTTGGAAGCCTTTCTCTTCTTCCCAGCTCTATCTCTGTCTTCATGACATGAGCTCTGTCCTGGTGGGGATTTATCATTCTACAAGGGATCAGAAGATTTTATTATTCAATATGATTTATTGATAGTGGTTTACTTCATGTCTTCTTTCTTTACAAATCAGTCCTCAGCTGAAAGAAGAGAAGAAAATGTAACCTGATTTCATAGTTTCTACATAAATAAGGAGAAATAGGCTATTGTCAGTAGTTTTCTGATTATGATGTAAGAAACAACTCATTTTCTTATTTGATACTTGATCGATTCAACAAATATTTGAGGTCCTGTCATCTGTCAGGCTCTATGCTGGGCACTAGTGATACATATTGGTAAACAACAGAGTTATAGTCCCTGTCATCACAGAGCTGAAACCTAATGGAGATGCAGGTAAATAAAAAGGTAACCATTTAATGTAATAGGTACTTGAATAGGGGAAGTTCAGGGTATCTTGAATCCATAAGAACATCTACTCCAGCCTTGGGAATGGCTAACAAGAGTTCTGAGGTAATCCTGGGATATAAACTTGAAGATGCCCTCAGCGTCAGTTGCCTTTCCTTGTACCATCATGAAACTGTCCCAAGAGAATCCTACTGTCTTGGAGAGGTAGAATTGCCACCTCTAATCTCTTTCCTTCTCTCAAGCAGAAACTGAGAATCCTGTAGTTTTGGTAAATGTTATTGGCTTAAGTCCGTATTGAGGTCTTGGAAAAAGCATTTCTGAGCCTTTGCCATCCTGAAAATATCCTAACCCACATGACCCCAACCAGTCCATTTCTCATTCTCAAAATTTTACCTTCACCTACGGTCTCTCGTCCCTGGTAGTAGCACAAGTCAAATTTATTAAGTGACTTTCATACCTCCTTCTTAGAAAGGAATTAATGTCATAATGAATCTTTTCCTGAGGTTTCCTCTCGTCTTAATCTGTTAGGATTTATGAACATGTCTTTTGGAGAGTCTTAAATATGATGGTATAACAAGTACTTTAACCTGCATATAGGAAAACTTTTGGATTTTTGTTTTGTTCTCTTAATCTTCATAACTTGGAATATATCCAGTATGATGGAAATATTACAATTAGAACAACATCTCTGGGGAGAAAAGACCTTTTAGGTTTCCTACTGGAAATAGATGGTACTTTTTATTAATTGGTATTTTATAAATGGGAAGCGACTTGTGGCACCCATGTATTATATCAGACTTTAAGAGATTACTGTTCTGAGCTTTAGAGCCAGACACAGGGTGCTCAGTCTGCATACATATTTATTTGATGGAAAATTTATGTTCTGCTAACTATCCATACGTGTTTGGTTAGCCAAATAATGAAAAATACAGCTACGGGGTGCCTGGGTGGCTCAGTCGTTAAGGGTCTGCCTTCGGCTCAGGTCATGGTCCCAGGGTCCTGGGATCGAACCCCACATCGGGCTCCCTGCTCAGCGGGAAGCCTGCTTCTCCCTCTCCCCCTGCTTGTGTTCCCTCTCTCACTGTGTCTCTCTCTGTCAAATAAAATCTTAAAAATAAATTTTAAAAACAAAAAACACAGCTCCATCCAGGCTGAACTATTATGAAAATCTCAGTTTTACTTAAAAAAACTATTTGCTGTGGATGTTTTTTTTAGCATTATGCTTGTGAGACATTTTCTGTTTGGTTTTCAGTTCCTTACACTTTAGCTAGTCTTCTTTGGTTTGTTGAAAATGGACCGTTTTAGTTGAAATATTCTTCTAGAACAAGAAATTTAAGAAAAACAAAGACTTCAAAACTGAACTGAAGCATTTTCTTAAAATCCTTGGCCTAAAGAAAGCTTGATACACATAAATATGGAAAAGTTAAGTTTTACGATCAATATATGTATCAGCGATAGGTACTTTGTTTATCATGGTGATACCAGAGGTACTAAATACAGCCTGGAATTGGGAGATACTTGGACTTTCTAAGCTCCGGTTACCTGAGACATACCACCATATTACTCAGTCCCTTCTTCAACTGAAAAGGAAAGGGGTTAAATGAACCTGTCAATTTCACAGTGTTTATGTATGTATGAGATGGATCATCTAATCTCGACTCTTTGGGATTAGACTTTGTGGACAATGAACTGCTAATACGGGGTGGTGGAGAGTTGGCAACTTTAATGAAAATTTGTTTTAACAGCTACTTAAAGCGCAGAAGAAGGCTCAGAGAAGGGAGCACATGCTAAAACTTGAGGCTGAGAAGAAAAAACTTCGTACTATACTTCAAGTTCAGTATGTATTACAGAACTTAACACAGGAACATGTACAGAAGGATTTCAAAGGGGGCTTGAATGGTGCAGTGTATTTGCCTTTAAAAGAACTTGACTACCTCATTAAATTTTCAAAATTGACCTGCCCTGAAAGAAATGAAAGTCTGAGGTAAGCTAATGAAAATATTTTCCTAAAAGAGAACATAGAACATTTTAGCCTAGATATACATATACACACATACACATACATAATAACATATATGTATTACAGTATATATAGAGAGAGACCGAGAGAGAGAAATTAAGAGAACATTCATTTGATTCAGCATGGGAAACATTGGTGGGACCAGACTGTGAGAGGGTTGAAAGGCTGTCTAGAAGGAAAGTCAATTTGAAAGATCTCATTAATGTGCTTTTTTAATTGTAACATTGATTTTAAAAATGATGTCTGATCAAGTTTTGCCTCTATACAAGTAACCATAAAACTGATGATGTATTATACTTAAAAGTTTTTTTTTTTTTTGTAATTATCTCAGGCTGTTGTATTACCTGAGAGTCTTTCCCTTCTTACTACTGCTGTACTTAAGTGGAGGTAAATAAAATGTAACTTGGCCAGTATCATTGAACTTTCCCAAAGTGAGAATTATTTGGTGGTCTTCTTATGCTGTGAATAAACACCGAGAAACAAATCTGATAATTTAAGAGACAAAATCAGCAAAATTTAGGCTATCCAGTTTTTCCCCCTATAGTTATCCATTTGCTGTTCTTGGTTTGATGGAGGAAGTCAGCTAATGAACAAATCTCTGCTTCTGCTTTGTTAGTGTAGGTCCTTCCAGTGTTGTCTTTTGGCCATGCTAAAGCACAGTCACATGTCAGTTGTTTTGGAACTCAGTCCTGTATCAGGAAAAAAACCTAATAAAACTTAATTTTACATATATAGCCATATATATATTTTTAATTTCCATTCTGATAGTCTAGTCCATCATCGTCTATCTGGTTGTTTCCTTCTCTTCACTTTGATGGATTTAGGGAGTGTAGCTTAGTTTAATATGTGTAAGTGAAATATAATTTGGAAAACAAACTGCTGTGTTTTAAAGTCAAATGTAGATCTTAATATTGCCATTCCACTCTTCTTTCCTCTAGGACATTACTTGATAATTAATGACTTTGCATTGAAAAGAGCCTTAAACTCTTTTTTTGTCTATTCCTTAATAGTTCTATTTAGTAAAATATTTTAGTTGTTTTAAGGGAAAATGCTTACATTTGAAATCCCTAAAGTGGGCATTTAGTCATCTTCTATAAAATTTGAATTTTTTCATTTTGAGAGAGTAAAAAGACAAAATTAACATTGAATGTTTTGACTGTTGATGAGTTGCACTGTATAAATTGTATTGCTCCATATATATGTATTTATGTGTATGTACCTCTGAAGCTACTTTGTTCTGCTACTGCTTTTCCTTGTCAGTGTTGAAGACCAGATGGAGCAGTCATCCTTGTACTTTTGGGACCTTTTGGAAGGTAGTGAGAAAGCAGTGGTAGGAACGACATGTGAGTTTTCTCTACTCTTGACTTAGATGCTGTAAATACTAGACTTTGTTTAGAAGTGTAGGGCTGATTTTGTTTTGATATTGAGGGCTGAAACTGTCAGTCCGTTAGAACTTACATGTCTGGCAATACTACATTCATGTGGAGAATGATAATCTGTTTAGTTCTTTTAAAAGCAGCTATTATATAATGGTACTCAAATGGAACCTAGGGAGAGTTTTGAAGTGGCAAGTCACTATGATTTGGGAAAAAGAGCTAAAGACTCATACTCGCCTGACCGTTTTGGGGTTCAGTTCTCTGCATGGTAGTACCTGTTCTATTTATGAATTTTAAATCCACACATTGTTAATGGTAAGGCTTATCTACCAGATGTAAGAAACTATGAATGGTTTGGGTATATAGTTAATTGAAACATTGTTGTCTATCGATGTGGAAATGATCTGGAGAGAAAAGAGTCCTTTTGGCTTCCTAAATAGACTTGGCCAAATGACCAAGTACAAATGGACATAAGTACATAGTTTTGTGTATTAGTGTAGGATAATGAAAACGCTAGAAGCTAGCAAACTTTTTTTTAAATTTTATTTTTAAAAGATTTTATTTATTTGACAGAGTACAAGTAGGCAGAGTGGCAGACAGAGGGAGAGGGAGAGGCAGGCTCTTGCTGAGCAGGGAGTCAGATGTAGGGCTCGATCCCAGGATCCCGGGATCATGAACTGAGCCGAAGGTAGCCGCTTAACTGACTGAGCCACCCAGGCACCTCTAGTAAACATTTTTGTTACTAGTATTGCTTCCTTTTAAAAAAGATTCTAAGGATGCAGTATAACTATCTCAAAATTTCTAAGTCCTTTCAAGTTTAAATCATAGAAATTTTTTGCTTGGTTAGAATGCAAAATGATACAAATAACTTTGGGGGGACATTGGCAGTTCATAAAATTAAGAGTATGCTTACTATATGACCAAGCAATCATACTTATAGTACCCAAGAGAATTGTAAATGTATATTCACATAAGTACTTGTACATGAACGTTTGTATCAGCTTTATTAATGATAGCCCCAGACTGAACACAGCCTAGATGTACAGCAACTGATAATTGATAAAATGTGATATATCCATATAGTAGAATCTACTCAATAATAAAAAAGGAATGAACTATTGATACTGCAACAACATGGATGTAAATCTCAATTATGCTGAGTGAAAGAAGCCAAACCAAAAAATGAGTACATACTGTATGATTCCATTTATATGGAATTCTAGAAAAAAACATAACTAGAATGATAGCAGGTCAGTGGTTCTCAAGAGTGTGGGTGGAGGAGATTGATATAAAAGGGGCATGAGGGAACTGTTGAGTTGATGAGAATGTTTTATATCCTGGTTCTGGTGGGAGTAACGTGGCTATGTATCTGTTAAAACTGTACACTTAGGGGGTCCCAGCTGGCTCAGTCGGTGGAGCTCATGACTCTTGATCTCAGGGTTGTGAGTTCGAGCCCCATGTTGGGGGTAAAGATTACTTTAAAAACTGTACACTTAAATGAACTTTGTGTTTTGTAAATTATACCTCAAAATTGATTTTTAAAAAAGCTATGTCATAGTACTCCTATGAAAGGAATAATAACCCAAATCAAGTATGGACACTGTTTAACTTTGGAATTACATTTTTAGTGGACATTAAAAATGAAAGACTTTAGATCTGTTTATGGTGCAGCGACTTTAACATCATTTTAATAAGATTTTTCTTACTAATCAAATGGTGATATTTCTAGGAGTCACAGAGACCATAATTCAAGAGTAAAATTTTTATCATGGGATTTTGTAATTTAAAAATCCTTTAGATTGTCCAAGATAGGGTTTTCTAATGGTTAGGTTTGAGGAGCTTTTACTTCTCTAAGATCTTAATTACTTGGAAGGTAGAGTAATGCTAGTTGTGAGATCTTGGGGACAGATAGGAGAAATGGCTTTTCTCTGAGCTCAGGGAATAGATTTGTGCTTTTGTAACATATTAGTCTTTGATTAGGGTCTCTGATTTTAGTCATTTTTCAAATGGTGGAAATGGAGGCCAAGAGAAACTTCTAGTGACTTGCTAAACTTTGGGATTCTGATCCTAATTTTGATTCAGCGTGACAAAAGGATGGACTGCGTATTTACTCTGGTACTGACCAGTTCTTTGAATTCCCCCAGTGTGTAGGATATTATAACAGAATGGAACTAGGATAAAGTTATATTAGGATTTATGTTCCAAATAATTTCCATGAACTATTTGATAACTAAGTCTTAATCATTCTTTCTTAGACAAACACATGAAAGATCTGCTGTCTAAATTGCTGAACTCAGGCTATTTTGAGAGTATCCCAGTCCCAAAAAATGCTAAGGAAAAAGAAGTGTCATTGGAGGAAGAAATGCTAATAAAATCAGAGAAGAAAAAACAATTACTGAAAACTGAATCTGTCAAAGAGTCAGGTTTGTTATCTCAGAAATGCTTTATAGTGCTTGCGTTTTTAATAACACAATGAGTTGTCAAAAGGATTGCCTTATTTTGATTTGTTAATTTCTACATGCATGGAAATCTACTTGCAGCTGGATAAGCTTAGGCCTGGAATATGTCTGTAGGCTTTATTACCATATTTACAGAGTGAATCTTTGCAGAAACATAAGGTTATTCTTTGTTACAAGAGAATACGCTGTGCAAATGAGGCCTTTATGGAATTTGAATGGATTTCTTTGTTAAATTATTAGTAAGATAATTCAATTTAAAATTGTTGATTAAAATCCTCATAGTAGAATTCAAAATGGTAGTAGAATGAGATTATAAATAATCTAAGGTTAACATATTTGGAAAAAATGTGCCAAAGTCAATAAAGGAAATTTTTCAAAATTGCACTTTTCTAGGGGGAAGAGATACTTTGAGTCAGTGGCACTTTTGTTCTGGTTTGTTGGGACTCAATTTATTTAAAAAATATCACTTCTATGTAGGTAGTCCAGGTCAGGGTTCCAGTAGCCTCTCACTAGCATGATTCAAGTTATTTCTTAGGTTTACTTTCTCTTAGTCTAATGCTTTAGTGTCTCCATTCCCTTACCAACTTCCATCCTTAAGCTGGCTTTGAGGAGGCCTTTAGGGGCCTGTAAAAGGCCTTTAAGGCCTTCGTTTCAAGCTGAGATGACTTAATTTTTACCCCATGGCTTGGCGTTACATAGTTTCAACTTGAATGGAACTGTATTTGTGCATAAGAGGAGATAGTCTTTATTTTCAACCAAAAATCAGTTTATAGGTGGAACGTGACTTTAGAAAAGTGGCATTTAAGGAGAGCTGCTAGCTTCAGCTAGCTTCAGACCACATGCTTTATAGTGGGGATTACTTTTGCCATGAATATATTTCATTGTACTATCCTTTCTTCTGAAATATGTCACTACAATTAACTACAGTTGTAATCAGCCTAAAAACATGTGGATTATTTAGTATTTATTTAATACTCAAGGGAGTATTATCTTTCCAGAGTCTCTTATGGAACTTGCACAGCCAGAGATACAGCCCCAAGAGGTAAGTTTCTGAAAGGTAATTTGCTGATTTTGGTTTTTGAGACTTTCGTACAGTGAGTTTAGGAGCTGAGGCTCTGGAACTAGATTTAAGCTTGAATCCCAGCTTTGCAGCTTACTTAGCTTAGTGACTTGGGTAAGATGTTTAGCCCAGCTGTGTCTGTTACCCTCATATGTAAAATGGGGATAATAGTAATGCCTGCCTCATGTTAGTGTGAGGATTAAAGGAGTTCAATTCTAAATTGCTTAGAATTTGGCCTGGTGCACAATAACTGCTCAAGTGTTAGCTGCTGTTCTTGGCCCTTGTGTTAGAATTTAAAGATGGGTAGGATTTTGCTTTTGTCAGAATTTATTCACATTGGTAATTCATTCGCTTTCTGAAGTGACATTAAAATTCTTGGAAGCTGAAAAGAAGGAAGAGTCAGAGTCGCAGTGTGATTGATGCGTAATAGAAATAAAGGAAGGGCTCGGAATCCCGGAAACCTGCGGCCGAATGATGTAAATGTGTGTAATTGAACTGTCTCCTGCCTTAACGTGTTAGGGAGTCAGGTGGGTGGAGTGGTCTAAGGTCAGCAGAGGCAGAATAACCTCGGTAAAAGAGCCTGAATCAAGCAAACTTGGCACTGTGATGTGCAGTTCTTAGATTGCTATGTTTGAAGTGTCGAGGGTGGTGTTGGACAGAAAAGGATGCGGACAGAAATTTCCCGTTAGCATAGTGACTCAGGCCAATGGACATAGGAATACTAAAAGAATTCAGTGTTCCCCTCAAGGTCTGTTACAGATTTTGTGACTCAAACACATTTTTTTCTCTGGTCTAGTTTCTTAACAGACGCTACATAACAGAAGTAGATTATTCAAGCAAACAAGATGACGAGCAATCTTGGGAAGCAGATTATGCTAGAAAACCAAATCTCCCCAAATGTTGGGATATGCTTACTGAACCAGATGGTCAGGAAAAGAAACAGGAATCCTTCAAATCCTGGGAGCCTTCTGTTAAGCACCAGGAGGTATCAAAGCCTGCAGTTTCCTTAGAACAGAGGAAACAAGATCCAAAACTCAGGTCCACTCTGCAGGAAGAGCAGAAGAAGCAGGACGTCTCCAAACCCAAGCCAGCTCCTAGCCATTGGAAGCAAGAAGCTCCTAAATCCAAACCAGGATATATTCAAGAAGAACAGAAGAAGGAGGAGACACCAAAGCCTTGGCCAGTTCAGCTGCAGAAAGAACAGGATCCAAAGAAGCAGTCTCCAAAGTCTTGGACACCTGTGCAGAATGAACAGGACATCACCAAATCATGGACCACTAACATGTGTGAAGACCAGGATTCAAGACAGCCAGAGACTCCAAAATCCTGGGAAAACAATGTTGAGAGTCAAAAACACCCTTTAACACCACAATCACAGATTTCTCCAAAGTCCTGGGGGGTAGCTCCAGCAAGCCTCATACCAAATGACCAGCTCTTGCCCAGGAAGTTTAATACAGAACCCAAAGATGTGAGTTTGTTTGTATCAGTCTGCTTTGGTCAATGTAGGCATAAATAAGAACTTGTAATGATTTTTTAGTCCTCTTAAAAAAAAATGTACGAAACCCGTGTTAAATTAATGTATATAGCATTTCATTTAACTCTTCATTGCATAATTTATCGTTTTCCCTAGATAATTGGAAGTAGACCTATTCTGTGTTTCGAGCCTAACCTGAGATGAAATTTCCACAGTTAGAACATAATGTTTGAATGCCACAATTTTATTGACATGGTATGACATAAAAATAGTGGATGGTTCAGATAAGATCATAATGTGAACAAGTGAGAAAAAAAATGCATGTCACAGGATGAGAGGCTTGTTTTACTATGTTTCACTCATTTTCTTCCAGCTGGCCCACAGATGACTTTTTCTGACAGAAATTAGAATTTTCTGTATTTTCTGCTTTTCTTTCACTCATTTGTAATTGCTCAGGTTAGCCTGTACTCTTTGGTGGTTTGGTGGTTGCAGATATTCCAGAAGGTGGGGTAGGATCTGAATTAGTTCTCTATTTCTGTTTCAAAATGAGAAATTTCTGGAGATGGAAACTATAGACTTTAAATATTCTGTAACTAGGTTTTTAGAGTATGAGATTGGTTCAAATATGAGACCTAATTCTATTAATGGTAAATAACCTGTTTCAGGAATATAAGAAGGCTTATAATAATACTTGGATGCTCTGCTATTTAGTTTATTAAATTACAAGTTATTTACCCCTATTTAAATGCAAACTTGTTAAAAGCTTGTTTGCTAAGAAATGTGAACTCATCTTCCCAGTGTTTTCTGTCACTGTCTAGTAATGTTCCCTGCACTTCCATGTCGTTTTAGCCAGAGGCTTTCTTCTTCTTTTTTTTTTTTTAAAGATTTTATTTGACAGAGACATAGCACAAGCAGGGGGAGTAGAAGAGGGAGAAGCAGGCTTCCCGCCAAGGAGGGAGCCTGATGCGGGGCTTGATCCCAGGACCCGGGTATCATGACTTGAGCCGAAGGCAGACACTTAAATGACTGAGCCACCCGGGCACCCTAGCCAGAGGCCCTCTAACAGGATGAAAAACATTTGCTTGGAGAAATCAAAGCATTGCATTTTATAAATAAATTGCCCCTACCTCAGTCCTACCTTAAGGGAAGAGAATTTTAGTGTTGTCTCCTTTTGCTTGCCTTTCTTCCTCTTATTGAAGTGTTAATACCAGTTTTAACTTCTGACCCTGTAGAAGATTGATAGTCTTACTTCATTAACCAGATACACACAACAGTAATTGTAATGATAACTATTTTGAGAAACTTAATTTTAGAAACCCAATTTAATATTTTAGTAAAGCTGTTTTAAAAAAAACCTAATTTAAAATTCCATTAGGTATTGCAGTGCTGAGCCTTTACCATACCAGAATATTATGCTCTTTGTTGAATAATATTTAAAATCAGGAGTGCTTAGTTGGAAAGGCTGGAACTCCTTTAATTTGCTTTTATGGTACAGACAGCATTATATTGAAGTTGCAGGGCCTTTCAGTGACTGAGAGGACATTTCTCTACACTTTCTGTTTTGCAATCTTAGACGTATAGAACATGACTAAGTACAGTCAAGGCCAAAATAGCGTTCAAAACTAAAAGACTAGATAACATGAAATTAATCACTAAAGCTCATACTTTTAACAGTCTTTCATATTTTCACCGAGGGTCTATTAACTCTTACTTTATGACACTTCTGACAGGCTTAGCTGAGTGACTTCCCAGTGAATTAGAAGGTGGAGAGGAGCCGGTAGGGGAGGCACACCGGCAGCTGTAAGAAGTTAACTCTATAAGCATTAGGTCTAATTCAGGGTATACAGCATGTGTAAGTGATTTAGTGTAAGTGCTCACCTCTTAATAGCCCCCCAAACTACACTTGCTCAGTAACAAAATGTAATAGCGTATTTCCTCAATTTTAAGATGTGTATGTATATATTTTTACATCTTAATGTTTCTGAAATCAGACATTTAAAAATGGGATGTATATTTAATTTGGTATAGTAATTTTTTCTCTGGGGAGAAAGCTTTTATGTGTCTTAGAGTTAGTGGCATCTAATAAAGGACAAGCTGACTGAACAATGAAAAATTTTTTATCAAGGAAGTTCTGTTACTTTGGGCCTTCCTTTAAAAAGAGGATGTTTTAGAAATACTCCCATTAAAGGGGTTCTGAAGGGGAAAAAAGTGCTTGAAGTTTGCTTAAATTATTTAGAGAATGCATTTATCTGGAAGTTTTTCATCTGAGATAAATCTGATAAATGGACTTTGCTATGTGTTTTGATTTCATTAAGATGTAGCGATAAGCTGAATTTCCTGAATTAGGCTGTTGAATGTGAATTTCACTCTTACAGATTGTGGGTTTATTTTGTAGGTGCCTAAGCCTATGCATCAGCCTGTAGGTTCTTCCTCGACCCTTCCAAAGGATCCAGTATTGAGGAAAGAAAAACTGCAGGATCTGATGACCCAGATTCAAGGAACTTGTAACTTTATGCAAGTATGAGTCATTCTTAAATGAATCTTGAATGAAATTCCTGGGGCTACTAGCTTCTGATCTGAAGCATTTTAATGAAATTGTTAGGAGCATAAATTCCGGTGTTCAGAATGCGGGTGAATCCTGGCTCTGCCACTTCCTAGCTCTCACAGTTCAGGCAGGTTACTTCACTGTCTGTCTTTTTTGAAAAATGAGAATAATAGTTTCTTACTAAGTTTGTTGTAATAAAATGAATTAAACATGTAAAAAGTATAAGTGCTCAAATATAATTTCTGCTGTAGATCTTTGGTAGTTTCCACTCAGACTGTGAGGACCTGCTCTGTGCCTGGTATCTGGTAGGTGCTGTTGTGCTTAGAAAATTGTAAGACATTTATTGCCTTCAAGGAGTTGATACTCCAGTTGTAGAAGATTGTAGTGTCATGGCAGTAGTTAATGTGCTAAATTGAGTCAGACTGAGTCTTAAAGAATTTCAGAATAGTACGACAATTACTGAGGGAAGAAGTAGACAAATAAGATATTTTAGTGTAGTAAAAAGATCCTGAACTTCGGAAGTAGACCTGTGTTTAAATCCCAGTTCTGCAATTTACTAGCTGTGAAATCTGTGGCAAGGTATTTAGCCTGTAACCCTCTACTTGTAAAATGAGGGAATTCCTTACCCATTTAGGTTATGTGAAGATAAATGAAAGAACTAAAGTGGTTACTACAAGTGTAGCTTAAGTATTCAAAATGTTGGAAACATTCCTGGGAGAACCAAGGTACAGAATGGTTTCTCATTATGAAAGGTTTAATAATAGCATGAGCTAGTTTAGTGGTTGAGATAATTAAACCCTCATTGGTTGGACATAATAAAAGTGAGGTTATAGGATTAATGCTAATGTTTAAGACCTCAAATCAAGCGGGTTTACCCACCCCCAAGGTAAGCCTTGGAATTATTTGACATAATTTTAAGGTTTGACAGTTTAGATTTTATTTTTAACTCTATTTTTTCTCTTAAATAAAGACTAAGTTATTGACATTTTGTGATAGTTACTAGCTAGATTCTTTAATAGCTATGGACGGCATCATGAATAATTTAATGGCAATAGCTTTTAAATGAATAATTGTTTCTAGTCATGATTTAAAATCTTGTCTTTAGGAATCTATTCTGGATTTTGACAAACCTTCAAGTGCAATTCCATCGTCACAACCGCCTTCAACTACTCCAGGTAGCCCAGTAGGTATGTATTCACCCTTAATACTCAGAATAAATATGCATAGGTTTAACAGTTGTTTCCTTTTACAGATAATTTTATTCTGGATATCTTAAGGGTTAGACTGTCTATATGCTAATTTATTCTAAATTTATCTATATGTCATCAGTTATGTAAGGGTAAATTACCATTAAGACATTAGTGTACTCATCTTTTTGCATTCATTTTATTTTATTATTTTTAGAAGACTTTTTTAAAGATTTTATTTATTTATTGGAGAGAGAGAAAGAGAGAGAGAGCATGAGAGAGGGGAGGGTCAGAGGGAGAAGCAGACTCCCCGCTGAGCCGGGAGCCTGATCGATGCAGGGCTCGATCCCAGGACTCCAGGATCATGACCTGAGTCGAAGGCAGACGCTTAACGACTGAGCCACCCAGGTGCCCCAGAAGATGTTTTGTTTTAAAGATTTGTTTGTCAGAGAGAGAGCATGAACAGAGGGAGAAGCAGGCTCCCCATTGAGCAAGGAGCCTGATGCGGCATCATAATGTGAGCCGAAGGCAGAGGCTTAACTGACTGAGCCACCCAGGCATCTCTCTGTTTGCATTTTAGAGAAAGTCTCCACATGTTTGAACGGAGATGTGCAATGGCTGTTTTTGTAATTTATGTTCTTTTTGAAGTGACTGGAGTCCTTTTGACTCTATAAATCTAATGTTGAAACTTTTCAATCCTAATTATGAGTGAAATGACCTCAGTCCAATTTGTTACACTGATTAACACAGTAAGTAATGATGGAACTTTGAATTGAATCTGATCTGACATTCAAACTTTCCTACACTCATTTATCTCAGGGGAGGAATGATGTAACTAAAGCCCTAGTCCAGTTTGTAGTGAGTAGCAGACACTGACTAGAGGATTGGTGTAGTAATTCCTAGGTGAAGTAAGAATAGAGAGTAACAAAAGTGATGGACATTAACAAGAAGAAACTAAACCAAAACTGGATAATTGAAAAGTATGTTAATATACATGATCAAAGAAAAAACCTGAAAAGATCTATGATCCAGCTAAGACTTAGTTTGAAACTTGGAACTTGAGCGTAAGCAGTTGATTACTATTCATGATAGCTCAGATTTTATCTTCCAGATTACTATTACTGGTTATTTTTTAAAGTAATAGTGCTTTTGGAAGCCTTGCAATGCTGCTTTTGCCCCTTTAACCTTAAAAACATCATTATGTATTTTATAGAAGGGACTAGTATTCTGTTCTTCTCTGATCCTCTCTGACTTTTTAAAGCTGTAATAGAAAATTCGTGATGAACTTCAGATCTGGTTCTTCCAGCTACTGCTTTTTGGTAAAGTAATAATTTTAGTTTCCACTCCATTGATAGGCATAAACTTTTCTCTACCCTGAGTAGTTTACTGTTGATTTCACTCTCTGCAGCATCTACGGAACAAAATCTATCAAGTCAAAGTGATTTTCTTCAAGAGCCATTACAGGTAACTTCTCTAAAGTAATCTTTCTTGGCTATTCAGGAAGAAACTCTTGCTTTGGTAAGAATGATCAGACTTGCTGATTTCTAATATACCTAACTAAATTACTGAAAATGTTCTAGGGATATCTAGTTTTTTAGGTAAACTATAACTAGTCCTCAAAAGGTTACCTAACGACCGCGGGGAAGACATCTGTTAGAAAAGAGAAGGCTAGCTCATGCTAGCAAGGAAAAAGCAAGTCTGAAGAATTCATAGGTACCTTGTCTGGGAATCTTACTTTGCCACTGAGCTCCCTAAATCACTTGGTGTAGCAGCATCGTAAAGGGTCTAAAGAAAGATACTAATTTTGTTTAACCCATGGTTAGCTAATCTCCCACGTCCCTCCACATATAAAGAGTTAACCTGAGGAACGGATTTTCACAGAACACATGTAGAGATATAAAGGGACCAGATCATTGAGATGCCTGATGCCACATTGCATTTCCTTCACTAGTAAGTTCGAGGTTTGCTCGTTTTCTGCTCATTACCTTAAAAAAACAAAAACAAAAAAACCTGTCATGATCCGTCTGAAAACCTTATGGCAGTTTTCTTAACGGTAACAGCTCTGACAGGTTAAATATTTTGACCAGATGGCTCAACAGTTCTTGTCTTCCTGTCCAAAAACTTGAGTAAATACCATTTGTTTACAGTGGTTTATATTTAGTTTGATAAGGTGTGGCTCAGTTTTCAAAATGTATTTGTTGAGCTGAGTCCCTCACTGCACTCACTGCTTTAAGGGCTCCATTTTATCTGTTTTAGCTGTTAGGTTCTAAATGAGACTTGCATTTGACAAGTTAAATTTTTTTGAAAAGCCACTGGTCTAGTTTAGTTCTCAGGGACAGGTCTGTGGATGGCTGCATCAGAAGCACTTGATCACTTTAGTAAAGATATATGTTCCTAGATAACACCTAAAACCTACCGAATCAGAATTTCTAGGGGTGTTATCTCGTCATCTGTATTAGTCCTAAGCTTCCTGGGCGAATCTGCACATCCATTTTTTGGGAACCACTGGTCTCCAACATCATGTTTACTCACTAAAACTTAAAACTACCTTCAGCTGGTCTGCTTAATAATAATTTGGAAGCAAGAACTGCCATAACTTCTGAATAATACTGATGTGAAGAATGTCTCAAGTCGTTCAGTGAATCTTCTAATGAAAATTCAAAAGCTTAAGTATCAAGTGCCCTGAGTTGCCTTACATAGCTGTGTAAGTCTTTCTGGCAAGAGAATTACATCCCCACAACAGCCAGTCCCAATTGTTACGGGCAGTTGTCTCATACTTGGCCTGAAGAAAGACATTTTAGAAACGCTACATCCTCGTAATAATTCTAATATTTTGGTCAGATCTAAATTATACCTATTTATTTAGATATATATAAAATGTTCCAAAGCATTTCAAAAAATTTAAGACCTTTTTAAAACTTTGTCTCCGTTTTCCTTCCCAGGAAGTGGCCTATTCTGATGACCACCTAGAAGGTCACTGAAACATAACTGCTCTGGATATTTGGTAGCCATTCATTAGTTTCCAGTTTATCCATTATGTTACTTGGGCTTCTGAGAATCACATCAAAGCATTTATTTATTTATTTTAAAAGATTTTATTTATTTATTTGTCAAAGAGAGAGCAAGCACAAGCAGGGGGAGCGGCAGGCAGAGGGAGAAGCAGGCTTCCCGCCCTGCTGAGCAGGGGGACTGACACCAGGCTCCATCCCAGCACCCTGGGATCATGACCTGAGCCAAAGGCAGATGCTTAATGACTGAGCCAACCAGGCGCCCCATATAAAAGCATTTAAATAAAAGGAGTAGATTCACTGATAACATGTAATTGCTAGATTTTTGTAGATCTCTTTATGTTCTAATATCGTGCCATAAAATTCTTCTCTAGCCACTTTAGTTTTTTATTGGCGACAGTTGTCACAACCTTAGTTCCTACTGTGTTCCCAATTTTTGTTTTATAAATATTACTAGCTTTAATTTTTTAGAATTTTGATGCTACTGTGATTTATGTATCCTTTCTATTTGTACTTATACCTACCTTTTGAAGACATTGGGAGCATTGAGTCAAAGCATAGTTATTAGGATCCCTGGCAGAGGTGTGCCTGGAGTGTTAAATGTACCCTGAGCTGCTTCTGGTGAACTGCTGTTGAGTGCCAGATGGAAAATCTTGGCCCCAGTTTTCCAGGGCCAAGAATCTTGAAGTGAGGACGGGATTAGATGTGTAGCTTTGGTGACCAGCCCTGGAAAGGCAATTTAGCTGACTGCTTGGGTTTGACTCTCAGCTCTAAAACTTAATTTTCATGTGATCTTGGGTAAATTACCTAACCTTTCTTTGCCTCTGCCTTTTTGTCAATAAAATGGGGATAGTTGTATCTGCCTCACAGGGTTATTGTTAGGATTAATGTGTATAAAGTGGTTGGCGTAGTTATTTGGCACTAGTGAGTGCGTGGTAAGAGTAGCATGTTAGGAAGCCCAGGGCCCAAGAAGTAAAAAGTGAAGAAAATACATCTTTTACAATGTTTTATATTTTCCTGTGTCTAGGCTGCTGCTTCTTCAGTTACTTGTAGCTCAAATGCTTGCTTGGTTACTACCGATCAGGCTTCTTCGGGATCTGAAACAGAGTTTATGACCTCAGAGACTCCTGAGGTAATAAGAGACCAATTAATTTCTTCTCTGTCTTAAATAGCAGAACCAGTTTATCTTATGCATTTATGCATTGCAACCACAATCAGTTGAATGATTTTTGACATTTATACTTTACTCATGTATTGCTTTCTGTAGATGTTGTGATCCTGGAGCTTACACAGGTAACTTTGCTGTGACTTTGCCATATAAATAGACTTAATAGTGTATTGCCTTATCAGCTACAATAAATGTGTGAATTGCTGATGTCAAAAAAGATGAAAAGTTCTAGGTAGGATTAGGTCAAGTTTCTCATTATGTTTATATTGAAGGAATCCTTAGTGGAAAAATCTACTTCCGTAACTGCAGACTCAGTAAGTTTATAGTGTTAGTGTTAGCACTGCCTTGGTTGGAAAGAGTTACATTCTCTTTTTGAGAGCATTTTGACAGTACCATTGACCCTTGAACAACATGGGTTTGAACTGCAGGTCCACTTATACGTGGATTTTTTTTTTTTTTTTTTGATAAATACAGTATAGTACTGTAAATGTATTCCTTATTTTCTTTTTTTAATTAGGCTTTTATTTTAATTCCGGTTAACATACTAACTGGAATATATTAGTTTTAGGTATACAATTTAGTGATTTAACACTTCCATAAATCACCCGGTACTCATCACAGTAAGTGCCCTGCTTAATACCCATCACCCACTTAGCCCATCTCCCCACTCACCTCCTTTCTGGTAACCATCAGTTGGTTCTCTATGCTTAAGAGTTTGTTTCTTGGTTTATTTCTTGGTCTTTTTTTGCCCTCTTGCTCATTTCTTTTGTTTCTTAAATTCCTCATATGAATGAAATCACATGGTATTTATCTTTCTCTGACTTATTTCGCTTAGCATTATACTCTCTAACCATATCCATGTTGTTAGATTTCATTCTTTTTTTTTTATGGCTGAATAACGTTTCATTGTGCGCACATACCTACATACCACATTTTCTTTACTGATTCATCAGTTGATGGACACTTGGGCCTTAGGATTTCTTAACATTTTTCTCTAGGTTACCTTATTATAAGAACACCGTATATAATACGTATACCTACAAAATATGTATTAATAGACTATTTGTTATTGGTAAAGCTTCCTTTCTGTCCCTATAGGCTATTAATAGTTAAGTTTTGGGGAAGTCAAAAAGTTATATGCAGATTTTTGACTGTTGGGGGGGGTCAGCACTCTTAACCCCTGTATTTTTCAAGGGTCGACTATATTAAGTTTGTGCTTTCAATTCCAAAGTGATAGGTTTTGCTAAGTTTGAACAAATCCTTGAAGTAGATGCAGCAAAATACCATGATTTTTTTGGATTAATTTAACAACTCTTATGTTTTAATATTTTTGGTTAAGTATTATACAAGAGAATGTATTCATTATAGAATATAAAAAAATATAGATACACATTAAGTTTTATGGTGCAGGCTTCGTCTGAACTAAAATTACTTGGTTCCTCATTTTAAGAAGAGGAAAGTGTGACCAAGTGAGTCATAGCTCTGCTTCATAATCTGATTGGGATTGGTTTTTTTGGTATTTTTAAGCCTTTGGATTTGTAATCTGTTATATCAAGGACTTGCTTATTATCGTAGGTAAGGATTATTTAAATTAAATCAGGTTTGGTTTTCTTTTTTAGGCAGCTGACATAGAGATCCAGGAATAAGACTTTAAAATCAAGAAAGATTAACACTGACTAAGCAACTAACCTAAGATTTTTCTTAATTCTTCTGTATAGATTTGAAATATTAGATTATTAGCTGGAAAATACCATTTCACGGTTTGAAAAGAACTAGGTACTCATAAAAAGTTGAGCACCTCATTTGTTAGACTGATTAATAGTAAGACTCTTTCACCTAGTCAGCAAGCTGTGCAAAGCAAATGCTAGTGTGCATCCTCAGCAGTTGTGATTTGAAATTGTAAGCAAAAGCTATTCTTTTGCATTCCTGTGTCCAAATGTCATCCTATAGAACTTGCTGACTTATGCCAGTCTGGGGTTTAGTGTAAGTTAACTGCTTGTTATGTGGCAGGTGATTGGCTGATGCTGCATTTCTCCTCCCCAGGCAGCAGTGCCCCCAAGCAAGCAACCGTCTTCACTAGCTTCTCCAAATCCTCCCATGTCAAAGGGCTCTGAACAGGGCTTCCAGTCACCTCCAGCAAGTAGTAGTTCAGTAACCATTAACACAGCGCCCTTTCAAGCCATGCAGACAGTGAGTATGAAACATGAATGATTGTAGTTCATTATTCCTGTTAAAAAAGCCATTGTTTCTCTTACATCCATTATTGGGTACTTACTATGTGAAGAACTTTGCCTTTGTATTACTCTTATTTGGGTTGATAATTTACTTTTGTCCAATGCAGATATTATTTGTAGTGGAAGACTATTAAATCCAAAGCCTTGCGAATGTTGAAAGGGTATTTTATCAGAACATTTTCCCCTCTCAGAAAATTAGTAGCAGGCAAAGCGGAGGATCCGTATTAATTAATGAAACGTGTGGCTGAGAAACAATTTTCTTTCTTTCCTTTTTTTTTAAGATTTGTTAGAGCAAGTGGAGGGGAGAGGGAGAAGCGAGTGGAGGGAAGAGGGAAGAGGGACCCGAGCTGACTGAGCACGGAGTCGGACCCAGGGCTTGATCTTATGACCCTGAGATCAGACCTGAGTGGAAACCGGGAGTTGGGACACTTTAACCGACTTCACCACCCAGGCACCCTGAGAAACATAATTTTCTATGAACAGCTTAATAATACTAACCATTACTAATACCACACTGGTGATGTTCCATAGCATCAAACTTGAACTATAGGACACATACTTGGGTGTTCTGTCATTCCTGAAACTTAGTTTGATTTCATCTTGATCTTCTGCTGGTTTTTGGAGAATTGTTGCAATTTGGTATTCTGAATTACAAATTCCTCTACAAACGTTTAAGTTTAAAACTTTTTTTAAGGTAATACTACAAGTAGGTTTATATGTTTATTCTGTAAAACAGGATGCTATAAAACAACTCTTTAGGAAAAAAACAAATCTTAGTGAATAGGTATCTGATGATGTTTTAATGCCCCACTCTAGGTACTTTTGAGTGATGGAGGGGTGGGGCTAGTGGAGTGGCCATGGAAAGCAGGTACAATGCAGGGAGATAGGTTGGTTGGTAAATTCAGACACCTGAATTCACTAATCTTACCGCTTCCTGCTTGGCCACTTGGAACTACTTCGTTTTTGTTTTCCCTCTTAACCCTGTCAGTCCACCCTGCACAGTATTGCCACATTGGTTTTACTGACTTTTTCTCATTCCTAATTAAAAGCAAACAGTGATTCATTACAGAGTGAAACTGAAAGTCCTTTGCTTGACACCTAATAACTTTTGAAGTCTGCGATAACCTTCCAGGCAAGTCTCACATACTTGCCTTGTATATTCTTGGCACAGTACCTTTTTTGCTCATGCCAGTCTATCTTCTCTACCTGTTTGAATCCTATTCAGTACGAATTGGTTCTCATTTGTTCCTTTATTTGTTCATTCAACAAACAGTGATGAAATCAGACACGGTTCTTAATCACTTGGGTTGGGTTTTAGCAATGAAAAAGAGACAAGTCTTTGTGCTCAAGAAGCTTAAATTTCAAAATAGAGGGCTAGAGAGAAAAATATTTCTATATATAATACTATCAAGTGCTATGTGTTAAGGGAAAAAATGGAGCAGGGTAAGGGGACTAGAGAGTAATGGAAGTGCTATTTTATAGACAATGGCCAGAGTCTGGACAGGTCATTGCCTGCCATATGGTAGAAATTTAGTAGATAGCAGATTTTTTCATTCATCTTTAATTTTTGAAAAAGTACCCTCTTGTCCTATGTAGCTTTCTTTCTCAGTATGCGTTATAGGATATCATAGTAGCAGGAAATTAATTTTTGTACTCGAGTTTATGTCTGTTAGAAACCAAATAGTGTTTTCTTTTCCATGCTAAATATTCATAACATAAAATTCACCGTTTTAACCATTTTTAAGTGTATAATACAGTGGCATTCAGTACGTCCACAGGGTTATACAGCCACTTCCACTATTTCCAAAACGTATTTCATCATCCAGAACAGAAACTACTCATTAAACAGTAAGTCTTTATTCCTCCCTCTCTCCAGCTCCTGGTGACCTTTTTGCCTCTTACGACTTTTACCTATTCTAAGTACTCATATAAATGGAATCACAATATTTGTCCTTTTGTATCTGACTTGTTTCACTTAGCATAATGTTCTCAAGGTTGTCCGCGTTGTACCATCGATCAGAATTTCATTCTTTTTTTCATGGCTAAGTAATATTCCACTGTATGCATATACTGCTTTTTTTAAGTAGGCTCCATGCTACGCGTGGAGCCCAGTGTGAGGCTTGAACTCAAACCCTGAGATCAAGACCTGAGCTGAGATCAGTTGGATGGCTAACCGACTGAGCCACCCAGACACCCCTCTACTGCATTTTATCTGTTCAGCTATTGATGGACACTCGGGTTGTTTCCACCTTTTGCCTATTACGAATAATATTTTGTGCTTAATGTGTAATAAGTATCTAAGCTATATAGATTAGAACCAAGCTACAGATGTTTTAATCTTAGCGTACAAAACCTGAGTCTCTGCTTTCATTCCTTTTGTGTATATGTTAGAAGTGGAATTGCTGGATCACACAGTAATTCTGTGCTTAACTTTTTGAGGAAACACCATACTGTTTTCTACAGTGGGTTGCACCATTTTACATTTCCACCAGTGATGCACAAGGTTCCATTTACACCACTGCTTAGATTTTGTGGGTTTTTTTTTTTTTTTTTTTTTTTTTTTTTGGTAGCAGCCATTCTAATGGGTTTGATGTGGTATCTCACTGTGGTTTTGACTTGTATTTCCCTAATGGTAAGCATCTTTTCATGTACTTATTGACCATTTCTCTTCTTTGGAGAAATGTCTGTTCAAGTCCTTTGCCTATCAAATAGAAGTTCTTGAAAGTTGCAGAGTTTTGTTAGATGTCACTCTTAATAATTTTCTATGAAACTTCACAAATGACTAGGTGTACCCTTGTCTTTTAAGGTATTCAATGTTAATGCCCCTCTGCCTCCGCGGAAAGAACAAGAAATAAAAGAATCCCCTTACTCATCTAGCTACAATCAGAGTTTTACTACGGCAAGTACACAAACACCACCCCAGTGCCAACCGCCGGCTGTCCATGTGGAACAGGCTGTCCTTTCTCAAGAGGCGGGTAAGGTCTCTGCATATGACACTTGGAAGACTTAGATGACAGCTGATTGAATGGAAAGCAGCTCAGTCGTGATAGTTGAGGGGTTCTTTCTTGACTAGTCAAGCATTATTTTTTCACGTGTCGAGAAGCACTTATGTGCCTTTTCTTCTTAACTTTTGTAGAGCTAGCACTTAGGTGGTTGATTTAACCTAGAAGTAGTCGTGTAGTTTTAAACCTGATTGCTTTGATTACCATGGACAGTGATAGGTAGATAGGGCACTGTAGAGCTGCTTTTAAAATCTTTTAGCACAGAAAGACAGCTATTTGGTCTTTTCTCTCTTCCCTCTTAAAGCATTGTTAAGGTGAAGATATAACTTAGTGTGCTTATTCCAATGTTTGCTTGGAGATGAACTGTTGTGCTCTTTCATGCTATTCTAATACATGACAGAATAGGCAACTTTGTAATTCTATCCTAATTTAAAACACCTGTAGATTTTTAGTGGCGGTATTTCAGACCCCTTTTGAGTTTTCTAAAACTTAAGCCTGAGCAAATGAATTGGGCATTCCCGGTACTTGGTTAATCACAGGAGGTACTAAAAGTAAATCCTTGGACCTGTCACCCATGCCCCTATTCTGTTCTCATCTGTACTACGTGAAAACGTAGGGCAGATGATCTATAGGGGATATTTGTCACATGCTTTCTCAAGTACAGTATTAACTAAAAATCATTGTCTTTTACTCCTTGATCTGGAATATTTAGCCTTTTTTTCCTTTAGAATATACATAAAATAAAATTTACCATTTTAACCATTTTTAAGTATACAGCCAGATTGTTGTGCAGCTATCACCAGCATTCATCTCCAGAACTTTTTCATCTTCCCCAACTGAAGTGCTACCCACTTAACACAAACTCTCCATTCCCTCTCCCGACAGCCACCGGCATCTCCATTATACTCTGAATTTGACCTCTTTAGGTACTTAACCTAGAGTAAGTGCAGTCATTCAGTATTTTTCCTTTTGTGACTGGCCTGCTTCATTCATCATAGTGTCTTCAGGTTCATCCATGTTGTAGCATGTGTCAGAATTTCCTTCCTTTTTAAGGCAGAATAATACTCTGTTACCTAAATATATATATGTATAGATACCAGGATCTCTGTAAACATACATTTATAGTACCTGTTTTTTTTAAAGGAGGAAATTGTATGAAAGGTTTTGATATACAGTTACTTTTAAGTATAAAGCATATTAAATCTTTGTTACCATTTAACTCTTGGACTCTAAAACTGTTTCCTTAAGCAGCAAGTTATCCTGATGGAACTATTCAAGTAAGCAATGGTAGCCTTGCCTTTTACCCAGCACAGACGAATGTATTTCCCAGACCCTCTCAACCATTTGTCAATACCCGGGGATCTGTTAGAGGATGTACTCGTGGTGGGAGATTACTAACCAATTCGTATCGGTCCCCTGGTGGTTATAAAGGTATGCTCTGAACAAAATTTAATTATACTGAATTATCTTGTTTATATTTACTTAAACTATTTTTACTTTACCTTGTTCCTTTTTTAGTTGCCCTCCATATTGTGGTAGAGAATTCCCTATCTTTGCAAAATGCAGTATTTCTAATATACCTGTTGTCTATATAACAGAGGAACTTTTTGTGTGAAAAGCATATTGATGCTGTGACTTGCTGAAGGGAAAGATTGAGCATCTTGTTTTTCCAGGGATGAATTTTGGTTTTCATATTTAAATACTTACTTTCCTCTGTTAATTGACTTGACTGTTCAAAATGTCATTAATTAGGTAATGCCCACTTTCTAGTTGTCTAACAGAGGATACCATAGATAAAAACATAAACTTTGAGACTACTGATAGTGATATTCTCTTAAGTCTTAAGAGGTGGTTCCAAGTGTTCTGTCACTGCTTGGTATTAGCAGAATTGCTCTAGACAGGCCTTAGATACCCCACTTTCTGAACCCCACCTGCATTCCAGCAATAGTAAACTTCTACAGTTGGCTTATTTGAAGTCAGTGATATTTTATAAATATGTGGTGTATTGTGGAAGCAATGTCAGTAGTTTGCTTAAAGAAGAAATAAATCTAATGATGGTATTATAGGATCAGTTTAACTTTTAAAGTGGTACAGAATTAGACTATTTTAAAGTTTAGTATAATTTTGCCCATAATTTTATTTAAGTTGTTTATTTATTAGGTTTTGATACTTATAGAGGACCACCTTCAATTACCAATGGAAATTATAGCCAGCTACAGTTCCAAGCTAGAGAATATCCTGGAACACCTTATTCCCAAAGGGTAAGAATAGTTGTCGTAGTTGAATAGTATTACAGTTGTTGATGTTAGCTGGTGATTAAACTACAGCAGAGTCACAGTTGATTTCGTATAAGGCGCTCTTTGAGAACTACTTGTCAGGACTGTGGGGAGTAGTTGAGTTGGAAGCCTTTTCAGTAACCCATAGAGGGGTTGCCTGTTACACAGAACTTGGAAGGTCTTAAGGACTTTATCATGTTGTTTGTATTAACTCATTTACTCCTCCACCTTATAAGAGAGACTGGGGTTCAGAAACCAGTTAAGTAACTTGTCTAAGGTCACTCAAGCAGGTGGTAGAACGCAGATGAGCATGCATGTTCCTAACTCCAGACTCTGTGAGCTTCACTTTATTGTGTTGCTTTCAATTCAACTTTTCTAGATATCAGGGGTAGGAAAGGCCTTTTTTGGAAGTTTAAATTTTTTTTATTTGAATAACTCCGCAGATTTTCTTTACAACTGTGATAAAAGACTGATAACAAAGGGAGATCTTGGGACCTCCCTGTCATTGGTCATATATGGCTATGACTGTATACATCAGAATTTTCACTTTTGAAGTTTTACGAGCCTTTAAGTATGTATTTGGTACCAAACTGAGTTCTCTTGTAATATATAAAGTACCTGTATTTGAAGAGCTTGTAGTTACATGAAGTAAGGTAGATGTCTATACAGAGGCAGTATTGAAAAGGGGTTTAGAATACACTTCAGAGAACACACCAAATCACCTAAATGACTTGGATTTGATCCCTGATTTCATTACTTCCTTTGTTGAGTGACCTTGGGTATGTTGGGTAAACTTTCTGAACTCTGGTTCCTTATCTGTTAGATGATGACTCATCTGCGAGTTACTCATCTCACTCTGAAGTGTTGTGAGGATTAATCTATGAGCTATCCTGAGGATTAAGTGAATAAATACATATAAATGCTTAGCACCACAATGCCAGATGTATATCAAGCATGCAAATACTAGCTCTTAATAACATGTATGTGAAGGGAATGCGTTGATTAATACAGATGTCAGTAATGGAGCTGTTCTTTTTTTTAAATTTCAAATGAGACTAAAGAATTGTTTCTTTATTTAAAGATTTTATTTATTTTTAGAGAGAGAGAGCACGCATGCCCACAAGCAGGGGGAGCGGCAGACAGAGGGAGCAGCAGGCTCCCCGCTGAGTAGGAAGCCCGATGTGGGGCTTGATCCCAGGACCCTGGGATCATGACCTGAGCCGAAGGCAGACGCTTAACCGACTGAGCGATTTAGGTGTCCACTGGAGCTGTTCTTAACACCAGTGTTAAAGAATTCCTGGGGCACCTGGCTGGCTCAGTCAGTAGAGCATGCATGACTTTTGATCTCAGAGTCGTGAGTTCAAAGCCCATGTTAGGTGTAGAGCTTTACGTTAAAAATAAATACATAAATTTCTTCCTGAGGAAACATAAGATAGAAATAGTGGTTGCTACTGGGAAGAAGATTAGGAGTTTGGGGTAGGAGAGTTAATTGTTGTGTACCTTGTCCTGTTTAAAATTTTTTTTTATTGCATGTATTAATCTAATTACACCATTAAATATTCTTTTCATGAATTGTTTGGAGGTGGACTTTCACCATATTTGGGAGTCTGTTTGAAATGTTGCCTCTTGAACATTTTTTCTTAAAGATACTGTTATGTTTTCAGGCAATAGTACATTCATACAATGTAATTCTTATCGACTCGTGTATCAAAACAGAACAAAACCCTAATGTTCATAATTGTCTTCAGTTTGATTTATAAATAGGGCAAGATTGAAATAGTCTGTGTTCTTGCCTTACTTCCTTTTATCTTGACCTAAGGGGTAGAAGACCATGCCATATTTCTGAATTTCCCTTATTACCTAGCATTGTATTGTATCTTTTACATAGTGTTTCCTAGATGCCTTATCATTTTTGCAAATATTAGCATAGCTAGATGGTCAGGTTAATTAACAGATGAAACAAGTGTTGCTATTGTGGCCCTTGCTTTTGTTTTTTTTGGTGTTTGGAAACATATGAGCCTCTGTGGTTGCTGGGGAAAGCCAGATAAAAGGCTATGAGGACTTGAATGTTACAGTTTTACCAGCCAGTAACACTGGGAAATAACTAGTTATCAGTCTTGCAGTTTTGGTGCCAAGGTTAAATACTACGTGTTCGTTTCAGGATAATTTCCAGCAGTGTTACAAGCGAGGAGGGACATCTGGTGGTCCTCGGACAAATTCAAGAGGTAAGGATAATTAACTGGGTCACCCAAAACATAACCTCTAGATCTTTCTTTATCTTCTGTGAAGTTCTCCCCAGAGTGTATTGTTTTCACCATTTATCTTTTAAAGTTTTCATTATGTGTAAGTGTAGTACTGAAGGCCCGAGGGAGATACTAGACTACTGGAGCGGCTGTGGCAGTCAGTTGTCCGTTTAATTAAAGTCTGTATGTGCTTCTTTCAGTTTGCCTGACACTGCAGTACATTTCCACCTTTGATACGTACTCACTATGCATGCTTCAGTTAGTTTCATGTGATGATTCAGGATGATGGTTCTTGTAATAATGGGAACTTCTAGATACTCTAATGTCACTACATTGAAAGATAGGAATAAATAACAATTTAAGACACCATGACGTGGGCACCTGAATGGCTCAGTCGGTTAAGCGTCTGCCTTCGGCTCAGGTCATGATCCCAGGGTCCTGGGATTGAGCCCTGCATCGGGCTCCCTGCTCAGCGGGGAGTCTGCTTCTCCCTCTCCCTCTGCTGCTCCCCTGCTTGTGCTCTCTCTGTCAAATAAATAACAATTGTAAAAGATACCATGACTTGAAATTTCAACAGCAGGGTATTACAATACTTTTTTAAAAAATGTGACAGTACTATTAGAAGATTCAGTGTAACTGAAAATCAAGAATTAGTGAAGATTAACTTTATCCCAAGAAAACAATCTTTTCCTTTTAAGAAAACAGTTGCTATTCATGCTGTCTTGGCTTTGTATCTGAGCTGTGTTTTGTACGGTACTTAAAGCATTAAAATTTCATGATCATTAACTTGGAAATGTAGAACCTTCATCGTGGGTCTTAGTACCATTACAAAATATCTTTGTCTAGCAGTTCTAAAAGTTGGTTCTTTTATTTAATCTTCGTTTTCTTGAGTCCTCATTTTCTTGAGTCCTCATACATTAGATACTTTGAGTGGATTTGTCATTGAGGAATGAAGAACTGAGTGAGAATTACAGAAGAAAGATAAAGAAGTAAAAGAATGTTCGAACCTGGGTTTTAGACTTGGCTACCTAGCCAGCATTTTCAGGAGCCTCAATGTTCTTTAAAAAAAAAAAAAAAAGACTAAAAAATGAGGCTAGTAGATAAGATCATGTTAGGTCCTTTTTGGCTTTAGAATAGTACACAAGCCTATTGCTAGAAAAATCTAGAAAAGTATACTGTAGCTATACTTTGTTGCTTTTATGTATCTTTATCTGTGTTTCAGTAGCCGACTAATGTTAAATATTGTGTTCAAAGCTAACTGCTTCATTATGAGAAACTCACTGTTGCTAATAAAACAGCAGGGTGGAGTGATTCTTCTCAGGTGAGCAGCCCAGAAAGAGACAACGAAACCTTTAACAGTGGTGACTCTGGACAAGGAGACTCGCGTAGCATGACCCCTGTGGATGTGCCTGTGACCAGTCCAGCGGCCACCATACTGCCAGTACACGTCTACCCCCTGCCTCAGCAGATGCGAGTTGCCTTCTCAGCAGCCAGAACCTCTAATCTCGCCCCTGGAACTTTAGACCAACCCATTGTGTTTGATCTTCTTCTGAACAACCTGGGAGAAACCTTTGATCTTCAGCTTGGTAGATTTAATTGCCCGGTGAATGGCACTTACGTTTTCATTTTTCACATGCTAAAGCTGGCAGTGAATGTGCCACTGTATGTCAACCTCATGAAGAACGAAGAGGTCTTGGTATCTGCCTATGCCAATGACGGTGCTCCAGACCACGAAACTGCTAGCAATCATGCAATTCTTCAGCTCTTCCAGGGAGACCAGATCTGGTTACGTTTGCACAGGGGAGCGATTTATGGAAGTAGTTGGAAATACTCTACATTTTCAGGCTACCTTCTTTATCAAGATTGAAAGTCAGTGCAGAATTGATAGTAGAAGGATGGTGTTTTAATTAGTGCGGTTAAAGGAGACGTAGTCTTTGCCCTTGTGACTGACTGGTTTAGGAAAATGGTTTCATTCCTAGAGGAAGGAGGAGGTCCTTACTTTTTTGTTTTCCTCCCCAAGGTGAAAAATTCAAGCTGAATGACAATTAGCACTAATCTGGCACTTTATAAATTGTGATGTAGCCTCGCTAGTCAAGCTGTGAATGTATATTGTTTGCACTTAATCCTTAACTGTATTAACGTTCAGCTTACTAAACTGACTGCCTCAAGTTCAGGCAAGTTATAATGCCTTGTTGTGCCTCAATAAAAAAGTTACATGCACCTTCAGTGGTCTTACTTGATTAAACATTTAGTTGAGAGATAAAATACTTCATCTTTACTATTCATCACTGATAAACTTGGATATTTATTCATGGGTTCATGCTATTTTAAAATAAGACTGTAACATGTAACAGATCTTTTTATTCTGATACTATACATGTCATTCATCAAAAGATTTCCTGTCTTCCGTTGGCTATTAAATAACATATTTCTCCTTGAAGCTGGACATGTTATCACCTGTTCACTATCTTTAAGTACCTACTACATGTATAATAATAACAAGATACAATGGGAGATACATGGGTAATAATACTGGTCTGCCATCAGTTAAGACTTCACTTTCTAGTGGATTCTCAGTTTGAGGAGGCAGAATGTTTAGTCGTCAGAAAGGATAGATCTCCTGTCAGACAGTGCTGTGTTTTGAGTCCTGATTTCACCCCTTGGTTATTGATCTTGGGCAACGTTATTTTACCTTTATGATCTCTATTTTTTCTTTTTTGTAATCATTTCTGCAACCTCATAGGGCAATGTGAAGTTCAACTAAGAATATATCTAAAAGACTTAACACATGTCTGGCGCACCTAAGCATTTAATAAATGTTAGGTGCTGTAATTTTTTTTCATTCCAAAAACTACAGAACTGTGTGCATGTATATATGCTGTCTTATGTAGTATTAGTGTAGCACGCACTGCCAGAGTCTCATATTCATTCTAGACACATATTCTTTCTTCACAATTCAAGCTTATATATGTTTCTCATGAATAAGTACTTCTATAACTCAGTTACCTAGAATACTAATATCCCTAACCCAAAAAATATGCACCATGATTTGAAAAAATTCAGTTAATCTCATTATATCCTCTATACTAACATTTAACACCATGGAGAATTAAATGTGGCTTAAGAGTTTAACTGATGAGCCCATGCCCAGCTCAGAATATATTAATTATAATAATTTAATGCTCTTACACCAACTCCCTGAAATTATTTAACACTTCAGGATAAGAGGTGTTAATAAGTTTCAAAACAAGATCAAAACAAGAAATTTCTGCCTTAGCAAGTTGGTTACAGGGTTAATAATACCCTTCTCTAACCCTTCCCTATATTCCAGAATACTGCAATCAAAATGCTTCCTTTTAAAAACTATCTTGAGGTGCCTGGGTGGCTGTCGTTAAGCGTCTGCCTTCGGCTCAGGTCATGATCCCAGGATCCTGGGATCGAGCCCCGCATAGGGCTCCCTGCTCTGCAGGAAGCCTGCTTCTCCCTCTCCCACTCCCCCTGCTTGTGTTCCCTCTCTCGCTGTCTCTCTCTCTCAAATAAAATCTTTAAAAAAAAAAAAAAAACTTTAATAAAATACACTAAATTCACCCTGAAGTTTTCTTTCACTTTAAATTTTTTAGTCTCTCCCCCAACAATGTGAGCTTCTGTTATTGCCTCTATCATTTAGTGAATAAATGCAGATATTTAAAGCAGGACATGGGTTTTTTTTTTTTTTTGAGAGTCGCCCACTCCTCCTGTACCAATGATTTGTCAACCACCTCATTGTTTTAACTTTCTCAACTCCGTAATAACTATATTTTCACGCTGCTTTGACATCACATGCTATGTTTTTATACTATGATCTTTCCTGTTTGCAAATTTTTAATTCTTTAGCTTTAATGGCTGATGCTCTATTGTGATTCTCGTGATAACTAGGATGATAGTTTATGTATTTTATAAGGTGGAATAATTGTTGGCATATAGACAAAGTTTTTCCATATGAATTCCACTCTGCTTACCTGCCACACACTTTATTTTAATGAAAAACTTAGATTTGTCTGACTAGGTCCTCTACTTGCTAATTTATCTGAGGGGTATTCTTAATCACCCCTTTAGTTAAAGACTTCAGCTTTTGGGTAACTGTTGACAATTGATAGATCGCGCTTGTTATCAGTGCAAGATGCTGAATGCAGAGTATAAAAATACAGTTATCCATTATCAATACCAGGAGGCTGTAGGCTCACTAATCCTAAATTTTCCAAGCATCATTTCTTTATTCATTTTATGTCAAGGGCTTCATTCCTTGAAATAAATGATTAACTTAGTCTTGAAAATATGTGGGTTATCTAATTTATACCTGGCTCTGGGGCTACAAAGATAAATGATGTTCAGATGTTCAGACACACAGGTATATCAATTTCATCCATTTCATTTGCTGAGAGCAAATCACTCTCTTAGGTTTTGCTGTGCTCACCACAAGTGTAGCTGCCATCTGTCACCATACGGTGCTGTTAAAACACCATTGATAATATTCCCTATGCTGGACTTTCATTCTCACGACTTACTCCACAACTGGAAGCCCACTCTCTTTGATCCTACCACCCCTTGCCCTCAGGCCACCACCAGTTCTCTGTATAGATGGGCATACTTCTGTTTTTTGTTCCACGTGTAAGTGCAATCATGGCATTTGTCTTTCTCTGATGTATTCCCCTTAGCATAATGCCGCGTAGGTTCATCCATGCTGTTTGCAAATTGCAAGATCGAATTCCTTTTTTATGGCTGAATAATAGTCCTCTGTATATATACACACCACATCTTTGTCCACTCATCTATCAGTGGGTCCTTGGTTTGCTTCTGTATCTTGGCTATTTTAAATAATGCTGAAGGACAATCTCTTGAATTATTTCTTTGACTCTATCACACTTTGTTTCCCCTCTGTTCTATATCTGGAACTCTTAATACTCAGGAGCTAGACCTCCTTGGATCAGTTCTTTAATCTTTTGTCTCAAAGTTTCTTTCTGGGAAATTTCCTTCATTTTATCTTCCTACCTTTTGACAGTTTTAAATTTCTCCTACGTTTAAAATTTATGAGGACACTTGTCTGAATGCTCTTTACATGTGTGTGTTCTGCTCGTTTTGAGATTGCATTATTTTCTGAGGCTAAAGTTTAAGTTTTCTTCCATCTGCAGTCTATTCCCCACACTTTTTCTATTTGTTCTAATTTCTTATCTGTATTGTTATATTTGCTCAGAATATTGTGATAATCAGTTGATTGTTCATATTTAAGAATGGGGCACCAACGACTGCCTTCGGCTCAGGTCATGATCCCGGAGTCCCGGGATTGAGTCCCACATCGGGCTCCCTGCTCTGCAGGGAGTCTGCTTCTCCCTCTGACCCTCTTCCCTCTCATGCTCTCTATCTCTCATTCTCTCTCTCTCAAATAAATAAATAAAATCTTAAAAAAAAAAAAAGAATGGGGCACCAAAAATACAATTGGAAACATTGAATGCAGAGGTGGGACTAGTTGACTTTGGGGTTTATGGTAGTGTGATTTGGAGGGGAGGGTGGGGACATCAATGTGGGAGTTTCTAAGTGGGACACAAAACCCAGAAGCCATAAAGGGTGGACAAATTTTACACATAGAATTTATTCCCCTAAAACTTCTGTTTGGTGGAAATGATGTCAAAAGACAAATGACCTTCTGCAATGGGAGGAAATAGAGAAAAAGATGGCCAAAAGGCAACATGTATGAAGGGGCAGTTAATACAAACATAAACAATGATCAATAAGCATATATAAAGTTTTTAGGTGCGTATTTTGGCAAGCATGTGGAGAAATGAGCACTCATACTGTAGATGGGAATAAAATTGGTATATTTTTGGAGAGTAAATATCAACATAAGAAAGCATATGTTTTTTGACCCAGAAATTCCACTGCTGGAATATACAAATAGTTTCAGAATTATGCTGTGATACGTGCATATAGATACTCTGTATAGTATTAATTATAATAGGAAAATCTGGAGAAACAACCTAGATGCCTACCAATAGGGAACTGGTTAAGTCAGAATGGAAGATAACAGAGCAGAGTGTGCAACAATGTTTAAACATTTCCAAATCTATGTGTGTATGATTACTTGGATCATTTTTTTCTGGTAGTTTGTACAAGAAATTTGATAATGTTGGCTCTAAGGAAAGGGGGTTGTAGATTGAGGGAGGAAGACTTTTACTTTTTATTCTGAATCTTACTGTAGAACTTGAAATGTACATACCACTTTTTTGTGAAAAATTTTCAAGTAAAAGATAACGGTAGGTTTTATGGTTCTTATACCACCTTGTCTGGTTGGAGCTTGAGGATTTGTTTTCATTATCATTACGCCTGGGATAACACATGGAAGAGTTTACCATAAAAACCTAACTGCCAGGGCACCTGGGTGGCTCAGTTGGTTAAGTGTCTGCTTCTGGCTCAGGTCATGATCCCCAGGGTCCTGGGATCGAGCCCCGCATCAGGCTCCTTGCTCAGCAGGGAGTCTGCAACTCCCTCTCTCTCCGCCGTTCCTCCTGCCCGTGCTCTCGCTCTTGCTCTCTGTCAAATAAATAAAATCTTAAAAAAAAAAAAAAAAAAACCTAACTGCCTTCCACCTTTCACTAATATTTGCATTTTACCTCATTATTTACAGAGTACCCATATCTATGTGATCTTACTAGATCCTCAGATCCTAGACACTGTTTAAGGACATAAGAAGATGGAGACTTTTGGAGATTGACTTTCTCAGGCTACTAGCAGAAGTGCCTGGGCCAGACTCCGCTCTCTCAAGCCCAAATACAGCCTATCATTTTCTACAGTAGTTTTTTCCTCTTCTTTAGTTCTCAGGTGCTGTTACTTTTACCATATTTCCCATTGTTTTGCACACACAGATGTTTTTGGTTCACTACTCAGTTTTGCTATGGTTAACTAAACACTTTGTGAACTGGGCCAACCGGACTCTGTTGAGCTGTCGTCAGAAGGTGTAGTTCCAGTAGATCCCGAAGTTGAGATGGATGACTTCTTTTCCAGTGTGAAATGTGAAAAGCCTGAGGAAATAAACATTTTGAGGAAAGAAACCCTGATTTGAAACGAAGTATTTCTTTAGTCCTAGTTAATATTACTATCTTTAGGTTCTAACCCTTCCCACCACCACTACCATTTTAGTCCCTCAGAGAAGAGACTGACTTCTGGTCAGAAACTTCCTAATCCCCTATTACTTTAGCTTATTGATCACTGATTTTTAATTTTTTAAAACTGAGAGGTCTGTCACATTCTTTTAGAAAAGTGCACTCAGGGCTTCTGGTTACATGTGTCATTTTAGAGACTATCGTTGACTTCTGTTACATTAACAAAATACTAAAGATCTTAAATTTACAAGATGTTTGTGTATACTCTTGCATATATTTCAGATGCTATGTTGTAGAGCCCTGGCAATATAGACACTTTCGGGGTAGAAGTATTCACTTGCAGATTATTTATCATGGTTTAAAAAAATGTATTAAACTTAACAAATAGGATTTTTTTTGTGCATTGGGTTTTAACTCCCATTTTCTCTTTCTACCGTGTGGACCAGATTCAAGCCTAGTAACACAGACCAGCAGATGAGCTGCCGCCAACAGATGGGGAGGACAGCTGTGTGATACTCCATTTAGAGGACTAAAATGTTAAATCTCAAAGGCCACAGTGACAATGCTTGGAGTGAAAACTACTTCCTGTAACTGGAGTTGTAATCATGCCAGTTATTCTCTCTCTATGCTTTATTTCTTGCGTAATGTCCGTGTCTGTGTGCTAGCTAACCTATATGCCCAGATGACTCATAGTTCTCTAACGGCATCCCTGTGTTCCTTCCTCTAACCCCTGCCTTAGCTCTTTTGGGAGTGCCAGATAGGAATTTCCAGTTGTCACTGGAAACCTCTAGATGTCTAATCCTTAAGCACTTCTAGTTCAACATGTTGAAAGGCAAACTGATCTTCGCTCCAAACTTTAATATTCCTTCGGGTTGCCCCGGTTAATGAGTTCCATATGTCATCAAAGCTTGAAATTTCAGAATCATTCTTGACTTCCCTTTGTTACTTTATATATTGTATAAGTCACAAATTCCTGTTGATTCAACCTGTGAAATGTCTCGTATCTCTTACCTTCTTAATTGCTATCATGGATGTCCTGTTTCAGACCCCTTATCTCTCTCACATGCATTCATTTATTCATTCAACCAGTATTTCTTGATTGCTTTTTATGTACCAGGCATAGTATGAGACTAGGTCTCACTATGTCTCATTCAATAAAGGTTGAACAAGGTCTGTCCTCTCTTTTAAATAGGATACAAAGATAGTTAATACTGAGCATGTACCCTGGGCAATGTGCTTATCTTACTTAGTCCTTACAACAGCTCTTGGAAGCAGATGAGGAGACAGAGGTATAAAGAGGTGAGGCATATGCAGACCATGACAGTACAATAAGACAATATAGCTGGCTCACATTCTACCGTAAATAATGTTAGTGTATCAAGAAATAGACCTCCTCTCATGTAATTAAAAAAGGGGACTCAAACACAAGTATAAGTTAAACCTAAGTTATAGTTTAGGGAAAGCTGTTTTAAAATACTTGGAAAGAAATCTGAGAGCAGAATCATAGATGCTTGTGTTTTTTTTTTCCTGTTGCCTTAGACACTGCTAACTTGACAGCATTGTTTTTTTAGTAATTTATCTTCATTGAGTCTTTCCAAAGCCCACAAAGTTTTATTAGGAACATCAACTCTATTTAGGCATTTTGTTAAAATACTTATCCTAGATAATTGTAGATTCTCATGTAGTTATAAGAAAATACACATGGATCCTGTGTACCCTTTAATTTCCTTAGAAATTAAGTGGCAACATTTTGTAAAACAAGATACAGTATTACAACCAGGATGTTTGAGATTGGTACCGTCAAGATAGAGAACATATCCATCACCAGAAGGATCCCTCATATTGCCCTGTTATAGTAATGCCCCTTTCCTTCTTGTCCCCATTCCCCGTTTAAGCCCTCACAACCATTGATCTGTTCTTTCTGTGATTTGTTATTTTAAGAATGTTATTTATTTTTTTAAAGTAGGCTCCATGCCCAGCATATGAGCCCAAAGTGGGGCTCCAACTCACAACTCTGAGATCAAGACTCTGAGGTCAAGACCTGAGCTGAAATCAAGAGTCGGACACTTAACTGACAGAGCCACCCAGGCACCCCATTTAAGAATGTTATATTAGTAAAAGTTATATAAATGGAATCAGATAGAATGTGAGCTTTTGGGATCGGCTTTTTTCACTTAGCTTAATTCTCTGAAGATTCATCCTGGTTGTTGAATGTATCATTCCTTTTTATTGCTCAGTAGTAAGTATAGATGTGCCAGTTTGCTTAACCACTGTTTTCCAGAGAGGTGGTATCATTTTAAACCCCTACCAATAATATATGAATGATCCAGTTTCTCTGGTGTCACTATTTTTTTTTTTGTCTTTTCTCTCTTTTTATGTTATTAAAATAACTGCATCAAGTCTCTCCCTACTCCAAACCATCTTCAGTGCTACCAGTGTTCAGTTTTAGACATGTGCCTTAAAGGATTTGGGTACAGCCAGGTAGAAACATGGAAGGTATTTGGATACATCTAGTTTAAGGAAGGGGATCTTGGTTAGAAGCAGTTTTCTGCGTTGTCCCCGTTGAGTTGATGGTTAAGGTTATATAAGTGGATGAAATGACAAAAGCAGAATTCTCTTTTTCTTAAGAGAAAGAAAAGAAAGAGAAGAGGGTGAAAGGGTCCTGAGAAGCACCAGTGTTTAAGACTTGGGTGATCAAGTGAGCATTCAAACTATTACGAATATAGGGCACCTGGGTGGCTCAGTCGGTTAAGCGTCTGCCTTTGGCTCAGGTCATGATCCCAGGGTCCTTAGATGAGCCCTGCATCAGGCTCCCTGCTCAGCAGGGAGTCTGCTTCTCCCTCTCCCTCTGTGTGCGTGCACTCTCATTCTCAAATAAATAAATCTTTAAAAACTATTACAAATATATTCTTTAAAACAAGAAAACATATTTTTAAAAAAGAAGAGCATATAATACAGTGTCAGATACCAAAGAGAGACATTTTCAGATGAGAACCGAAAATGTCTCTTGCATTTGGTATCTAAAGGATCTAAAGGATTTTTGCTCCGCAGCTTCACTGGGGGAAATGAGGGCAGAACCCTGGGGATAGCTGATTGAAGCATGAGTAGGGAAGTAAAGAAGTAGAGACAAGGAATGAAGACCATTCTTTGGAATGAAAAGTGAAAGAGAACAATAACTAGCATTATTGGAGAAAGATTGTTTTTTAACTGGGGGAAATGTTTTTAGGCTGAGATTGAATCAGTGGAGAGAAAGGGGTTGAAAATATAAGAAAAAGTTTCACAAAATTGTTGACTGTGAGCATGCAATTACTCAAGATTTATTTTATTTTTTTAAAAGACTTTATTTGGGAGAGAGAGAACATGAGCAGGGGGAGTGGAAGAGGGAGAGAAAGAGTGAGAAGCAGACTCCCCACTGAGCAGGGAGCTTGAAGGGGGTCAATCCCAGGACCCTGGGATAATGACCTGAGCCAAAGGCAGACGCTTAACTGACTGAGCCACCCAAGCGTCCCCTCAAAATTTATTTTATGAAAAATATATAGAAAAGGGAGATTTATTGAGCAAGGTCCCAGAAGAGATGGGAGAGAATTGGGTTCAGATTGGAGGTAAGGAGGTGAATAGGGGTAAGCAGAGATTAATCTGTGTTTGAGTGAGTTGAGCCTGATGGCTTTGCTCGTCTTTTCAGGGCTCTGTGAAACAGGGAGTTTGAGAAGAGTCTTGAGGGTTGGAACAGTTGCTGGGAAAATGGAAGATCGTTCTGATCAAAGAAGGAATAGGATTGTTGACCCTAAGAAAAGAACACACATGGGGGCACCTGGGTGGCTCAGTCTGTTGGGAGTCTGCCTTCAGCTTGGGTTGTGATCCCGGGTTCCTGGGATGGAGAGTCCCACATCAGGCTCCTTGCAAACCAGGGAGGCTGCTTCTCCCTCTGCCTCCCGCTCCCCCTGCTGTGCTCTCTCTCTCTGACAAATTAAAAAGAAAGAAAAGACACACATTTCTAGCGGTGTTGATTTACATAGTGGGTCAAAGGTAGACTTAAGAAGTTGAATTGGGCTGCGCCCGGGTGGCTCAGTCATTAGCTTCTGCCCTCGGCTCGGGTCATAATCCAGCCTTGCATTGGGCTCTCTGCTCCGAGGGAAGCCTGCTTCTCCCTCTCTCACTCCCCCTGCTTGTATTCCCTCTCTCGCTGTCTCTCTGTCAAATAAATAAAATCTTAAAAAAAAAAAAAGTTGAATTGGGAGTTTAACAGCAAAGAAGTATGTGTAGTAAGGAATGGGGAGACTAAGGAGAACTAAAAAAGTAATTGAGTTGGAAAACTGGTGAATTATTGAGGGAGAGAGAGATTGGAGGAATAGGTCCTAATTTGAAAAGAGGATATTGGAGTTAAGATTTCAGAGGTCAAGGAGCTTTAGATTATCATGAGGTCCAAAAAAGTGGGTTAATGAAATAGTGTGGAGATGAAAGCACTTACGTTTCCTAAGACCCTGGAGTGCTAAGGAGTTTGAATAATATCTTAAAATTGATGGGAAGTTATCAAGGAAGGGACATGACAGTATTAACCTTTAGGAAACATTACTCCGATGTCAGTGTGGAGAATGGACTAAAGAGGGGGAAAACTGGAAGCAGTAAGAGACATTGGCAACCACTAGGCGATTGAATTTATTGGGCCAGATAAGGCCACAGTGAGTGGAAATTGTATAATCCTTCTTGCCTTTCACTACTTTTCTGAGAAGGTACAGACGTCTTTCAGAAACTCTCAGGCACATAGTTTCTTTGTTCTCTTTATTTTCACAATTACTCTGTAAATATTTTTACATTTGTCTCTTCTATCAGATTGTAAGTTCCTTCATAATAACCTGCATCTCAGTCATCTTGTTATAATGTGGTACCTAAATATCTCAGTACTCTGGTCCATAAACGTATGTTTAACAAATGTTGAGGGAATGAATGAATGAATGAATGATGGCTCACATAGATCAAGGGAACCCTGTCCTACTGTGGGCTAGATGATCTTAAGTTCCCAACAAGTCTACCCTGGAACAGGTTCGGTTGTGATGCCCAGTTTCGTACTAACAAAAAGTGCCGTTCCATCTTTATATGCTCAATTAGGAAGTATCTGTTAAGAGACCCCGAGCCCGCTTGTTTCCTCATCTGGGAAGGAGCGGAGGCTGTTTTCCGTAAGGCAGCATGGCGGCCGCCTGCCGGAGCTAGTGCGCGCTTTTCCCTCCCGGGAAGAAGCCAGTTACTGTTTTCCGTACAGCAGCATGGGGGCCGCCTGTGGGAGCAGCCATAACATCACGCCCTGGGGAAGAGGCCGCCGTAAAGGAAGCGCCGCTTCCTCTTCTCACTTCTCCCGCCTCCCACCGGCTGTCGTAAAAGGGTGAATGGAGAGCGAGTTGTGGGGGGTAGAAAGGGAGGACAGGGGGCGCGGAGTCAGAGTGGCGCAGCAAGTGGCTGCAGGTGGCGACGGTGGCGGGGGGTGGGGAGTGAGGTAGTCCAGGGGTCGCGGAGGAGGAGGCTGAGAGGGTCAAAAGAAAAACTAAAGCTGCAGTCTGGCCTACTGGTCCGGGGGCCGCGGAGCCCCCACCCGGGGAGATGGACCTCAACCGGATCATCCAGGCGCTGAAGGGCACCATCGACCCGAAGCTGCGGATTGCAGCTGAGAATGAGCTCAACCAGGTGAGGAGCGGGCCTGCGGCGCCCCCTTGGCGCCCCCCGCGGGCTCGCCCGGCTCTCCTCTGCGCCCCTGATCTCCACCCCAACCGGGGCTCCGGACCCTGGAGCTAGTCTCGGCTCGGCCCGGCCCGCCCCCCGCCCCCCGCCCCGGGGTCCAGTTTAGTGGCACTCCCCGGATCTTTTCTGAACAACTCGCGCACCTGTTGGCCACCTTTGCATCTTTTCGTGTCGTTTTCCTTTCCTAGTGCAGTTTGTTCGGTCCCCTTGATCCGCAGAAAGAGGCTTTGGAAAGCTTTGCTAGTGTTTGCAGGGTGTGATTCCCTAAGTACGCTGATTTAGGGACGAGGGTGGGAAAATTCACTTAAAATTCAAATCTGAGTTCAGCTTTTCTCCAGACCCAGCCTTTTTTAAGTGTTGCGGTGGGAAACCCTGCCCATCGCCTGCTTCTGTGGGGTTGGCAGGACTCTTTTGACACTGATTGGCAGAGTTGTGTTGGAGCGCTGGGAAGTGCTGCCGGGAGAGTGCAGGGGAGGCAGTTTTCATCGTGGTACTATTTTATAAAAGATACGTCAAGTAATATGCGTTTGGAGGGATTTCTTATAAGCGCTAAAATGTGTAAGACTTTCTTTTATCTTCCATCGTGTGTTCTTCTTACTGGCCCTGACCTTGTTCCAGCGTTACCACCGGCATTTTGAAATTGTAGTGATCCCAAAATTTAGCTCATGTTTTCCCTCCTCACCTGTAAGAATGAATGATAGACCTCTTACTAAAAAGTACGAATTAAGGTCTACTCCCCAGGGTAGAGTGACAGCTGGTTGAGGTTGGGGCAATCCTTAAAATATAAAGGAATATACCTAAATTAGTGGTTTTCAAAGTGTTGCCCAGGATGAGCAGCATCTACATCACCTGGGAACTTGGAAATGGAAATTATTGGGCCTCGCATTTAGAGACTCTGAAACTCTGGGGGTGGGTCCCAATTATGTTTTAATTAGCTAGCTAGATGATTCTGTGCTTCCTGAAGTGTGAGAACAGTTGTTTTAAGTAAAAGTTTCTGTGGGAGTTCACTAAGGTTTTCCCTAGTTGGAGTTGACTTTAAAGTGCAGCTGTGCATTTTAAATCTTTGAAATCCAGTGGGAAATCTGGATGGTGTTTGGAGTTAAGTGTGAATCAGGATCCCCAAGAGATAAAGGGAGAGTGAAAACACTGGAGAGAAGGTTGAATTAAACTGAAGCCTAAAGAGAATGTGTTGTTACCTCAAAAAGAAAAGGACTCTTACTCAGAATAGGGGAAAATTAAAGTCAGTACCTGTCCCAGGCTTTGCAGAGCAGAGGTACTATATGGTGATTGGCTAGAAGAATAGTAGTAATCCAGGGGTTGGTTAGAAGGAACAAAGCAAGAGCTGAACTTGCATCTATTAGTATGAACAGGGGAGTTGGCCTGTTTGTGACCCCCTTCTCTTTACAATGAGGCCAGATGTTATTTTGATAGTGTCAGTAGGGATATCTTTGATATCATGTTATACCTTCCTGCCTCTGTTAGCCTATCCTTGCTTTGTTTCTGATTCATCAGTGTGTAAGTGCAGTTGACTGTAGAGAAGGGGAAAGGTTGGTGGGGAAGCCTGCAGAACTAGAAGAGACACTTGGGACCCAATTCTATATTTTTCTTCATAGTATTTCAGTTCAAACCCATTTCATCCTCACTCTGCCCTGCCCCATATCCACCCATTTCATCACAGACCATAATTACCTCTGCAACTTCTAAAAGTAGCTTATTGCTATGCCACTCATTGAACACTTATATTTTGTATAATGCTTTGTGTTGTAATATGCTCTAAGTATTTTTTTTAAATTGTCTGTAAGTAGAAGACAAGTATAAAGTCACATAACTGTATAGTAAAATACGGCTATAATGTTGGGTTTTGTATGCTTATTCTTTACCACCACTGTAATATCCTGCTTTGTTGGACAAATGGGTGGGTAATCTACCATAAGTGATTAGGGTCCAGCTAGTTTATTTTAGTCTAGGTCCCCTCTCAGCAAATATGCTCTGCGTGGGAAGTGGGGGCAGCTTCTGCAGTGTACTGATGATTTACCAATTGCCTTGTAGAAGAGTAGGCGGTTTCAAAACATAACAGCCTCTGTTCTGAAGGATAAATTCTTGTTTGGAGCTGTATTTTTCTCTAGCCAACATATTTCTGTTACCAGTGACTGGTTCCTTGATTGCTCTGTGTGATATTGTTTCTATGGGAAAATGCATTTTCATTTTTTCTTTTTCTTTTTTAAAAAAAGATTTATTTATTTGAGAGAGAGATAGAGAGCTTGTGAGCATGGGGAGGGGCAGAGGGAGAGAGAGAGAAACTTGGGTGGACTGCACTGAGCCTGGAGCCCGACATTGGGCTCGATCTCATGACCCTGAGATCGCAAGCTGAGCCGAAACCAAGAGTTGGATGCTTAACCAACTGAGCCACCCAGGGGTCCCCAGAGAACGCATTTTCAGTTTTATCTCAGGGTATTAAGAATGCATCCTGTGCACATTCCTCCTTGTCTGTATGCCCAGCAGTCCCTTTAGCACCTGCAAAGGGAAGTAGGAATGGGTAGCTATCTTGCTCCAGTAACTCATCCACAAAGGTATCTTCTTTTAATAAAGCATTCTCCACATGGCCTCAATAGGGAAATAAAAATAATTACTTTCATTGCCGAGCTTTGGAATCTCTGCTTTTCCATGCATCTGTCTATATCATTTTTATTGCCCTTTAAGCAAGTTTGCTTATATGAATAACATATTTATTGAGTTCTAATGCAGACACTAATCCAAGGCTCTGCTTTCACAGAGCTTGCATTCTAGTGGGGAATAGAGACAAGTAAATAATATCAGGTCATAAGTGCAATAGATAGTAAAGTCTTGGAGAGACAGCGTTGGAGTGTATAAATGGGGTGGTCATTCTCTGAAGAATGACATTGAGCAGAGACCTAGATGTTGTGAAGGAGTGAACCAGGTGAAGAACTGGGAGAGAAACAGAGGGAAGAACAAGTCCAATAAAGGCCTTCAACTTGGCATGTTGGAGTACTAGAAAAGGTAATGTAGTGGGAGCAGTGAGGCAGAGAATGGGAGACAGCAGGTCTTTGCTTTAAAATGAGTTCTCGTCAAATGCAGAATTATGCTAAGTAAACTTTATTTTCAGAAAACTTCACAGATAGAAAGTAAATATCGAGAAATGTCTTTTTTTTTCTTAGAAACTTGAACCCCAAGTTAGAAAAGAAATTGGGTTAAATACTTGTGTGGAAAGTAGTATGAGACTTTATCTGAATTTACTCCTGGATGTTTTAGCTGGCCAAATTAACATAGTTTGAATCAAGGCTGAAAGGAGAAGACAAAAAGTTGCACAAGGTCATTGAAATGGCAGGCAGTTGCAAAAAGAGGAGTTCCAATATGTGTACAAAGGCAACAGTGTTGAAATGAAAGTAGTCTCCACAATAACTGCTTTAAAATAGGTACCATTAATCTAAGTGTACAGGTTATTTTGTACTTATGTGCAATAAGTATCTAAACTATAGAGATTAGAACTAAACTATGGATGCTTTAGTCTGTGATTCACTACAGGATCTTTCTGTATCTCAAATGTTACAAACATGAGTTATTTTATAATTACACATAGAAGGTTAGAAGATTGGGCTAAATCTGTATTAATTTTGACTCCTGTAAACTGCTGTTAAAAGAAATCTGTTTTCTTAAAAATTACTTTAAAATGGTAGTTTCAATTATAAATAAAAAATTTATATACAACAGATTTAAGATTCTGAGCTTTATACAGGATGAAAACAAGAACAATTATAAGATAATTAAAAATTTTTTTTAAGATTTTATTTATTTATTTGACAGAAACACAGCGAGAGAGGGAACACGAGTAGGGGGAGTGGGAGAGGGAGAAGCAGGCTTCCTGCTGAGCAGGGAATCTGATGCGGGGCTTGATCCCAGGACCCTGGGACCATGACCTGAGCCAAAGGCAGATGCTCAACGACTGAGCCACCCAGGCACCTCAATAATTCAAAATTTTATAGAAAGATTTGGAAAGCAAAATATTCTTGGATGGAAAAGATCGACATTTTTAAGATACCATTTTTCTCCAGATTTTTTAGTCAAACATTTATCTTATTAATGCTATTATGAATAAATGAGTAGGAAAGGTGATAAATTAAAAAGTTGAGTGGTATACATAAACCTAGTGGTATGTTGAAAAGGATGCCACTTGTAGGTCCAGGCTTCTGGGAGAAGGGAAGCTGAACATTTCCTCTTTATCACTGTCGGTTTTAGCCTTACTGAGAATTTATGAGTCTTTTCTGGGAATGTCAGCGGGTAAGGCCAAGTATAAGCTCTGGGAATGTGGCAGAACGGTAACCTGGTCCAGGTACTAGACATTTAGAGGGAGTATTATCAGAAGGAACCGGCTGCTCTGTATTTTTTTTTTTTTTTAATTCTAAAATCAGCATGTCCAAACTCAGGAGTAGGTCAAAGTAGAACTTGTGTGTGTGGGGGGAGTGACCCAGGCAGCAGGCACGTCAGCACAGGCTCATTTGGGTGTCAGGTTTAAAAGATGCTCCACTGGGCGCCTGGCTGACTCAGTTGGTTAAGCGTCTGCCTTTGGCTCACGTCATGATCCCAGGGTCCCGGGATCCAGCCCTGAGTTGGGCTCCTTGCTCAGCAGGGAGCCTGCTTCTTCTGCCTGCCGCTCCCCCTGCTTATGCTCTCTCTCTCTCTGACAAATAAATAAATAAAATCTTAAAAATAAAATAAAGAGTGCTCCACCAACAGAGGGCAGCTGGTGATGACAACTGTCAACACTGTCTTGTGAGGCACATTGTTCCAACCTGGACTGGTTCTTCTCCATAGCTCATGCACAGATAATTCACATTATCTTGTCTGTTTTCCAATGTTGGATCTGCTGTTTTCTGTAGCCCATGTTTTCCATGTTTCTGTTTGTCAAAAATACCATAAGCAAAATTAAAGTACAAATAAGCTGGGGAGAAACACTTGCAATGTATAGGTCCAATAAAAGGTTAAGATTTTAAATTCATAAATAGCTCTTAGGATTTATTAAGAATGAAACAAATATTCTGTTCCAAAAAGGATAAAGGGAATAAGAAATTTGTAGAAGAAAACAAATAGCCAACAGGAAGGATAAATTTTAACTTAGCAGAAATGTAATTTAAAATATGAGTCAATTTTGAAGGAATGATAATGCTAAACCTTGTGTTGGATAAGTAGGTATATATTACTTTTGGGAGTGTAAATTGCTACACTTTCTGGAGAGCATTTTGACAATATAAGTTAAAAAACAAAAATATTCATACCCCTTTATTCATCAGTTTATTCCAATTTTGATTTGAAGTATTTCAGTAATCTTATTTTTGCCTTGGAGAATTTCTCTCGCTTTAAAACTTTTCCTTTTATTTGGATAGTAATGTATTCCATAACAGTGCTAACAGTTACTCATTTATATTGGCCTATTTTATAAATATTTCTTTGTAATTTCAGTCCTACAAGATTATCAATTTTGCCCCCAGTTTACTTCGGATTATAGTGTCTGACCATGTGGAATTCCCAGTACGCCAGGCAGGTGAGTAGGTTTTTCATCCTTTGTAAAATTATTTATTTCTGTGATTTCTTTAAAAAATAGGAAGCACACATAAAGTATTTCTAATGGCTTAAAAACTCACTTTCTTTTTCCCTGGAAATTTAGAGGTGATACTGAGCTCTTACATCTTCCCTAGCTTTTCCTCTCTTTCTCTCCTTTTCACGTACCGATTCCTTGCCTCTGTAACTTTGCCGTTTCCCCCTTAGCTTTCACAATTTCAATGGCTTAATCTCCCTAATTCTTTATAATTCCTGGTGGCCCACCCTTTGTGTCCATAGTTGAAGGCCGTGATTTTATGTATGTGGGTTTGAGCTCCATTCATAAGTCAGATCATGGAGGTAATATGTGCACAGATGTTCCTAAACACATGTTTGGGGAACAGGACTTTTATTTTAAACATGAGACTTACTTTCAAGTCTGTGGAACCTTATGGTAGTTCCATGATGTTGTGCCTTCCTCTTTTTGCCTTTTTAATGAGCTGGTCATTAGAGCCCAGAAGGTATAAAATGGAGAAAGTCTTGGAGTGTCATGAGTCTGAAAAGATAGTAATTTCAAGATAAATGGAGTAAAATGACAAATGCTAATTTAAAAAGTAGATATTTAAAAAAATTTTTTATTAGGTGACTTGATTTATATTCATTATAAATAATTTGGGCAATACAGAAAAATACAAAGATGAAAGTAAAAAAATTTACCCAATATTCATTGCTCAGAAATGGCCATCTTTAACATTCGGCGAACATTAGTCTTTACAGGTTCAGGTAGAAGGAGAGATCAACAGTTTTATACAGATAGGATTATACTCTATATGTTGATAAAAGTATTTAATTCTCCTTGAACATAAAAAGAAAAGGTAAGGAATCATTAGCTTTGGGAAAATACTTGTAGCAATATGTATGATTCCCTTTGTTGTTAAGAAAAACTTATGGAAAAACCTACATGTTGCAATTATTTGTTATTTTAATAAGGTTTATAAGACTTCTTGTTTTTTGAAACCATAACTCTCAGTTGTTTAATCTTTGTTTTATGAAATAGGGCTGTTCTGAAATCACATTTTGCTAAATGGAACTATTTTATTTATATTTATTTATTTAAGATTTTATTTATTTTTTTTGACAGAGACACAGGGAGAGAGGGAACACAAGCAGGGGGAGTGGGAGAGGGAGAACAGGCTTCAAGTGGAGCAGGGAGTCAGATGTGGGGCTCAATCCCAGGACCCTGGGATTATGACCTGAGCAGAAGGCAGATGCTTAACGACTGATCAGTGCCACCCAGGTGCCCCATGGAAACTATTTTAATAATCTGAGTGTTTATAGGGCCATCGTGGAGGTCCTGTGAAGCTTTGGAGAAACAGTATTTTTAAATATTTTTAAAGCAGTTTATTGACTTAATATGTCTTCTTTACACGACATATGAACATTATAAAAACTCATTGGATTGCCCTTAATTACACCCTCAGAGATAGCTGCCATCAACTTTGGTGCAAGGTTCTCCAATTCCTTTTTTTCTATAGATATGATGGTTTTAAAATGTAAAGAAGATGTGGTCCATATATACAATGGAATATTACTCAGCCATCAGAAAGGATGAATACCCAACTTTTGCATCAACATGGATGGGACTGGAGGAGATTATGCTAAAGTGAAATAAGTCAAGCAGAGAAAGTCAATTATCATATGGTTTCACTTATTTGTGCAACATAAGGAAGAGCACGGAGGACATTAGGGGAAGGAAGGGAAAAATGAAGGAGGGGAAACCGGCGGGGGAGACGAACCATGAGAGACTATGGACTCTGAGAAACAAACTGAGGGTTTTAGAGGAGAGGGGGGTGGGGGGATGGGTTAGCCCGGTGATGGGTATTAAGGAGGGCATGTACTGCATGGAGCACTGGGTGTTATATGCAAACGATGAATCATGGAACACTACCTCAAAAACTATTGATGTACTGTATGTGACTAGCATAACATAATAAAAAAGATATATATATATTTAAAAAATAGGAAAAAATGTATCAAAAATCTGTTTTTACTCCACATGGTGTTTTATAACTTTTTTTCCCCATTGAACCATATACCCTTGGGGCGTTGTTCCATATCAGTGTATACGCATATATATGTACTTTATTCTTTATAACAATTGTTCATTATTTCTTTATACAGAACTAGTTTAGTTTATTTAAACAATTTGATATTTATGGATATTTCCTTTATTGTTCTTTTTTGTTGTTGTTGATAGAGGCTAAGCTATAATCAGAATCCTTGGAGGTGCACCTGGGTGCTCAGTTGTTGAGCATCTGCCTTCGGCTCAGGTCATGATCCCAGGGTCCTGGGATCGAGCTCCACATCAGGCTCCCTGCTCAGCGGGAAGCCTGCTTCTCCCTCTCCCACTCCCCCTGCTTGTGTTCCCTCTCTTGCTGTGTTTCTCTTTGTCAAATGAATAAATAAAATCTTCAAAAAAAAAAAATCAGAATCCTTGGACATTTTTCTCTGGATGCTTGTAGGCTGTTAATGATATTTAAATTTTGAATTTTGAATCTTCTCACCAAGTTGCTTTTGCTTACTTTTTGTATCATAACTGCAGTAATGCTAGTTTCCTCATATCCTCTATACAACTTTGAATCTTAATAACTTAGATAACTAAGTTTTGATATGAAATGTAAATAGCATTTACAGGCAATTTTTCTTCATAATTTATGTAGATTTCAAATCTGTTAGTCACAGGACAGAGTTTATCTTGGTTAATTTTTTAATAGGACAGTTTTCTCTCAGAGCATCCATTTTATCATTGAATCTGAAATACACAGTATAAAATTCTACATTATATCTATCCTAAACTTATAAATTTTCTGTCCTATTTAATCTATTATTAAAATACAAAGATGCCCCAAGAACCTTATGGTGACATGCAGACAGGTAATTTATCATTTTATCATGACATTTAAAAAAGAATGATGTGATCTTTGCTTTAAAAAAAAGTCAGCATGCATAAAACTGTAAAAAATTATTCTAATATTAAGTGGAAAGACATAGTTCTGCAGAATATTCAGTTCTTGATTTTTTGGCTTGTGGGCCATCCTAAAATATTCTTGCTACCATCAATCAAGCTCATTAGTGAATGTCCCTTATTACTTTACTGTGAAGAAATAGGAAAAAAAAATGTAATATTTTGATATTGGTAAGCAGAACAAAATAAATTTGGATGTCCTGTTATTTTCCTTTTGAGGTATTAAGAGGCATAATAGCATTATTAATATTATTATGTAATGTACAGAGAAAGGAGCCCATCTTAAATTTAGTATAGTTAGGATTAAGAATCTCTCAGGTGACTTTGTTTCCAGTTTTTTATTCCTTGCCTGTGAGGAGACCCTCTAATATACCTAAACCTAGTTTCAGAAATGTAGTTTCTTTAGTACATTTTGGAGTTGCTATGAGCAGAAAAGTAGTTTGGACTTGAAAGTGGTAGTTGAGGGACACGTGGCTGGCCTAGTCACCAGAGCGTGCGACTCTTGATCTTGGGGTTATAAGTTTGAGCCCCACGTTGGGTGTGGAGATTACTTAAACATAAAACTTTTAAAAAAAGATTAAAAAGTAAATAAAAAAAAGTGGTAGTTGAGGGTTGGGTGTTATATTAGACCTGATGAAGTCATTGTTGGTGACTGATGTGGGGACCCTCATTTGAAAAACAGCATGGGTTCTGTTTTCTGTAAGTTGCTTGCTTTTTGTTTTTCTGACTTTTTGTATATATTTCTAAAAGATGGATAGGGAGGGATATAAAAATTCAGCTTATAGCTAAGTTATTCACAAGTTATTCTTTAAGGTTAACCTCAGTGTTCTAGAATACAGAACCTAGAAAAAACTGGAAAGATGCCTCTGATCAGTCCAGAAGCATTACAAGAAACTCTTTCATTTAAACTCATGTGTCTTAGATGTAGGAAGCTCCTTGGCTCTTACTCAGAATCTACTTAATCTTGTTTTGGATATAATTTAAATACGCTATTCGATTTCCTAGCCTTTAACAGATTAATAAGAGAGAGAGGGACTATCAAATTACAATGAAAAATGGAAAAGCTTGGAAACATCAATTCAGAAAGCATAGCATTGTGCTTCATTGAGTTCCTACAGGCATTCTTTCCCCTTTGAGGTTATGGGACTGACTGGCCTGTGTAGTTGTGAGTCTGGATCCATAGGGCTTAAGTGATGATTTGTTGTGCTTGAGAAGGAGAGAACTGTGTGTATGCTTTAGAAAGTTAATTTTAAACTTAAGATGCTTGGAATGGTGGATTTTGCAGAAAAACAAAGTTTAATTATTTCCATGTGACTGGATTAAGATGATATTTGTGTTTTGTTAGCTCTGGCAAATGGTTAGATAGATAACTAATTAAATGATTAAAGGGAGGTCTTTAGATTATTGATAGTTTGAATTATCTTTGGTGCTTTTTCTTCATTATTCTTAGCAATCCATGATTATCCATAAGAGAAATTAATATTCTTATTAACTTAAGTTCAATTTTGTTTTAACTAATTGAGGATTTATTTATTTTTTAAAAAAGATTTTATTTATTTGAGGGAGAGAGTGCATGTGTGTGAGTGCACAGTGGGGAGGGAGAGGGACAAGCAGACTCCTCACTGAGTGCAGAGCCCAATGGGGGGCTCAATCTCAGAACCCTGACTGAGCCACCCAGGTGCCTCTAATTGAGGATTTATTTTTTTTTTAAGAACTTTTGAAACATTTTATTTACTAGAGAGAGAGAGAGTGTGCATAAGTGAGGGTTGCACAGTGGGAGAGGGAGAAGCAGGCTCCTTGCTGAACATGGAGCCCCAGACGGGGCTCCATCCCAGGACCCTGAGACCATGGCCTGAGCCGAAGGGAAGACGCTCAACTGACTGAGCCACCCAGGAGCCCCAAGGATTTATTTTAACATATACAAATTAGTGTGCCTTTTTTGTAGGCCATCTTGTATGGTGCCCAATAATAAAAATTTTTAGTGGTAAAATTAATGGTATTTAATGACTATTATAAATAAGTCCATGATTTTACCATGTCTGTATCTTTGCTCTCTGAAAGTTGCTGTTTGTCAAGTTCATAATTTCATTACATTTCAGTTGTATTATAGCCAATGTAGAACATGTTGGTTTATTTTCTGTGTCATAATGCTTCTGTGAACCAATTTAGTTTTATGTAACATTGGGATGAAGGTGAGGTGGGGGAAGAAGGGAGAGGAGAAACTCAAGGGAAGAAAGTTAAAATGCTTTGCAGATCACATCTCTTCATCCTTACATATCATGTATATATAAGCATATGATGTTATAAGTATTTATATTCACTGTTCAGCTGCGATAGTTAGAAAGCTTCACCTTCCCTATCAAAACCCTATCTGAAGTATGTCAGCTTGTTTCTTTCGGAACCCTTTGGCTAACTGTTGGAGATGGGTAAACAGAATAGGAACAACATTATGTATTTTGATAGAAATAAACAGGTAAGAAATTTCCTGAGATTTTACAAAGATATTTAAAGGTTGATGTCTTTTTCCCTATTCTTACATTTACAAGGGGTAAATATTTCAGAAGGGTAAGGCAGAAATTAGCGATATTTCAAATATGGTGGTACAGAATGGTGGCCAGTGAAAGAAAATAAACAAGAAAAGCAGTATTACATGAAGGATGGTGGAATTTCACCTGTTGTGGACTCAGCTTTAGGCCTTAGGAGCAGTATAATCTTTATGCTATCAAAATGCAGTTAGTAGAGTTTCATTTAGACTACCTTATATTTAGTCTAAGGTTATATACTTGCTTCCTGGATCATTTTTTCTGTCCTGTAAACTCTGAAGCTTGATTTAATGAAATGTTTTCTGCTTAGATTTGCTTTATTAGCTAAAGGGAAAGTTTAAATTCTTATACATTTTCCTTTCCCCAGTTGGCTATTTATAATTGTAAGATTTTTCCATTTTTGCTGAGTATCATGTTTAGCAGTGAAGGGCTTTAGCCTTTGATGCTCTGTAAAGCTGAATTAAAGCCATCTTTTCAATACTGCTACATTAGCATTTTTTTTCTCTACCTTAGCTGCCATTTACTTGAAGAACATGGTGACACAGTATTGGCCTGACCGAGAACCTCCACCGGGAGAAGCAGTATTTCCATTCAACATTCATGAAAATGATCGTCAGCAAATACGTGATAACATTGTGGAAGGAATAATTCGGTCTCCAGATTTAGTGAGGTACATTATACTATATATGATTAGTAGGAAGCACAAAATGTTTGGATGGGAGAGGTTGTATTTAATCATCAGCCTCAAGTTTGTATTGCTGAAGAGGTAAAGTAATGAAGGTAGGCACTCAAAAATATTGTTTTGCTTATTTGTCTTTGTATTTGTAGTTCTTTGCCTCAGAATATTTTGGAAAAGATTTAGTTGCCATAAGTTGCCAATAAAGACTTAAGGCAAAAATCAAACTTAACTAAAATTATATAAATCCCTTCTATATAAATAACCTGTATTCTTAGTTATGATCTCTTTACTTTTTACCAACTGCTTTTTTCCCCCCAGTACAGGGAAATTGACTCCTGGCAGTTTTAACCTACCACTTTTCTTTATACTTTACCTATCTTTTCATTCATTTTTTTATGAACTGAGTATCTTTTTCTTTGAAGAAGACAGGATAGAGTAGGGATAAGCTAGAAGACTGGCCCTCGTTTTTAAAATTCAGGTTAGATGCTGAAGAACAGCACTGTCCAATAGACCTTTCTGTGATGACGGAGATCTTCTGCATCCATCCTGTCCAGTGTTTAGCCACGTGACATACATGGCTATTGAGTACCTGGAATGTGGCTACTGAAACTGAGGAACCGAATTTTTAATCTAATATTGGTTAAAGTGTGCACATAACACTAGCAGCTTCCCCCCTTGCACTGCAGAGCTGCAGAATCATAAACAGTTTGCAGTTTTATTTTTTTATTTTATTTTATTCTTTAAAGATTTTAGTTATTTGACAGAGAGAGAGAGAGAGACAGCGAGAGAGGGAACACAAGCAGGGGGAGTGGGAGAGGGAGAAGCAGGCTTCCCGCTGAGCCAGGAGCCCGATGCCGGGCTCAATCCCAGGACCCTGGGACCATGACCTGAGCTGAAGGCAGACGCTTAATGACTGAACCACCCGAGAGCCCCAACAGTTTGCAGTTTTAAAATAGGAAACACAGATTCTTTTCCATGTGAGCTAGTAATTAGATTTCTGTTGAAAACGGAGGAGGGAAAGAGGTGAAACTGAGGTAGGGGAATGAAATTGTTTACCATCAAGAGATGACATATAACTTTATCCCCGAGTGTCTAATGTACATTATGTCATAAGCAGTAGGAATAGGGAATAAAGTGTGAGGGGAACAGCGAGGAAGGAGAACAAACATTGAACTCCTCTTCGTTCAGTTCCCTTGTTAGTTAAGAGGAGAAAGGCCGTGTCCTGATGAAAGAAAATCCCTGTTGGTCTCGGTGGGTGCCCACGTGCCAGCCTGGCAGTGGCTCCCCTCTGACACCATCGTGTGTCTGAGTCTTGTCCGAGTCTTCACACTTTCAGTTCTCTCTGAATCTTGTGATGCTCCTACAGTAACGTATGGAAGGATGGCTGCTCATAGCCATCCCTTTGCTTGCTTGCAATAAGAAGGGATTGGGAGGTCTCTTGAAGATGAAATCTGAAAAAAAATGAGAAGTTTCAGTTTTATTGCACACAGATAGGACGGATTTATTGTTCAGGAACAACTGCTGGTGGTACAAGAGGAGACTTTTATCTTTATCATGAGACAGTTGCTTCTTGTATGTCCTGAAGGCTTAAATGTAATCAGTCTTGAAGAACTATTCTCAAAGTTCATTTAAGAGTATGGCCAAGGAAATTTTTCCAAATGGATTTGGTAACAGAAAGAAAAGGCATTATTTTGTGTGTTTCATTTCAGCGAATGCAAGTTATTAGCCAACTGAACACACACTTTTTTTTTTTTTTGGCATTATGGAATCCTGATTTAGCCAGGTTCACTTTCTGACCATTTGCAAACAACCATATAAGGACATATTGACAGTTTGTGGAAGAGAAATTTTTTTCCTCATTTTTTTTTTCCCCAATCCCAATTATAGTAGGGATCCCATTGAGGAAATGGTTACTGACATAAATGTTATGAGATCACATCTTTTATTAACTTTGTGGTTTTATTAAAGAGAAGTCTCTCTGTTTTAGGTCTTTCTTATTGCTTTTTTTCTTTATTTCTTTACAAATAACTTAGCTTTCCTCTTCAAGAATTGCCAGCTAATACTTGTTTCTTATTCTAAAAGACAAACATTACTGTCTTAGGAAACTTTGATAGGAGCAACATACTGTGTTGGCTATTTACTGATAATGGTTGGCTCAAGCTCACAGAGATGCTTCCCACTGTTATATCAGCCTCTGTTTTACCTACTTTGACTATTCTTAGGCTAAGTTTTTCCAGTTGAAATGACACAATACTTTGTTTTGTTTTGTTTCCCTCTTAGGAAATGATAACTAAAATACAAAAGGTAACAATGTGGGAAATTTTGCAGCTCAGTGGTGTCTTCATTCTTTTTTCTTTTGGAGAAATTTTAAATGAATTTTTATCTTTAAATTGTTTTTTCCCTCCAAAGCTGTATTTAGGATAATCCCGTTTCAAAGTTTTCATTCATTATAGGAAATTACCCATTCTGTTTATTTTCAGTAAGTGGAGCTACTGAGGAGGTTTTTCTTTATAGGACTGTTCTTTTTTTCCCCTGCCCGAGATATGTAACTATATAATACAGGTAAATAGAGGCTAGAGTGCTTTTGTGTAAATATTAGAGGTGTTTGAAATCTGATATTTATAACCACTTAGATTTTGGACTTTTTTCCCCCCACCTTACAGAGTCCAGTTAACAATGTGTCTCCGTGCCATCATTAAATATGATTTCCCTGGTCACTGGCCAGCAGTAGTCGACAAGATAGACTATTACTTGCAATCACAGGGCAGTGGAAGCTGGCTTGGCAGTTTATTATGTCTGTATCAACTGGTGAAGACATATGAGTAAGTTGATTTCTACTGGCTGAAGATACCAGCCTTGTGTTACTTAGAAAGAATTAAATTGCATAGAGAGGTCTGCTGTATTAGTGTTCTACAAAATCAGGTTAGTTTGGGAAATATTGGGTTAAGCACAGTCAAATATGTTTATTTACTACAGTTATTCAGAGAACCTTTAATCTGCTAAAGTACGTTGCTAATCTCTAAGGCAGTGATAAGATATGCAGTGTTTCTTGAATTTATTTGCCAGTTTCAGAGGCCCATTTATTAACAGCTTTCCTTGGAAACTCATGTAGAGGTACCTTAATATTTAAGTTCTTCAAGTGAGCACATTATTAAGTAAACCAAACATTTAACTCCTTGGATGCAGGATGGAAAATGTTAAAGTTTCCTTGCTAGCAACGTTCTTTTCCATGAAAGTTGCTTGGGAGATAGGAGGCTGGTGAGCGTCACATTTAATAGCATTGCTTTCTGGTTTCTAGGAGGGTTGCTCCTTATGCATGCAGAGTCCTGTAGTTTTCCTTTTAAAAAACTAGTTCAGACTCTGTAGAGTTTTTAGAAGATACTTGAGACTTGGAGCAATTGAAGTAATCTAAGAGCACCTAAGTTTGCAAACTATTTTTAACATTTCAATTTAGCATATTATAAGAAGAAATTTTTTCCCTACATTATTTGTTATATGATAGGAATGTCTATTTAAACAAGCATATCAACTTGTGTTTTATAGGAAGAATTGTGGTGTGATGAAAATTAATTTAAGTAGTAGAAAAAATCACTTAGGAAATTTGCAAACTAGTCTAGAATTCTTTGAAATCAATTTAACCCTTTCTAGAAAGATTTTAGATTTCTCTGCCTAAAAGAGGGATGTGCTCTTTCAGAGTTTCTTTCAAGTTTATTCTGACAATCCAAACAGAAAATGTAAGCCACTGTTTTTGGAATGTTTTTATTTCGTTAGCTATATCTAGTTTAAAAAAATATTTTTTCATTCATTATTTATAGTTCTTCTGTAGGGGGAGAAATTATTTTTTTCTCTTTTTGTCTTTGCTCATGTAGATATAAGAAAGCAGAGGAAAGAGAGCCTCTTATAGCAGCAATGCAAATATTTCTGCCTCGTATTCAGCAACAAATCATGCAGCTCCTTCCTGATTCCTCACATTATTCTGTTTTACTACAAAAGCAGATTCTGAAAATCTTTTATGCACTTGTTCAGGTAAGTTTCTGTTGCAGAAGATAAATATGGGACCTTGTATTTCTGCCTGATATATGGAAAGTGCTTAATATATGCAAGTTATTGTTAAAAATTATTATATAGTCTCACATGTATTTCTTTAAAAAAAATCCTATGGGGGGAAAAATCCTATGGCAGAACAGGCTCACAGAAATCTACTTTATTGTCCAAATTTATCTTAGTGGCAGAGCTGAGATTCACTGACTGTGCCTTTCACTCCAGTGTCTGAAGTGCTGGATGAGGAGAACCAGAGTAATTAACTGCCTGAGATTACCTGACTAATCTGTCAGCAGCGTTCTGCCTGTTGATAAGTTAGGATTATAGGAGAAGGGGAAGGAAAAGAAGAGGGTTCCTCTTGTACTGGGAAATCATACTGATGAGTTTCTTTGTAATTTGACCCAATTTATTAAGCCAACAAAGATTTAGTGCCTTACTTTCCTTCATTTAAAATACTTCCTTTTTCTGGGCACCTGGGTGGCTCAGTTGTTAAGCGTCTGCCTTCGGCTCAGGTCATGATCCCAGGGTCCTGGGGTCGAGCCCCGCATCGGGCTCCCTGCTCCGCGGGAAGCCTGCTTCTCCCTCTCCCACTCCCCCTGCTTGTGTTCCCTCTCTCGCTGTTTCTCTCTCTGTTGAAAAATAAGTAAAATCTTAAAAAAAACCAAAAACTTCCTTTTTCTTATCTGAAAGCTATAAAGAATATTAATATGAGAGTCTAAACAATAATTAGAAGAGGATAGAGATGGAATGTTTTAAATATAAAAGTATTTAAAATGTAATCCTTGAAAGATTTGGATAAATTATTTAGATCTGGGTGGAGGAAGAATAATTGTTGTCAGTCTGTAAAGTGTTTGATGATGAATGAGTCAGACCTCTGTTACATGCTTTTTTATTAGATCAGTCATGCGAGAGGTTAGTGTTGTCAAGCTAGAGAGCCAAGACGTTGGATTTGTTCTCGGCTTCATGTCCCTTAGGTACTTTTGTAGTGTTTCAGAATATTTCACTTCAATAAAGATTTATATTTTTAGACTCCTCTTTTAAACTTTTTTTTTTTAAAGATTTGTTTATTTTAGAGAGAGGGAGACAGTGAGAGAGAGTTGGGGGGGGAGGAGCAGGAGGGAGAGGGAGAGAGAGAATCTCAAGCAGGCTCTGCACTCAGCATGGAGTCCGATGCGAGGCTTGATCTCACCACCCTCACCACCCTGAGATCAAGACCTGAGTTGAAACCAGGAGTAAGACGCTCAACTGACTGTATCACCCAGGCGCCTCATCTTTCAAACTTTTAATAGAGGATGGTCTGAGGTAATTTTTTTTTCCTTTCAGGTTAGCAGGGAGAGGGAAGGGCCTCTCCCCCTGCTCATGCTCTCTCTCTCTCTGTATCTCTGTGTTTCAAATGAATAAATAAAATCTTTAAAAAAAAAAAAGCGGGACACAATTGACTTTGTCTAAGTAGCATTTCTTAAATGTTTATTGTGTGCAGGGCACATAGATGTTCCATACATACTTCAGAATTCAGTTTGTCCAGAAGTGAACTCCTCGTCACTCACCCACTAACCCAGAATCTGTCCCTCCTCTGCTCCCCATCTCAAGCCCCAGCAGCTCCCCATTGCACTGAAACTGGGAACTTCTCAACACAGCCTACAGCCCTCATCTCTCTATCTCATCCTTTACCATTCTTCCCTGTCTACTTCATGCTCCGGCCGTACTGGAATTCCTTCAGCTCCATGAATAGCTCATACCCTCTCTCTTTCTGAGCCTCTGAGGTTCTGTCTGGAGCACTCTTGTCCTTTATGGCTGGCCAATTCATGCTCTTTCTCCAGGTCTCAGCTTGTGTGTAACTTCTAGAAAGATGTCCCTGATACCACCAGCCTGGATGAGGTGATCCCCTTATGTGTGCCTTTAACAATATTGTACTGTTTTTGTCTGTGTTGTATATCATACCATATTGTAATTCCTTGCCTGATACCACCAGCCTGGATGAGGTGATCCCCTTATGTGTGCCTTTAACAATATTGTACTGTTTTTGTCTGTGTTGTATATCATACCATATTGTAATTCCTTGTCCATATATGTGTTTTCCCCATAGTGTGTAAGCTTTGTGAGGACAGAGACTGTGCCTCTTACTTGTCATTATGTCCTTAGCATGTAGCAGGTTTTGAAATGAATGGACGCAGAGGCACTGTGTCTTACAGGAGTGGAACTCATGGTGTAACAGGGGAGACCCACAGTGATAACCGTAGTTGTGGTGTGATGCTGCAGTGTAGAGAAAATAACTGAAGAATATGTTTATGAGGTAAAGATTTTCATTAAAGTGGTTAAAATGAGTTCTCACTATAAAAAAAGGGTAATTATAGGAGGTGTTGACCTTATTTTAGTAATCATTTCACTGTATATACGTGTGTGTGTGTGTGTGTGTGTGTGTTTCAGATTATCACATTGCATATCTTCTGCTCACACAATGTTACATGTCAATGGTATCTCAATAAAGCTGGGGAAAAAGTGGTTACAGTGAAAAGCTTGACACACAAAGGGGTAAATGGTAAAAATCACTTCTCTAGAATCTCATGCTGAATAAATGACACTTTACTGTATTAAAGTTTTTTTTATTTAAACAAGTAGCCCAGAGAAAACAGTTCATGGCATGCATATTTCACATATCCCTGGATTTTCAAAATTTTAATTTATTTGCGTATGTTTATAGATCTATTTTAAGTTAAATTTTAGGTTAAGCCATATGAGATTACTATTTTCATGGTCAAATGTTAGCCATTTCATATATTTGAACCTTTGAATATAGATGAAATTGCTGGCTTTTTTGGAGGGGAGGTATTATTGTTTGATGATGATGTTCTTCTGTTTTCAGTATGCATTGCCTCTTCAACTAGTGAATAACCAAACCATGACTGCGTGGATGGAGATCTTTCGAACTATTATTGACAGGACGGTTCCTCCTGTAAGAAAGGGCTTCTTGTTGAGAAAAATTGGGAAAACTCGTGTTTGGGATATTTATGGTAGACTGATTGATTATCCTGGCTTGCTGTTTGGAAAAAAATTACTGTTGTAATAAAAATAGTAATATCTACTCATTTTTATAAAGTTTAGATAAGCAAAATTAATAAAATAACTATAATCTCACTAAAGATGATAAAAACCATTTTTAAAACTTGGTATTTATTCTTTTGGCCTTTTTTTCCCCCTGGGTCTATATATGGCCACATTTTATTTATAAAAATTTATATATTAAATATAAAAATATTTAGGTCCTGTTTTGAAATTTTCACTCAAAATCTCATAAATATTTTTTATGATTATGAATGTTTTTAAACTGTCGTTTTTATGGAGTGTTTCATTTGCTGGACATTTAGGTGGCTTTAGGGTATTAGTGTAACTATAAGGATGTAGTTAAATATTTATGCACATACATGATTATTTTCTTTGGATAAACTTCTAGAAGTGTTTAGGGCTTTGACAAGTCTTGTAAAGTGCTCTCTAGAAACATTGCCCTGGCTTATACTTTAATAAATAGGGACTTGTTCTTAAGTTTGCCAGTTTGGTAGGTGAAAGATGGTGTCTCATTTTTATCTGTAATAACAATGATGCTGTATGTCACTTACCAGATTAACTCAATAATTAGTCAAAATAACTAAATTAAAGTACATATTTTTAAATTTAAGCTTGTCTTCAAATGTGCGGTATTCTTTCTTTTATCCGTACATTGGGACAAATTATACTGAGGTTTACTTTATATACAAAATGCACAGAACTTAGAGAACAGATCAGTGAATTTTGACAAACGTACACCCATGTTACTATTATTCAGATCAAGATATAAAACCTTTCTGTTATCCCAGAGTTTCCTCAAGGGACATGGTGTTTTGTATTTAGTTTTCCATTATTTGGGCCTTTTGAAGTTAGGAGATAAATGTGAACAACAGCATTAGTTAGTTGAAATTTGCTTTGCTTATTTAATTCCTACGTAGCAATCTGTAAGTAAGAATTTGCTTTTGCAATCTAAACTCACATTTAGTATTATTTAATCTATAACAAGATTTATTCTGCCTTTGTCGTTTGCATAAACCTTTTTATTCAGAAATTTAATCTGGGTGTTTCTGTCCTCTTAGGAGACTCTGCAGATTGATGAGGATGATAGACCAGAACTAGTCTGGTGGAAGTGTAAGAAATGGGCACTGCATATTGTAGCTCGTCTCTTCGAACGGTAATTCTGTTTATTAGATTTACGATCTTATGATCAATACCTCAGCATTGGATGTCATAAAACTGGATAGGTCCCTTGATGCTCCACAGTAGATCATTATTTGTCTTTAAAAGCCATAGTGGGCCAAAAAAAAAAAAAAGTCACCTTCTGTTTTAAGGTAGGCTTAACTGTACGTTGGCTTTGAGATCATAATGATGTGGACAGTCTTCTCTGGATTTCTGTTCTTCTGTGAGGAAAGAATGGAGACATGACATTGTTTAGCTCATTGGAAATATGTAGGAATTGTACAGGAAGGCTGTACAATTGCATGGCTACTCAGCTCCAGAGGAAAGTTAGTCAATTTGAATTACAGAAACATTTATTAAAAAAAGTCATAAGTAGGTGGAAGCCTCTGTCTGAAATTTTAAGTATGGCCCAGAATCTAAGTACAAGCTCGTCATGATTTCATCTTGGGGCTTGTGGAAAAGGGGAAAGTGTTAGTTTTCTGCCCAAATAGATCTTTCAGCAAGGGACTGTATTTAAACTAGTGAGCATGCTTTGTTTTAAAAATTTGTAGTATTTAAACATTTTCTCTTTGTATTTTAAGATATGGAAGCCCAGGAAATGTCACAAAAGAATACTTTGAATTTTCTGAATTCTTTTTGAAAACCTATGCAGTGGGAATTCAGCAGGTAATAAACGTATGCTTTTTAAATGGAAATGCTTATTATTGAAAGTAGTTAAGTCGGGGCACCTCGGTGTTGCAGTTAAGCGTCTGCCTTCGGCTCAGGTCATGATCCTGGAGTCCCCGGATTGAGCCCCATATTGAGCCCTGTATCGGGCTCCCTGCTCAGTAGGGAGACTGCTTCTCTTTCTCTCTCTGCCCCTCTCCCCCCACTTGTGTGCTCTCTTGCACTCTCTCTCTCTCAAATAAATAAATAAAATCTTAAAAAAAAAAAGAAAGTTAAGTCCTTTCTATCCATTTAAAAGTAGATTATGGACATATTAATACATTATATATTAATAGGGGATGAAATGGCAGCTCTGGGAATCTAATACAGTGCAATCAGTTTTAGAACCAAATGTCCTAGGGTAGCTTCCACAAGAAGTGTCCTTCCAAACTCCTAGATGCTAGACTCAAACCTTTTAAGCTTGTTGATACTGATGTCACAGTGACCAGTACTTAGATTGGGTTCGTCTGTTAACTCTCTGACCTCTTATGGGTTTCTTATTCTCTATTCCTGTGATCCCCACCTCTTTGTTCTAAGCTTTTATATCAGAAGATTTTTGTAATGAATTGATCTGTGTCAAGAGGGTTGGAGCTCAGAAGTTAAGACCTTCAGCTGAGAACTTACACATTTTTAGGGAAGTTTGGGAACCATTCTGTACAGTGAAAATTAGTTCTTGGGAAATAATCCAAGTTGGTATTAATATTTAAAACCTACAAAGGACATTTGGGTGTGAAGATTGGTTGACCTGTATTGCCATTTAAGTCACATTTTTCTTTATATTTCAACAAATGAAGTTTAATAACTATTCCAGCACTGGCTGTATCAAGACCACAGTGAGGAAGCAAAGATTAATCAAACATCAGATGGTTGGGCGTCTGCCTTCGGCTCAGGTCATGGTCCCAGAGTGCTGGGATCGAGTCCCGCATCGGGCTCCCTGCTCCTTGGGGGCCTGCTTCTCCCTCTGCCTCTCTCTCTCTCTCTCTGTCTCTCATGAATAAATAAATAAAATCTTAAAAAAAAATAAAAGCCATTAATGATATAGAGGGTGTTTCTAGATTTTTATAAATCTGTGCATATTAGTCTTCTTTATTGTCAGTGATATCAAGTTAAATACTTCAGTGCTGTCATCATAGATGGAATACTTCCTTTTATGGATGATCATTTCTAAAAAAGTACCTTGCAACAATTCAGGAAACTATGGCTGTAATTTTCTCACAAATTATTTTGTTGGCCCATAAGGCAGTCTGTAGGGAAAAATGGAATAATGATCTGTTAATGAACTAATGAAAATTAGTGAATAAAATGATCTGTTCAGGCATTCTCTATGGAAACTAGGATAATCAGGAAGTGGGTCAGCTCTGTCTTCTGCTGTTTCCACTGCTGTTACACTCAGTAAGCATCCTAAAGTTGATGCCCTCTTGAAGTGTGCTCAGCCCAGTTTTTCCAGGGCCACCTAAACATATGTATGTTGTACATACGTACACTTTCAGATTTCATGGCCTTTCATCCATGTCCTAAACTATTTGTACCTTGGTCACTTAAGGTATATATTCCTAGTATTTAAAAATTGTTTTCTTATGAAAAACTGTTCTCCCCTTCACTGTTGTTTCCTCTCCCACCACCTCCACCTTGTAGAAGCCATAGCTGTCTTAGGAAGAAGCATGTGCCATAGCATCCACCTGTAGCTTGCATCGCAGAAAGGGCATCTAAGTGATGGTGGGACTTCTGACAACTTTGACGAACCTGAATTTTACATAACTTGAACTGAATTCATTCTGAGTTTATAAATTCTGTACATGTTTTGAAAGAACTCTTTATTTATTCAGCAGTTCAGTTTTACGCTTGCTATAATGACATGCTCTGGGACCAGGAATTGGAAGATTTGGACTTTGTTGTAGTGCTACCTCTGATGGAGGATCCTTGGGACAGTCACAGCTGCTTTGGGCATGGTTCCTTCCTCATAAATATTTTTTTTTTAAATAAGGCTTAAAAAATAACTTTTCAGTTTTGTGTTATGTTTACAAAGACTATCTGTGGTCTGAGATTACAAAATAAAATTCTTTGATATTTTCTATTTTCTTTATTTTTAAAGATTTTATTTATTTGAGAGAGAGGGAGAGCACATGAAGGGGGGAGGTTAAGAGGGAGAAGCAGACTCCTCACTGCGCAGGGAGCCCAATGTGGGACTCGATCCTGGGACTCCAGGATCATGACCTGAGCCAAAGGCAGACGCTTAACTGATTGAGCCACCCAGGCGCAGCCGCCCCTCCCTTTTTTTAAGATCTTATTTATTTGAGAGAGAGAGAGAGAGAGAGAGAGAGAGTGAGAGCACATAGCAGGAGGAAGGGCAGAGGGAGAAGCAGGCTCCCCACTAAGCAGGGAGCCTGATGTGGGACCCTGGGATCATGACCCGAGCCGAAGGCAGACGCTTAACTGACTGAGCCACCCAGGCGCTCCTTTAATATTTTCTTCTAGACATCCTGTGCTTTCATTTTTTTGTTGACCTTGCTGAAATAGCTCCCCATCTGGAATTAATTTTGGTATGGAGTTGAGTTAGGCAGCCTACTTCTTATTTTCATAGAGCTGATTTGTTGTTCTGATACTATTTTTTGGATAACTTACCACTCCTCTTCCAATTTGAAATGCAACTTTATCAAATATTACAATCTGTTTATGGTGTCTATTGCTTTGTGGTTGTTTTCAGTTTTCACTTAGTGAAGTCTGTTATTATTTCTTTTAATAGGAGTCTTAACTTATTTGAAGAGCTCAGTTACATGGAATAGAGTATAGACTTACTCTGAGTAGTTCCCTAGGTTAGAAGTGGGACAAATGGCTGGAAACTACAGTGAGACACCCTTGAATTCAATATAACATGAACCTAACTAATAATTAAAACTGTCCTTGAGTTTTCTGTTTTTTTTTTTTTTTTTAGATTTTATTTATTTATTTGACAGAGATAGCACAAGTAGGCAGAGAGGCAGGCAGAGGGAGAGGGAGAAGCAGGCTCCCCTCCGAGCAGGGAGCCTGATGCGGAACTCGATCCAGGACCCTGGGATCATGACTTGAGCTGAAGGCAGCCGCTTAACCAACTGAGCCACCCAGGCGCACCTTGAGTATTGAGTATTCTCACAAAATGTTGATTTCCCCCAGAATCTGTGGTTTTTTTTTTTTTAATCTCTATGGATTGTGGGTTTTATGTCATATCTAAAATGCCCCTCCCCTTAACCTTAAAATTATTTATGTTCTCCTGAACTTTTTTTTCCTGTAGGTACTACTAAAAATTTTAGACCAATATAGACAGAAAGAGTATGTAGCCCCCCGTGTTCTTCAGCAAGCATTCAACTATCTTAATCAAGGGATTGTTCATTCTGTCACCTGGAAGCAGATGAAGCCACACATACAGGTTAGTGTCAGGGAATAGCTCTCCGAGATTTTTCTCTGGTTAAGCTAGGTTCTCCAGACAAAGTAGGTTACTCATCCTATATTATATATTTAATATATTTTTGTTTCCATGAATAATTTCAAATGCATGCAGTCTTATATCTGATATGACAGGCTTGGAAATTTAAATATTTGAGAAGAGTGAGGCCTTCAAGTTTAATGAGTTGTAAGACCTGGAGTCACTTGGTCTTACTTGGAGTCCCATTTAGCCTCAGTTTCTCTTCTGTTCAGTCAGGTAATATATTTCTGTCCTTATCTAAAGGTTGCTAGGCTCAAATTGGTATTTTATGTGATAGCATTTTGAAAAGAGTCACCAAGACTCTACTAAGGTAGTATTATTTTGCAGGAAATGAAACAAGGTCACTTTCTTTTGTAGGTATGAACTAACAAGGTTTTTATCTCTCTTGGGGATTAAATATGAAGTTTTCTGTTATATCACTTGTTTACCTAAAGATAGAATTCAGCATCATCGTTTAAAGAACAAATGAGAATGAAAAATTATTGGCCATTAATAAATAAATTCTTATTTGCATGTAGATAATTTTGGATAATTCAAAGATGCTAGGAACTGAATTTTTTTCCCTCTCAAACTAAGAATTCTTAAATTCTGTAATCTCTATGATAATATCTAAAAAGGAAAATAAATTCTTTTACTTTGCCTTTGGTGTTCAGGATAGAATTTGTTTAGTGTTACCTTATTACTGGTCTTATAAATGTAATATTTTTTGTATTGTTTTCTGTGGACATCTTAATAGTATTTGTCTAAACCCCTTGATCAAATAGTGATAGTTTCTTTGCAATTCATAAAGATACCGATTTCATTTTATATACTGTGTTACAAATTAAGAGTGGATTTTTTTTCTTTACTTGATGCCTTTGGCCTTATTTTTTTACATTTCTGTAAGGTAGGAATAAGAAAAGTCCAGTCCCTTAGTTGAATTTTTTTCTCCTAGAATTTAATTTGGAATAAGTGAGAAGAGATGATCCTATTTTTACATATGTAGTTCTTAAAGCACAAACGGGCTTAGTAGAGCTTTAGCAGCAGAGTACATAGAGGCTATTAGATATTTCTTTTTTTCCCCACCTGAAATCTACATTTCTAGAGTAGGAAATTTTTTTGAAAATGGAAGAGGAAAAGAAATTTTAATATTGCTGGTACATTGACATTTAGGGCCAAAATGGAAATATAAAAATGTTCACAATAAGAAACACAATAGTAATATAACCTTGGCTTGATATTTATTTTTCTTTCTTAAAGAATTAAGGTGTGTTTAATATTGATTTGTTAGTAAAACTTTATTAATCACCACTGTTGCTTCAAAGAATAGCATTTCCATTCATCTCTTTCCCTATACTTTTCATCAGTTATTGTTTAAAAGCAATCTTAAGTTTAACTCTTTCTCCCCTGCTCCCGTAGGCTCTTGCTTTCCTGTTTTCCCCTGAGCCAGTGCAAGCTTACCACAAAGATTAATGTAACAGTCTGGAAAACTAACATGATAAAGGCTGTCAGTAAATACGTTATTAATAGTCCCCAAATTTGAATAGCGCATAGCCATTTGTTATTTTGTTTTGTTTTTTTCTCAGAATATCTCTGAAGATGTGATTTTTTCTGTGATGTGTTATAAAGATGAGGATGAAGAGCTGTGGCAAGAAGATCCATATGAGTACATAAGAATGAAATTTGGTAATCAAGATGATTTTATTCCTCATCAGTTCCTGGATATGTAGAGTAATATAGCTAAATTTATATTTTTAAGCCGATTTTATTACTTTGTTAAGTTCCCAAAGTTCTGTGTTGCCTGATAAACTCTGAAACTCAGGAGAGTTTGATGTTCTATTGAGCCAATGGACTCGAGGCCTTAGCATGTAGATGTTGGAAAGCCATCTTGGTCATCCCTCTTAGGGGTGCTGAAGCAGTCATGGAACTGTCTACAACTTTTTCTGTGTGATACTGATCTGGAGGGACCATCCCTTTCTGTACCTTTTGGGATACCCATTTGTAGATTGGGTTGTTCGTCGTCTGGGAGATTATTTGGATTTCTCCATATTTTGGGAACACCCCAATTTAGTATGCCTCTTAATCTTAGTGGCTAAGTATTCCACAAGAGAGTGAGAATATCCCTGTGTGGCCCTGTTCTCTGGAGGAAACTTTTTACTTGGATCTTTCTGGAAGTTCCTGAACTGTGTAGGTTGCTTGAGTTCATTCCCTTTTATCCTTGGTTTAAACTAATTGCTTCTTAGAACACTCAGGCACTTCGCATAGCAGAATGTTACTTGTGTACCTCTTTCTCCTGCAACTTAGTGCTTTTTGAGGGCAGGGACTTTATCTTGTTTACTTGCTTTATTTTGCATTCTCCATCCCTGCTCTACCTCTCCATTCCTCTACTAGTGCTTGGCTCTAGTCTGCCTTCCATAAACGTTAGAATAAATAATCGATAAAACTAACACTGCCCCAGGCACGTTGAAGATAGTGAGAACGCAGTGCTTTTCCCTTGTTGGGCCAGGTGTCTCTGGCTACTTGAGTTAAGCCTGCTGGTAGAGATGCTAGATGATTGGGTTATGTTGCTTTTACAGTGCTTTGTATTTGGTATCATTTGATTCAGTAACCGAGGGAGTGCCTCTTCTCTTAGAGACAAAGTACCCGAGAAGCAAATGACGAGAAACGATATTTACACATCTGACTTATCCCTCCGTTCTACTGTTTCCTTTTGAAAATCATTTTACATATGTATGATTTATTATTTCCCCTTCCTAATGCCTTTGTTTTCCTGGGAGTGGAATGATTAGCCAGTCTTTCTTCTATTTTCAAGGTATTCTTTTAGTGTTTAGTTTGTCTATAATACCTGTGTGTTTTTGTAACGACCAGAGTATTTGTTTAGTGTTCAGAAAGCTACCATTATTTCACTTACTCTTTATGTCAAATAGGATAGTATCTCAGTTTTTAGAAATATAATAATAAAGAGCTGTGAGTGTTGATTGACAGAATTTACATTTTATTGATTAAAAGAGAATATGGATAATTCAAGACTGAAGTGCTTTTTTTGAAAAAAATCATTTTCTTTTGTGGACTAGGATATAGTGCCTACTATTTGATATGTATATTTTACTTTTGGATAACTATAGGGAAGAACAGTTACACAATTATGTAGTTTTCTTTTTATATTTTTGTCATTTACAATTATTTGTATGAATGAAGTATTCTTAATCTAAATGCATTGACATTAATAATGTTTTTAGATTTGGTAGAAACTATGAGAGCGCAGGCTCTTGATATTAAGACAGTGTGGGTGCAATTCTGTCTTGGTCCCTTACTCATTGTGTGACTGTGGGCAAGTTACTTAGTCTCTGAGATGCACTGTTTTCAGCTATAAAATCAGCAGTATTAATAGTGTTGGGAGGACTAAGTCGGTTAATACATGTATACTAACTTCTTTAACTGCTTAGAGTAGAATATTAGATGCTTGTAGAATCTTAGCATAGTGCCTGCCAAAGAGTAAGTTCCGGGCACAGTAGGTAATCTCATGAGTATAGTGTCTGGCACTCAATACGTGTTAGTTATTAGTATTATTACATTTGTATTTTATATTTTGGCAGACTTAGATTTGGTTTTATTTTTCTATTTAAATATGGACATATGAGATACTTTTCCAATATCTGCCTGTTCTGAAATTTGTGAAAATTTTCACGATGTTCAGTGGTGTGTTTTAAATAGGTGTATATTCAATAAATATCCATTGAACACCTGCTGAATCACCTGTTGACAGAGCCAAACGCTGGTCTCGTAGTCCCCCGAGGCTTTTACACTTGTGGTTTCCTTTGTTTGGAGAGCTTTCTTTAGATTTCCGTGTAGAGTTTTCTCCCTCCTTCATTCAATTTCTGCTTAAGTGTTACCCCAACAGAGAATTAAAGAGGCTTTCCCTGACACCATATTTAAACTAGCACTCCATATGTGTATATGTGTGTGTATGTGTATAATCTGTTTCTTTCTCTCACCTGAGAACCCTTTTTGTTTGTTCTTTGTATCTCCAGAGCCTTGAGCAGTGCCTGGCACATAGTAAGCACTAAATAAATTTTTGTCCTCAGTGAAACAGATATGCCTAATATATATTGTTCTCTTTAATATGATTGTTTAAAAGGACAACATATAGAGTTTGATAAATAATTGTTGTGCATGGGAGCACTGATGATATACCCTTCACCTTTTTATCTGTAAACCAGTGTCGTATATGGGCAGTTTTATTTTTTTGTTTAGGAATAGTGGTCAGTTGGGTTCAAAATCTATAATAAGTAATTGTATTTTTGCTAATGTGGTTTAACCTTTTAAAATCCTAGATATTTTTGAAGATTATGCTTCTCCCACCACAGCAGCCCAGACTCTCTTGTATACTGCTGCAAAGAAAAGAAAAGAGGTATATAGTTATTCTTTTTAAGTCCAAAATTGAAACACTAGTTATACCCCTACTATTTAAAAAATTATATTACTCATTATAATCTGTCACTTGAATGTTTTCCTGTCCTAGTTAGGGAAAAGCGTTATTTTCTTAATTATAATTGCTTGGTAAAACACAATAAAATGGCTTTACTTTTGAAAATTTGTGTATCATACTTAATACTGTAGTAGTAAGGGAGTGAGAGCTCACATAGACTAAAATGGATTCTTCTGTTTCTCTAGGTGTTGCCCAAAATGATGGCATTTTGTTATCAAATCCTAACAGACCCGAACTTTAACCCAAGGAAGAAAGATGGAGCCCTGCATGTGATTGGTTCCCTGGCTGATATTTTATTGAAGGTCAGGCTACTCATAATATAATTTACTTAAGCACAGGCAAATGAGAGAATATGAAAGTTGTGAATAATTTAAAACCCGTGACTGCTTCTGCATAGTTGAGTTGACTGTAAACATCCTTTTTTCTGTCACCTGTTTCTTTAATTAAAAAGAGAATTTCACTTTTGTCAGTTTTTCAGTGTGAAACTGTTGCCATATGAGAAAAGGATACAAAATGACTAGTGTTATTTATTGCTACAAAAATCAATCAGTATCAAATTATATGTAAGGTACTGTTTCTGTCTTGTTTTAAAATATTCAATATGTAGATCAAATAATTTTATAAAATTGTACATAGAAGTATATTAAGCATAATTATTAGTTTTGATTTTTATATATGAACAAGGCATCGCTAAGTTGAAACTTCATTTCTGCTTCCTTACAGAAGAGTTTATTCAAGGACCAAATGGAGTTGTTGCTGCAGAATCATGTATTTCCGTTACTATTGTCTAACCTGGGCTATCTTCGAGCTAGAGTAAGTTTTCCATATTTCCATTATGTATCTTTTTTTTTTTCCATTATGTATCTTAAAGTGTTCATTTGAGGGGCGCCCGGCTAGCTCAGTCAGAAAAGCATGCAACTCGATGTTGGGGTCATGTGGGGATTGTGGGTTTGAGACCCACGCTGGTGTAGAGATTATTAAAAAAAATAAACTTAAAAAAATTTTAATTGGTAAGATAATTATTGAACTAAATGTTTTTGGATAAATTGACCTTTTACCACATATTGGGATAAAATGAAGTCAATTAGAATGTCCCTTATGGTCCCCCAAGCTAATAAAAAACAAACTAGTAAATAAGGGATTTACGGATTTTAATTCCAGCTGCTTTAAATGTTAACCCTAGCCCTACTTGCTGCATTTGTAACACGTGCAGGGAGAGGGATGATGTTACAGCAATAATACAATGTAAATTCGTAAACTGATTAATTTTCAGTGTCTAAAACAGCATGAAATTCTAGTTTGGCTAAAAACTTGATTAGTATAAATTGTATATTAGGTTGATATATATGCCTTAGAAAAATAGAGAAAATAATAATCCATTTAAACTTATTCATGTTCTAAGTGTATATTACTTCTGAAATCAATATCTTTTATGGAGAAATAAAAATAGAACATTAATTCAAGAGCCTAGTATTTATCTTTATAACTACATCAACACAAAGAATGTCTTGCTATGAAGAACATATGTTAACAATGTCTTACACACAAAAGCATTTTATAAACAGAAGGCAATGTTCACTGGGGAAGTATTTGGGCACATGCAGATTAGAGGTGCAGAGGGCGTACAGGTTTTTTATAGGTAGGCTGTTGTCTTTGACAGGCTCTATGAATTGTACCTCTCTTGCTAAAAGTCTTTGGCGATTCAAATTACCAGTAATTGTGTTGTATGTACATAGAGAATTAAAGTAATAATATGATTCTGTGGTCTAGTAGTTTAAAACTTGGTAACCTCTAGAAGGTTTAAAATTCTTCATACCTCAGGGGCGCCTGGGTGGCTCAGTCGTTAAGCGTCTGCCTTCAGCTCAGGTCATGATCCCAGGATCCTGGGATCGAGCCCTGCATCGGGCTCCCTACTCTGCGGGAAGCCTGCTTCTCCCTCTACCATTCCTCCTGCTTGTGTTCCCTCTCGCTATGTCTCTCTCTGGCAAATAAATAAATAAAAAAATCTTTAAAAAAAAAAATTCTTCATACCTTATATGAGCAAAAAAAAAAAAAAAGGAACCTTGCTAAATCCTGATGCTAGTTAGGGAAAATAATGTTTCATTTGTTTGCTGTGAAGGCCAGCAAAAGAAAGTCAAACATTGGTTTGTAGTAGCTCTTACATATAACTAACAAATTAGTTATGAATCATAATATTCATTAAGCTTGAACAGGATTTCTTTTTTCAGAGACACTTAATTTGGTTCCATTTTCTTTTCCTTGTGAAAAAATTCATATAGATAATTTAGAAGTTACAAAACTGCCTTTTTTTTTTTTTAATATTTTATTTATTTACTTGCCAGAGGGAGACACAGCGAGAGAGGGAACACAAGCAGAGGGAGTGGGAGAGGGAGAAGCAGACTTCCCGCTGAGCAGGGAGCCCAATGTGGGGCTCGATCCCAGGACTCTGGGATCACAACCCGAGCCGAAAGCAGATGCCTAACAACTGAGCCACCCAGGTGCCCCCAATACTGCCTTTTTAAATAAAAAAAATGGGAGATCCAGAAGTTAGCAACCAAGGCTAATATGCTACCCTCCCAAAACAAACAGTACTTGGTAGAGTTAACTATATTTTACTTAGTAAGAAGTTCCTTTATGCGTGACTTTATTATAGAATGCCATAATCCTAATAGTTCCATACTTAATTTCTTTTTCTAACATAGTCCTGTTGGGTACTTCATGCATTCAGTTCTTTGAAGTTTCATAATGAGCTCAATCTAAGAAATGCAGTTGAATTGGCAAAGAAGAGCCTGATTGAAGATAAGGAGATGCCTGTCAAAGTTGAAGCTGCCCTTGCTCTCCAGTCATTAATTTCTAACCAGACACAAGGTAAAGCCAAAAATACCTTTTAGGAGGTTTATTCTATTTTTATTTTTGACATAGTCTTCTCAAATAGTTTCTTTACTTCCTTCCCTAATAAGGATGATTCTCTGTGTCTTAAGGTGCAGGGTTTAGATTTCTGAGCCTTTGTCCCCTCAGAATTTTATAGAATTTTATTCTTCCCCTTTTCTGGTTTCCAGAAAAATTTTAGATTAGGAAATAAGTTGGTAATCATTGGGCACTGGGGTATACTGGGAATCCAGTGACCTGGTGTCTAGTTTTGATTGTGCTACTAGGTTGCTGTGTCAACTTGGGCAAGGCACACCATATGTCAAGGGTTAGATAGCCATATATTTAAATTCACGGGCTTGGACTAGGTGGCCTCAGGAGTCCTTTCAATTCTAGGATTCTATGATTCTACTAGTTGTGAAAGTAGCAAGTGGTATTTCTAGTGAGTGATAACACAGATAAATCATTTGTTTGTTTAGAAGATTATTGTTTAAAGTTCAGGTTAACCCTTGAAGGTAAATTCAGTTTTATGAAGAACATGAACCTAGTTTACTTCTATTCAACAGTGTTTCAGTGGATACTGTACAGGATATGTGGTGGGGAACGGGCACCATCAATATTGGGCATAGTTTTTATGTACATGATTTTTTTTATACTTGTATCTTGATGTCATATACATGTCCTATAAATCATGCTGATGATAGAGCATTTGTATAATTAGAATTTCTCAATGAAAGCTTTTGAAATTTTGGGTAGGACAGTTCTTTCCCATGTGTAGGTTGATGCCCCAATTACTTAAAGGGAAGTGGATATATTGGTGAAGATTATTTTGGTACAGCTTTGTGTCTTATTTACCATAGAGCAAGTATCTGCCAAGAATCTATTACTCTGTGTCACTTTACCGTGTGACCAAGTTAATTCCTTTCACCACTTGTGAATGCCTAAATTTTTACTGATTTTGTTTGTTTTATTGCATTAGCTAAGGAATATATGAAGCCACACGTAAGGCCTATCATGCAGGAGCTGTTGCACATTGTTAGAGAGACAGAAAATGATGATGTTACTAATGTTATCCAGAAGATGATATGTGAATATAGTCAAGAAGTAGCCTCAATTGCTGTTGATATGACCCAACATTTGGTAAGAATGGGCAAAGTTTTATGTTAGTTTGAAAGTAAATTCATCCTTGAATGATAAAAATAAAAAGCCTTGACTTATCTGAATAAATTAAATTCCAAAATTTGGAGTTTAGTTTTATAAGCCTTTGAAATGTTAATATAAAAATGTTTGCCCTAATAATTCTGACAGTTGTTAATTTCTGTGGTCAGTTGGACTTAAATCTAATAACATTGGGATCATTTCATCTGTAGTATTTTGGGATTTCATAATGATATGCTTTGATGTGAGCCTTCTAAATTTTCACTTTCTGAGCTTTGAATCTGGAAACTCAGTTTTGGGCAATTTCTTACTTATTTGATTACTTACTTATTTGATTAATTTCTCCCTACCATTTTTTCCCCCTGTTCTATAGTTCTGATATGAAATATTGGGTCAGGACCGAGTCTTTAATTTTCCTACCTTTTTTCTCCTGTCTTCCATGTCTGTCTTTTTTGTTTCATTTTCTGGGTGATTTCTTGACTTTGTCTTCTACCTTTTACCAAATTTTTCATTTGACTATTGGCAGATTTCACTTTTTCCCAGACTTTGAATTTATTTGTTTAATGATAACCAGAAGTTTTAGCTATCTAATTGTTGTAACTAATGTATGTTCCACTCTAGTGATTAGATAAGGAAAAAATGGCCATATTTTAAACATACAGTTTCTGTCATTGATTTACTCGGCAAAGTATATAACTTAAGTTTGAGCAAGGCTGACATCTAGATGAGTGCCCCTGCCTTTTTATTAACTTGTATCAACAGCGAGGGATAGCTGTAACAGTACTGATTGTTGAATATGTGTATGTTATGTTCATAGGCTGAGATATTTGGCAAAGTTCTTCAAAGTGATGAATATGAAGAAATTGAAGACAAAACAGTAATGGCTATGGGAATTTTACATACTATTGATACTATCTTGACAGTTGTAGAAGATCATAAAGAGGTGGGATTTCTTTATGTTTTATTATGTCATTGTAATAACATTAACTGAAATTTACATGATCAATGGTCATGACTTTAAAATTGCTATTTTGTTATGTTGCTAGATTTTAAAAATTACCTTCAAATATTAAAGGAACATACTAAAATAATTGAAGGGGGAATATTACATATTGTTGTAAGATACATAGTATATTCCTTTGTATTAAACTGAATTTAGTTTATCACATCTGCTATGTTCTAGGCTAGGTTGTTGGGGAATATCAAGTTGAATAAGACATGAGCTCTGCCTTGTGGAACCCACAGTCTAGTCTTCTCGGTAGAGAGAGAGAGCCATTCAATCACAGTGGCAGATATTAAATAATGGAACAAATTCAAATGTAAGAAACATCATGAGAATGGAAGGGAAGAAGAGCTTAAAACATCATTCCTAAACTGAATTCCAGAAGAATATTGGGATAAGAATTTGTGCAGACACTTATTAAGTGCTTTCCCCTCTATTAGCTGATAGAATTTTACTAATGTTACTATGTGATCACTAGAGCAGGTAAATGGTAGTGTCCCTCTGCAGAAGTGGAAAACAAGTTTAGGTGGTATTGAGAGACTTGCTCACAGCCACAGAGTTTTGGGTTTGCAGTCAGATTATTCTGATAATATATCCATTTATCTCCACCCGAAACCTTCTGCTCTCCTCCCCAAGCATTACATAGCCTCTCCTTAAATCAGATTTAAGTTCGTTACTTCTGTGAGCTCAAGCTGACTTGCTCGGCAATGGCGGCAGCTCCTGTT